>NC_142317.1:13332500-13641875 GCF_054855325.1 Carica papaya
TCATAAGTCGAGCTATCGAGGCATTTCACTTGATATTAGAATTAGAAACAGAAGTGTAGTGTGCGTGCACAGCGAAACAAATAATGGGAAGGGGGAGGGAAGGAGAAGGGTATATCTTTTTACAGCGTGAAATGGAACGGGTTCAATCATATCAGCACTAATTCATTAGAACCAATCAGAAATCTGCAGTTAAGCGTGCTTAGGCGAGAGTAGTACTCGGATGGGTGACCTCTTAAGAAGTCCTTGTGTTGTACAATTCTTTTTGCAAACGAGGTGTTAAATGTTACGCGAGACCGGAGCAATGGTCCACTGGTGCATTTGCAAACTTGAGTCACGGTGCTGTTGCATTTTGCTAAATATTTTTTATGCATTCAATTATAGCCTATCACGTAATAAGAGTGTTATTACGAGTATCTTATATAGTAGAATAACGAAAACAGAGGTGCAGCGAGTGATCCATTCATATGAGCGTGAGTCGAGGCGCCAGGGCATTTTGCTTGATATTAAAACTAGAAGCAAAGGTCAAGTGTGCGTGTACAACGATACAAATGATTGGAGGGGGGAGGGAAGGAAAAGGGGTACATGCATTTGTAGCGCATAATGGGACGGGTGAGATGAGACCAGTACTAATGCACCGAATCCCATAAGAACTTTGTAGTTAAGCATATTTGGGCGAGAGTAGTATTAGGATGGGTGATCTCTTAGGAAGTTCTCATGTTGCACCCTTCTTTTCATAGACGGAGCGTTAAATGTTACGCGGGACCAGAGCGACGGCCCGCTGGTTCATTCACAAACGTGAGTTACAACACTGGGGCATTTTGCTTAATATTTTTCGTGCATTCAATTAAAGCCCATCACATGATAATAGTGTTTTTATGAGTATCTTATATAGTAGAACAACGAAAATAGAGGTGCGGCGGGCAATCCATTCATATGGGCATGAGTCTAGGCGCTGGAGCATTTTGCTTGATATTAGAACTATAAGCAGAGGTGAGGTGTGTGCACATAGCAAAATAAATGATGGAAAGGGAGAGGGAATGAGAAGGGGTATATGTATTTGCAGCACGAACTAGAACAGGTGCGATCATACAAGCACTAATCAACTGGATCCCATCAGAACGCTGCAGTTAAGCGTGGTTGGGCGAGAGTAGTACTAGGTTGAATGACCTCATGGGAAGTTCTCATATTGCACCTTTTTTTTGCAGACGGGGTGTTACATGTTATGCGGGATCGGAGCGACAGTTCACTAGTTCATTTGCAAACATAAGTCACAGCGCCGGGACATTTTGCCTAATATTTTTTGTGCATTCAATTATAGCCCACCACATGATAAGAGTGTCATTACGAGTATCTTACATAATAGAACAACGAAAAAAGAGGTGCGGCGGACGATCCTTTCATATGGGCATGAGTCGTAACACCATGGGATTTCGCTTGATATTAAAGCTAAAGCAGAGGTGAAGTGTGCGCAAACAGCAAAGGAAATGATGGGAAGGGGGAGGGAAGGAGAAGGGGCACATGTATTTGTAGTGCGAAATGGGACTGGTACGATAAGACCAGCACTAATGCACCCAATCCCATAAGAACTCTACAGTTAAGTGTCCTTGGGTGAGAGTAGCACTAAGATGGTTGGCCTCCTGGGAAGTCCTCGTGTTGCACCTGTTTTTTTGCACACGAGGCGTTAAACGTTACGCGCGACCAAAATTTCGATCCGCCATTTCTTTTGCAAATGTGAGTCATGGCACTGGGGCATTTTGTTTAATATTTTTCATGCATTCAATTACAGCCCACCAAGTGATAAAAGTGTCATTACGAGTATCTTACATAGTAAAAAAATTAAAACAGAGGTGCAGTGGGCGATCTGTTCATGCGGTCGTGAGTTGAGGCACCAAGGCTTTTTACTTGATATTAAAACTAGATGCAGAGGTGACGTGTGCAAGTACAACGAATACAAATGATGGGAGGGGGGAGGGAAGGAGAAGGGGCACATGCATTTATAGCACAGAATAGGACGAGTGCGATCAGACCAGCACTAATACACCGAATCCCATAAGAATATGCAGTTAAGTGTTCTTAACTGAGAGTAGTACTAAGATAGTTGACCTCCTGGGAAGTCCTCGTGTTGCACCTATTATTTTGCACACGAGGCGTTAAATGTTACACGCGACCGAAACCATGGTCCACTGATTCATTCGCAAACGTGAGTCACGGCACCAGGGCATTTTGCTTAATATTTTTCATGCATTCATTTATAGTTCGCAACATGATAAGAGTGTCATTACGAGCATCTTACATAGTAAAACAACGAAAAACGGGGTGCGGCGGGCGGTCCGTTCATCTATGCATGAATCGAGCTGCCGGGGCATTTCACTTGATATTAGAATTAAAAGCAAAGGTTTTGTGTGTGCGCAAAGCGAAATAAATGATGAGAAGGGGGAGGGAAGAAGAAGGGATATATGTATTTGCAGCGCGAAATAGAATAAGTGCGATCATAACAGCACTAATTTACCGGATCCCATCAGAACTCTGCAGTTAAGCGTGCTTGGGCGAGAGTAGTACTAGGATGGGTGATATGGGAAGTCTTCGTGTTGCACCCTTTTTTTTGCAGACAGAGAGTTAAAGTTTACACGCAACCGTAGCGATGGTCCGTCGGTTTATTTGCAAACGTGAGTCGCGGTGCCGGGGCATTTTGCTTAATATTTTCGTGCATTAATTTATAGTGCACCAGGTGATAGGAGTGTCATTACAAGCATCTTACATAGTATAACAACGAAAACAGAGATGTAGTGGGTGGTCCATTCATCTAGGCGTGAGTCGAGGCACTAGGGCGTTAGACGTTACGCGCGACCGGAGCCACAGTCCGCGGGTTCCTTCACAAATATTAGTCGCGGCACCGGAGCATTTTGATTAATATTTTTCGTGCATTCATTCATAGTCCTCCATGTGATAAGAGTGTTATCACGAGCATCTTACATTGTAGAACAATAGAAAATGAGGTACGGTGGACGATCCATTTATCTGGGCTTGAGTCGAGCCACCAGGACATTTCGCTTGATATTCGAAATAGAAGTAAAGGTGCGGTGTGTGCGCACAACGTAACAAATGATGTGAGTTGGGAGGGTAGGAGAATGGGTAGATGTATTTGCAGCTGAAAATAGGGTGGGCGCAATCACACCAACACTAATGCACCGGATCCCATATGAACTCTGTAGTTAAGCATGCTTCAGCGAAAGTAGTACTAGGATGGGTGACCTCCTATGAAGACCTCATGTTGCACCCATTTTTTATGAATGCCCAGTTAAACTTTATGCGAGACCGAAGCCATAATCTGCCAACGTGAGTAATGGCGCAGGAGCATTTTACTTAATATTTTTCGTGCATTAATTTATAGTCCATCACGTGATGAGAGTATAATTACGATTATTTTACATAGTAGAACAATGAAAAATGAGGTTCGGTCGGTGGTCTGTTCATCTGGGTGTGAGTTGAGTCATCGGGGCATTTTGCTTGATATTAGAATAAGAAGTCGAGATGCAGTTTTTGTGCACTGCAAAATAAATGACGGGAGGGGGGAGGAAAGAGAAGGGGTATATGTATTTGCAGCGCAAAATGGAACGGATGCGATTATACCAACACTAATGTACCGGATCCCATCAGAACCCCATAGTTAAGCGTGCTTGGGCGAGAGTAGTACTGGTATGGGTGTGGCCCTCTAGAAAGTCTTCATTTTGCACTCGTCATTTTACGGACGGGGCATTAATCATTACGCGCGACTAGAGCCATAGTCCACCGGCGTGAGTCACAGCGCTGAGGTATTTTGCTTAATATTGTTTATGCATTCATTTATAATCGACCATGTGATAAGAGTGTTATTACGAGTATCTTACATAGTAAAACCATGAAAACACAGGTGTGGCGGGTGATCCGTTCATCTTGATGTGAGTAGAGGCACCAGGATATTTTGCTTTATATTAGAACTAGAAGTAGAGGTGCGGTGTGCGCGCACAACGAAACAAATGACAGGAGTGGGGAGGGAAGGAGAAGGGGTATATGTATTTGATGTGAGAAATGGAACGGGTGCCATCATACCAGCACTAATACATCGGATTTTACCAGAACACCGCAGTTAATCGTGCTTGGGTGAGAGTAGTACTAAGATGGGTGATCTTAGAAATTCTTCGTGTTACACTCATCATTTTACGGATGGGGCGTTAAACGTAACATGGGACCGGAGACACGATCCGCTAGTTCATTTCACAAGCATGAGTTGCGGTGCTAGGATATTATGCTTAATATTGTTCGTGCATTTATTTATAGTGTATCACGGGATGAAAGTGTCATTACTAGTATCTTACATAGTAGAACAACGAAAATAGAGGTGCGGGAGGTGGTCCATTAATCTGGGCGCGAGTTGAGGCGCCGAGGCATTTCACTCTAAATTAGAACTAGAAGTAGAGGTGCGGTGTGCGCGCACAAGAAAACAAATGATGGGAGGGGGGAGGGATAGAAAATGGTGTATGTATTTGCAGCGCAGAATATAACGGGAGTGATCATATCAACACTAGTGCACTGGATCCCATAAGAATTCTGCATTTAATTGTGCTTCGACAAGAGTGGTACTAGGATTGGGGACCTCCTTTGAAGTCCTCGTGATACACCCGTCTTTTTACGGATGGGGCATTGAATGTTACGCGCGATCGGAGCTACGGTCTGTCGGTTTATTCGCCAGCGCGAGTCGCGTTGTTAGGGAATTTTATTTTTTCTTTTCCGTGCATTCATTTATAGTTGAACATGTGATAAGAGCGTCATTACAAACATCTTACATAGTAGAAAAAGGAAAAAAGAGGTGCGACAGACGCTCCGTTCTTCTGGGTGTGAGTTAATGTCCCGGGGTATTTTGCTTGATATTAAAACTAGAAGTAGAGGTGTGGTGTGCATGCACATCAAAACAAATGATGGGAGGTGGGAGGGAAGGAGTAAGGGTACATGCATTTAAGCACGGAATGAGATAGGTGTGATCATACCAGCACTGATGCACTAGATCCCATCAAAACTTGAAGCTAAGCGTGCTTGGACAAGAGTAGTACTAAGATGGGTGACCTCCTAGGAGGTCCTCTTGTTGCACAAGTTTTTTTACGGACAGGGGATTAAACGTTACGCGAGACTGGAGTCACGGTCCACCGGATCATTCGCCAACGTGAGTCACGGCGCCGGGACATTTTGCTTAATATTTTTTGTGCATCCATTTATAGTATACCTTGCTATAAGAGTTTTATTAAGATTATCTTAATTAGTAGAATAATGAAAATAGAAGTGCGGCGGGTGGTTAGTTCATCTGGGCTTTAGTCGAGGTGCCGGGACATTTCGCTTGATATTAGAACTAGTAGCAGAGCTGAGGTGCGCGCACATAACAAAACAAATGATGGGATAGGGGATAGAAGGAGAATAGGTACATGCATTTGCAGTGTGAAATGGGACGGGTGCGATCATACCAACAATAATGCACCAGATCCCATCAAAACTCGCAGCTAAGCGTGCTTAGGTGAGAGTAGTACTATGGGTGACCTCCTAGGAGGTCCCTTGTGTTGCATCTGGCTTGTTGTGGACGGGGCGTTAAACTTTACACACGATCGGAGCCACGGTCCACCGGTTCATTCACTGGCGTGAGTCGTGGTGCTGGGAAATTTTGCTTAATATTTTTCATGCATTCATTTATAGTCAACCACATGATAAAAGTTCCATTATCAACATCTTAAATAGTAGAAAAACAAAAACAGTGGTACGACAGGCGGTCTGTTCATCTTGGCCTGAATCGAGGCGCAGGGCATTTCACTTTATATTAGAACTAGAAGCAGAGGTGAGGTGTGCGCCCACAGCGAAACAAATGATAGGACGAGGGACGGAAGCAGAACGGTACATGCATTCGTAGCATGGAATGATACGGGTGCGATTATACCAGATTATACCAAAACTAATGCACTAGATTCCATCAGAACTTTGCAGTTATGCGTGCTTGGGAGAGAGTAGTACTAAGATCGGTGACCTCCTGGGAAGTCCTCTTGTTGCACCTATCTTTTTGTGGATGGGGCATTAAACGCTACCTGTGACCCGAGACATGATACATTGGTTCATTCACCGCGTGAGTCGTGGCACCGGAACATTTTACTTAATATTTTTCTTGCAATCATTTATAGTCCATCACGTGATTAGAGTTTCATTACGAGTATCTTAAATAGTAGAACAATGAAAATAGAGGTACGACAGGCAGTCCGTTCAACTGGGTGTTAGTTGAGGTACCGGGGCATTTTTCTTGATATTAGAACTATAAGCAGAGGTGCAGTGTGCGTCCACAGCAAAACAAACGACGAGAGGGAAGAGGGAAGGAGAAGGGGTATATGTATATGCAGCACGAAATGGGACGGGTGCTGTCATACCAGCACTAATGCACCGAATTCCATCATAACTCTGTAGTTAAACATGCTTGGGCGAGAGTAGTACTAAGATGGGTGACCTCTAGAAATGGGCACATGTATTCGCAGCGCGAAGTGTGACGAGTTTGATCGTACAAGTATTAATGCATAAGATCTCATTAGAACTCTGCAGTTAAGCGTGCTTGGGCAAAAGTAGTACTAGAATAGGTGACCTCCTGGGAAGTTTCTTGTGTTGCACAATTCTTTTTGTAGACGGAGTGTTAAATGTTATGTAGGACTGGAGAAATGTCCCCCAGTTCATTCGCCGATGTGAGTCGCTGCGCCAGAATATTTTGCTTAATATTTTTCATGCATTCATTTATACTCCATCGCTAGATAAGAATGTCATTACGGGTATCTTACATAATAAAACAATGAAAACAGAGGTGCAGCGGGAAGTCCGTTCATCTGGACATGAGTCGAGGCACCGGGGTAATTCGCTTGATATTAGAATTAGAAGCAGAGATGAGATGTGCTCACACAATGAAACAAATGATGGAAGAGGGGAGGAAAGGACAATGGGTACATTTATTTGCAGTGCAAAGTGAGATAGGTTTGATTGTACCAGCATTAATGCACCAGATCCCATCAAAATTCCGCAGTTAAGTGTGCTTGGACGAGAGTAGTACTAAAATGGGTGACCTCCTAGGAAATTCTCATGTTGTACCCTTCTTTTTGCAGACATGGCATTAAATGTTACATGAGACCGGAGCGACGGTCCAACGGTTCATTCGCAAACATGAGTCACGACGCTAGGACATTTTGCTTAATATTTTTCGTGTATTCAATTAAAGCCCATCAAGTAATAAGAGTGTTATTACAAGTATCTTACATAGTAGAAAAATGAAAATAGAGGCACGGTGGGCGATCCGTTCATATAGGAATGAATCGAGGCACTGAGGCATTTCAATTGATATTAGAACTAGAAGTAGAGGTGAGGTGTGCACGCATTGCAAAACAAATGATGGGAAGGAAGAGGGAAGGAGAAGGGCTATATGTATTTGCGGCGCAAACTAGAACGGGTGTGATCACACCCACACTAATTCACTCGATCCCATCAGAATTGCAAAGTTAATTGTGCTTGGGCAAGAGTAGTACTAGGATGGGTGACCTCCTGAAAAGTCCTCGTGTTGCTCCCTTCTCTCTATAGATGGGGCGTTAAATGTTACACAGGACTGGAGCGATGGTCCAGCAGTTCCTTCATAAACGTGAGTCACGGCGCCGGGGCATTTTACTTAATATTTTTGATAAATTCAATTAAAGCCCGTCAAGTGATAAGAGTATTATTACGAGTATCTTATATAGTAGAACAACGAAAACGGAGGTGCGTCGGGCGATCCATTCATATGGGCATGAGTCAAGGCACTGGGGCATTTCACTTGATATTAGAATTAAAAGCAGAGGTGAGATATGCGCGCACAACGAAGTAAATGATGGGAGGGGGAGGGAAGAAGAAGGGGCACATGCATTTGTAGCATGGAATGGGACGGGTGCGATCAGGCCAGCACTAATGTGCCGAATCCCATAAGAACTCTGTAGTTAAGTGTCCTTCGGTGAGAGTAGTACTAAGATGGTTGACCTCTTGGAAAGTTCTCATGTTGCACCTATTTGTTTGCACACTAGGCAATAAGCATTACGCGTGATCGAAACCATGGTCCATCGATTCCTTCGCAAACATGAGTCGCGGCATTAGGGCAATTTGCTTAATATTTTTCATACATTCATTTATAATCCACCACATGATAAGAGTGTAATTACGAGCATCTTACATAGTAGAACAACAAAAAACAAGGTGCGGCGGGCGGTCCATTCATCTTGGGGTGAGTCTAGCTTACGGGGTATTTCACTTGATATTAGAATTAGAAGCAGAGGTGCGGGGTGCATGCACAGTGAAAAAAATTACGGGGGGGGGGGAGGGAAGGAGAAGAAGTATATGTATTTGAAGCGCGAAATGGAACGGATGTGATCATACTAGCACTAATTTACCAAATCCCATCAAAACTCTGTAGTTAAAAATTTTTGAGCGAGAATAGTAGCATGATGGGTGACCTCTTAGGAAGTCCTTGTGTTGCACAATTCTTTTTGCAGATGGGGCGTTAAACGTTACGCAGCACCGGAGCAACGGTTTGCCTGTTCATTCGCAAACGTGAGTCATGGTGTCGGGGCATTTTGCTTAATATTTTTCGTGCACTCAATAAAAGCCCATCAAATAATAAGAGTGTTATTACGAGTATCTTACATAGTAAAAGAACAAAAACAGACGTGCGGCAGCGCGATCTGTTCATATGGGCGTAAGTCGAGGCACCGGGGCATTTTCCTTGATATTAGAACTAGAAGTAAAGGTGAGGTGTGCGCGCACAATGAAACAAATGACGGGAGGGGGGAGGGAAGGATAAAGGGTATATTTATTTGTGGCGCGAACTGGAATGGTTGCGATCATACCAGCACTAATTCACTAGATCCCATTAGAACTTCACAGTTAAGCGTACTTAGGCAAGAGTAGTAATAGGATGGGTGACCTGCTGAGAAGTTCTCGTGTTGCACCCTTCTTTTTGCAACCAGGGCATTAAATGTTACGCATGATCGGAGTGATGGCCCGCTGGTTCATTCGTAAACGTGAGTCACGGCGCCGGAACATTTCGCTTAATATTTTGCGTGCATTTAATTAAAGCTCATTACGTGATAAGAGTGTTATCACGAGTATCCTACATAGTAGAACATCAAAAATAGAGGTACCACAGGCGATCCATTCATATGGACAAGAGTCGAGGCGTCGGGGCATTTCGCTTGATATTAACTAGAAGCAGAGGTGAGGTGTGCGCACACAGCGAAATAAATAATAGGAGGGGGGAGAGAAGGAGAAGGGATATATTTATTCGTGGCGCAAATTAGAACGAGTGCGATCATACTAGCACTAACTCACCAGATCCAATAAGAACTCCACAGTTAAGCGTGCTTGGGCGAAAGTAGTATTAGGATGGATGACCTCTTGGGAAGTCCTTGTGTTGCACCTTTTTTTGCAGACATGGTATTAAACATTATGCAAGACAGGAGCGACGGTCTGCTGGTTCATTTGCAAACGTGAGTCACGGTGCTGGGGCATTTTGCTTAATATTTTTCGTTTATTTAATAAAATCCTATCAAGTGATAAGAGTGTTATTACGAGTATCTTACATAATAGAATAATAAAAACAGAGGTGTCGCGAGCAATCCATTCATATGGACATGAGTCAAGGTGCCGGGACATTTCGCTTCATATTAGAATTAGAGGCAGAGGTGAGGTGTGCGCGCACAACGAAATAAATGATGGGAGGGGGGAGAAAAGGAGAAGGAGCACATGCATTTATAGTGCAGAATAGGACAGGTGCGATCAGAGCAGCATTAGTGCACCAAATCCCATAAGAACTCTGCAGTTAAGTGTCCTTGGGTGAGAGTAGTACTAAGATGGTTGACCTCTTGCGAAGTCCTCATGTTGCACCTGTTTTTTTGTACACAATGCACTAAACGTTACGCGTAATTGGAACTACGTCCGTCGGTTCATTACCAAACGTGAATCACAGAGCCGGGACATTTTGCTTAATATTTTTCATTCACTCAATTACAGTCCACTACATGATAAGAGTGTCATTACGAGTATCTTACATAGTGAAAAAATAAAAACAGAGGTACGGTAGGGGATCTGTTCATGTGGGCGTAAATTAAGGCGTTGGGGCATTTTTCTTAATATTAAAATTAGAACCAGAGGTGAGGTGTGCATGTACAACAATATAAATGATGAGAAGGGGGAGGGAATAAGAAGAGGTACATGCATTTATAGCGCGGAATGGGACGAGTGCGATCAGACCAGCACTGATGCACCGAATCCCATAGGAACTATGCAGTTAAGTGTCCTTGGGTGAGAGTAGTACTAAGATTATTGACCTTCTTAGAATTCCTCGTGTTGTATCTGTCATTTTACACACGAAGCATTAAACATTATGCCCAACCGAAACCACGGTCCACCGTTTCATTCGTAAACGTGAGTCGCGGTGCCAGGGCATTTTACTTAATATTTTTTATGCATTCATTTATAGTCCACGCGTGATAATAGTGTCATTATAAGCTTCTTACATAGTAGAACAATAAAAAATAGGGTGCGTTGGCCGGTCCGTTCATCTGGGCATGAGTTAAGCCGCTGGGGCATTTCACTTGATATTAGAATTAGAAGCAGAGGTGTTGTGTTTGCACAAAGCGAAATAAATGATGAGAGGGGAGAGGGAAGGAGAAGGGGTATATGTATTTGCAGTGCGAAATGGAACAAGTGCGATCATACCAACTCTAATTCATTGGATCCTATCAGAACTCTACAGTTAAGCATGCTTGAGCAAGAATAGTACTAGGATGGGTGATCTGGGAAGTCCTCATGTTGCACCCTTCACTTTACAAATGGAGAGTTAAAGTTTAAGCGTGATCGTAGCGATGGTCCGCCGGTTCATTCACAAACATGAGTTGCGGTGCCGTGACATTTTGCTTAATATTTTTTGTGCATTTATTTACAGTCCACCAGGTGATAAGAGTGTCATTGCAAGCATCTTACATAGTATAACAACAAAAATAGAGATGCGGTGGGAGTTCCATTCATCTAAGGGTTAGTCAAGGAGTCAGGGCGTTAGATGTTAAGCGCGACCAGAGTCACGGTCCGCCTGTTCATTCACAAATGTGAGTTGCAGTACCGGAGCATTTTGATTAATATTTTTCGTGCATTCATTTATAGTTCCTCCATGTGATAAGAGTATTATTAGGAGCATCTTCCATAGTAGAACAACAAAAAATGAGGTGCGGTGGACGGTCCATTCATCTGGGCATGAGTCGAGCCACCTGGACATTTCGCTTGATATTAGAAATAGAAGAAAATGTGCAGTGTGCACACACAGTGTAACAAATGACGTGAGTTAGGAGGGTAGGAGAAGGGGTATATGTATTTGCAGCGCAAAATAGGGTGGGTGCAATCACACTAGCACTAATGCACCGGATCTCATATGAACTCTGTAGTCAAGCATGCTTCGGCGAGAATAGTACTAGGATGGGTGACCTCCTACGAAGATCTCGTGTTGCACCCATCTTTTTACGAATAGGACATTAAACGTAATGCTCGACTAGAGCCACAGTCTTCCAGCGTGAGTAATGGCACCAGGAAATTTTGCTTAATATTTTTTGTGCATTAATTTATAGTCCACCACGTGGTAAGAGTATACTTACGATTATTTTACATAGTAGAACAATGAAAAATGAGGTTCGGCTGATGGTCTGTTCATCTGGGCATGAGTCGAGTCACTAGGGCATTTCGCTTGATATTAGAACAAGATGCAGAGATGCAATTTTCGCGCACAGTGAAATAAATGATGGGAGGGGGAGGAAAAGAGAAGGGGTATATGTATCTGCAGTGCAGAATGGAATGGGTGCGATCATGCCAACACTAATGTATCAGATCCCATCAGAACCCCACAGTTAAGCGTCCTTAGGCGAGAATAGTACTAGCATGGGTGTTACCTCCTGGAAAGTCCTCATTTTGCACATGTTTTTTTACGAACGGGGCATTAAACGTTATGCGCCACTGGAGTCACAGTCCACCAGCATGAGTCGCGGTGTTGTGGTATTTTGCTTAATATTTTTTGTGCATTTATTTATAGTCCACCACGTGATAAAAGTATCATTACAAGTATCCTACATAATAGAACAACGAAAATAAAGGTGTGGCAGGTGGTCCGTTCATCTCGGCATGAGTCGAGGCGCCGGAGTATTTTGCTCTATATTAGAACTAGAAGTAGAGGTGCGGTGTGAGCACACAGAGAAACAAATGACGGGAATGGGGAGGGAAGGAAAAGGAGTATATGTATTTGATGCGCGAAATGGAACATGTGCCATCATACCAGCACTAATGCATCAAATCCTATCAGAACTCTGTAATTAATCGTGCTTGGGCGAGAGTAGTACTAGGATGGGTGATCTTGGGAATTCCTCGTGTTGCACTCGTCATTTTACGGATGGGGCATTAAACGTAACGTGTGACCTGAGACACAATCCACCGATTCATTCGCCGTGGTGAGTCTCAGCGCTGGGGCATTATGCTTAATATTTTTCGCGCATTTATTTATAGTCCATCACGGGATAAGAGTGTCATTACGAGTATTTTTATATAGAAGAACAACAAAAATAGAGGTGCGACGCGCTGTCCATTAATTTGGGCATGAGTCGAGGCACCAAGGCATTTCGTTCTATATTAGAACTAAAAGTAGAGGTACGGTGTGCGCACATAGGGAAATAAATTACGGGAGGGGAGAGGGATAGAAAAGAGTGTATCTATTTACAGCGTGGAATAGAATGGGTTTGATCATATCAACACTAGTGCACCGGATCCCATAAGAATTCTGCAGTTAAGCGTGCTTCAACGAGAGTAGTACTCCAATGGGTGACCTCCTTAGAAGTCCTTGTGATGCACCCGTCTTTTTGTGGATGGGGCATTAAACGTTACGCGCGACTGGAGTTACGGTCTATCCGTTCATTCGCTAGTGTGAGTTGCGTCATCAGGGCATTTTGTTTTTCTTTTTTCTTGCATTTATTTATAGTCGACCACGTGATAAAAGTGTCATTACGAACATCTTCTATAGTAGAACAATGAAAAAAGTGGTGCGGCAGGCACTCCATTTTTCTGGGTGTGAGTTAAGGTCCCGGGACATTTTACTTGATACTAGAACTAGAAGTAGAGGTGCGGTGTGCATGCACTTTGAAATAAATTGTGGGAGGTGGGAGGGAAGGAGTAGGGGTAGATGCTTTTGAGCACGGAATGAGATAGGTGTGATCATACCAGCACTAATGCACTGGATCCCATCAGAACTTGAAGTTAAGCGTGCTTAGATGAGAGTAGTACTAAGATGGGTGACCTCCTAGGAGGTCCTTTTGTTGCACAAGTTTTTTTGTGGACAGGGAGTTAAACGTTATGCGAGACTGGAGCCACGGTCCATTGGATCATTCGCCAATGTGAGTCACAGTGTTGAGGCATTTTGCTTAATATTTTTCGTGCATTCATTTATAGTCTACCACGTGATAAGAGTTTCATTACGATTATCTTAATTACTAGAGTAACGAAAATAGAGGTACGGTGGGCGGCCCGTTCATCTGGGCTTTAGTTGAGGTGACAGGGAATTTTGCTTGATATTAGAACTAGAAATAGAGGTGAGGTGTACGCACAAAATGAAACAAATGATGGGATGGGGGGAGGCAAGGAGAACCAGTATATGCATTTGCAGTGTGAAATGGGATGGGTGCGGTCATACCAGTAATAATGCACCGGATCCCATCATACTTGCAACTAAGTGTGCTTGGGTGAGAGTAGTACTATGGGTGACCTCCTGGGAAGTCCTTGTGTTGCATCTAGCTTGTTGTGGATGGGGTGTTAAACGTTACAAGCGATCGGAGCCACGGTCCACCAGTTCATTCGCTGGCGTGAGTCGTGGTGCTAAGGCATTTTGTTTAATATTTTTAGTGCATTCATTTATAGTCAACCACATGATAAAGGTGCGGCAGGTGGTCTGTTCATCTGGGCCTGAATCGATGCACTAGGGCATTTCACTTGATATTAGAACTAGAAGCAGAGGTGAGGTGCACGCCCACAACGAAACAAATGATAGGACGAGGGAGGGAAAAAAAAGGGGCACATGCATTCGTGGTGCAGAATGATACGGGTGCAATTTTATCAAAACTCCCTAGTTAAGCGTGTCTGGGCGAGAGTAGTACTAAGATGGGTGACCTCTTGAAAAATTCTCGTGTTGAACCCATCTTTTTGGGACAGGGCATTAAATGTTACGCGCGACCAAAGCCATAGTCAATCGTTTCATTCGCCATGATAAGAGTGTCCTTACTAGCATCTTAAATAGTATAACAACAAAAATAGATGTACAGCGAGCTGTCTGTTCATTTGGGCATGAGTTGAGGCATCAGGGCATCTCGCTTGATATTAGAGCTAGAAAGAGAGGTGAGGTGTGCGTGCACAGGGAAGCAAATGATGTGAGGGGGGAGTGAATGATAAGGGGCACATGTCTCTGCAATGCGTAATGGAAGGGGTGCGATTATACCAGCACTAATCCACTAGAACCCATTAGAATTTCGCAGTTAAGCATGCTTGGTTGAGCGTAGTACTAGGATGGGTGACCTCTTTGGAAGTCATCGTGTTGCGCCTATTTTTTTGCACACGAGGCATTAAACATTACGCGCAACCGGAGTCACCGTCCACCAATTTATTTGCAAACATGAGTCGCGGTGCCAGGGCATCTTGCTTAATATTTTTCATGTATTCATTTATAGTCTACCACATGATAAGAGTATCATTACGAGCATCTTATATAGTATAAAAATAAAAAATAAGGTGGTTGGGTGGTCCATTCATCTAGGCGTGAGTCGAGCCGCTGGGGCATATTGCTTAATATTAGAATTAGAAATAAAGGTGCGGTGTGCACGCATAACAAAACAAAAGACTGGAGGGGGGAGGGGAGAGAGAAGGAGAAGCGATATATGTATTTGCAGCACGAAATGGAACGGGCGCAATCATACCAGCAGTAATTCACTGGATCCCATCAGAACTCCACAGTTAAGCATGATTGGACAAGAGTAGTACTAGGATGGGTGACCTCCTTGGAAGTCCTCATGTTGTACCCATCTTTTTGCAGATGGGGCATTAAATGTTATGTGCGACTGTAGCCATAGTCCATCGGTTCATTTACAAACGTGAGTCGCGGCGTCGGGACATTTTGCTTAATATTTTCGTGCATTCATTTATAATCCACCACGTGATAAGAGTGTCAATACAAGCATCTTACATAGTATAACAACGAAAACAGAGATGCGACAGATGGTCCATTTAGATAGGCGTGAGTCGACGTACCGGGCAAATAGACATTACACACAACTGGAGCCACGGTTCGCCGATTCATTCACAAATGTGAGTCGCAACGCCAGAGCATTTTGCTTAATATTTTTTGTGCATTCATTTATAGTCTTCCATGTGATAAGAGTGTTATTACAAGCATCTTAGATAGTAAAATAACAGAAAACGAGGTTTGACGGACGGTTCGTTCATTTAGGCGTGAGTTGAGCTGCCGGGGAAGGAGAACGGGTAGATGTATTTTCAGTGCAAAATATGGTGGATGCAATCACACCAGCACAAATGAACTAAATCCCATATGAACTTTGTAGTTAAGCATGCTTCGGTTAGAGTAGTACTAGGATGGGTGACCTCCTGGAAAGAGCTCGTGTTGCATTCATCTTTTTGCGAACGGGGCGTTAAACATTATGCGCGATAGGAGCCACAGTCTGCCAGCGTGAGTAACAGCACCGGGGTATTTTGCTTAATATTTTTCATGCATTCATTTATAGTTCACCACGTGATAAGAGTGTAATTACTATGATTTTACATAGTCGAACAATGAAAAATAAGGTTTGGTGGGTGGTCAGTTCATCCGGGCGTGAGTCGAGTCGCCGAAGCATTTCGCTTGATATTAAAAAAAGAACTAGAGCTGCAATTTTTGCGCACAGCGAAATAAATGACAGGAGGGGGAGGAAAAGAGAAGGGGTATATGTATTTGCAGCGCAGAATGGAACAGGTGAGATCATACCAACATTAATGCACAAGATCCCATTAGAACCCCACAGTTAAGCGTGCTTGGGCGAGAGTAGTACTAGCATGGGTGTGACCTCTTGGAAAGTCCTTGTTTTGTACCTGTCTTTTTGTGAACAAGGAATTAAATGTTACGCACGACTGGAGTAACAGTCCATCAGTGTGAGTCCCGGTACTGGGGTATTTTTCTTAATATTTTTCGTGCATTCATTTATAGTCCACCACATGATAAGAGTGTCATTACGAGTATCTTACATAGTAAAATAACAAAAATAGAGGTGCGGCAGGTGATCCGTTCATCTGAGTGTGAGTTGAAACGTCAGATTATTTCGCTCTATATTAGAACAAGAAGACGAGGTGCGGTGTGCGCGCACAATGAAACAAATAACAGGAGTGGGGAGGGAAGGAGAAGGGGTATATGTATTTGTTGCACGAAATGGAACGGGTGCTATCATACCAACACTAATTCAACGAATCCTATCAGAACTACAGACTTAATCGTGCTTGGGTGAGAGTAATACTAGGATGCCTGATCCTTGGAATTCCTCGTATTTCACTCGTCATTTTGCGAACGGGGCATTAAACATTATGTGTGACCAGAGACACGGTCCACCGGTTCATTCATCAGTGTGAGTCGCAACACTGGGGCATTTTACTTAATATTTTTCATGCATTTATTTATAATCCATCACGGGATAAGAGTGTCATTACGAGTATCTTATATAGCAGAATAATGAAAACAGAGGTGTGGCGGGTGATCTGTAAATTTAGGTGAGTCGAGGTGCTGGGGCATTTCACTCTTTATTAGAACTATAAGCAGAGGTGCGGTGTACACACACAGGGAAACAAATGACGGGAGAGGGGAGGGATAGAAAAGGGGTGTGTGTATTTGTAGCGCGAAATAGAACGGGCATGATCATATCAGTATTAATACACCGGATTCCATAAGAACTCTGCAGCTAAGTGTGCTCCTGTTAGAGTAGTACTAGGATGGGTGACCTCTTTGGAAGTCCTCGTGATGCACCCATCTTTTTGTGGATGGGGTGTTAAACATTACGCGTGATCGGAGCTATGGTATGTTGGTTCATTTGCCAGCGTGAGTCACATCACTGGGGCATTTTATTTTATTTTTCGTGCATTCATTTATAGTCCACCACGTGATAAGAGTGTCATTACGAGCATCTTACATAGTAGAACAACAAAAAAAGAGGTGCGGCAGGCGCTTTGTTCTTCTGGGCATGAGTTGAGGCACGGGGGCATTTTGCTTGATATTAGAACTTGAAGTAGAGGTGCGGTGTACATGCACATCGAAACAAATGATGGGAGGCGGGAGGGAAGGAGTAGGGGTACATGCATTTGAGCACGAAATGGGACGGGCGTGATCATACCAGCATTAATGCACTGGATCCCATCAGAACTCGGAGCTACGCGTGCTTGGGCGAAAGTAGTACTAAGATGGGTGACCTTGTGGGAGGTCCTCGTGTTGCACAAGCCTTTTTGCAGACATGGGGTTAAACATTATGCGAAACTGGAGTCACGGTCCGCTGAATCATTTGCCGGTGTGAGTCACGGTGTCGGTGCATTTTGCTTAATATTTTTCGTACATTAATTTATAGTCTACCGCATGATAAGAGTATCATTACGATTATCTTAATTAGTAGAACAACAAAAACAGAGGTACGGCGGGAAGTTCGTTGATATTAGAACTAGAAGTAGAGGTGAGGTGCGCGCGCACAGCAAAATAAATGATGGGAGGGGAGAGGGAACGAGAATGGGTATATGCATTTACAGCTCAAAATGGGACGAGTGCGATCATACCACCACTAATGCACTGGATCCCATCAGAACACATAGCTACGCGTGCTTGGGCGAGAGTAATACTATGGGTAACCTCCTAGGAAGTCTTTGTGTTGCATCTATCTTATTGTGGATGGGGCATTAAACGTTACACGCGATCAGAGTCACGGTCTGCCAATTCATTCGCTAGCATGAGTCGTGGTGCTGGGGCATTTTGCTTAATATTTTTCGCGCATTCATTTATAGTCCAGCACATGATAAAAGTACCATTACGAGAATCTTAAATAGTAAAAAAAACGAAAATAAAGGTACGGCGTTCATCTGGTCGTGAGTCGAGGTGCTAGGGAATTTCGTTTTATATTAGAACTAGAAGTAGAGGTGAGATATGTGTGCACAATGAAACAAATGATAGGACGGGGGAGGGAAGCAGAAGGGGCTCATGTATTCGAAGTGCAGAAGATACGGGTGCGATCATACCATAACTAATGCACCGGATCCCATAAGAACTCTGCAGTTATGCGTGCTTGGGCGAGAGTAGTATTATGATGGGTGACTTCCTAGGAAGTCCTCGTGTTGCACCTATCTTTTTACGGACGGGACGTTAAACATTTCATGCGACCGGAGACATGATACATTGGTTCATTCGCCAGCGTGAGTCGCAGCGCCGGGACATTTTGTTTAATATTTTTTATGTAATCATTTATTATCCATCACGTGATTAGAATGTTATACGAGTATCTTAAATAGTAGAACAATGAAAACAAAGGTACGGTAATTCATTCATCTGGGCGTTAGTCGAGGTGCTAGGGCATTTTTCTTAATATTAAAACTAGAAGCAGAGGTGTGGTGTGTGCCAACAGCGAAACAAATGACGGGAGGGGGAAGGGAATGAGAAGGGGTATATGTATATGCAGCACGGAATTGGATAGATGCCGTTATACCAGCACTAATGCACCGGATCCCATTAGAACTCTGCAGTTAAACATACTTGGGCGAGAGTAGTACTAAGATGAGTGACCTTCTAGGAAGTTCTCGTGTTACAATCGTCTTTTTATGAACGGGGCGTTAAACATTACGCGCGACCAGAGACACAGTTCACCAGTTCATTTGCCGATGTGAGTAGCAGTGCCGGGGTATCTATCTTAATATTTTTCATGCATTAATTTAAAGTCCACAACGTGATAAGAGTGTCATCACGACCATATTACATAATAGAATAACGAAAACAGTGGTGTGGCACCGGGGAATTTCATTTTATATTAGAACTAGAAGCATATGCAAGGTGTTTGCGCATAGTGAAACTAATGATGGGAGAAGGGAGGGAAGGAGAAGGGGCACATGCATTTGCAGCAAAATGGGACGAATGCGATCATACCAGCACTAATGCATCGAATCCCACCAGAACTCCATCATGTAGCGTGCTTGAGCGAGAGTAGTACTATGATGGGTGACCTCCTGGGAACTCCTCGTGTTGTACCCATCATTTTGCAGATAGGATGTTAAACATTATGTGCGACCAGAGACACACCCTATCGATTCATTCGCCGATGTGAGTCGCAGCGCTGGGATATTTTGCTTAGTATTTTTCGTGCATTTATTTATACTCCATCACTAGATAAGAGTGTCATTACGAGTATTTTAAATAATAAAAAATGAAAACAGAGGTGCGGCGGGCAGTCTGTTTATCTGGATGTGAGTCGAGGTACCGCGGCAATTCGTTTGATATTAGAACTAGAAACATAGGTGAGGTGTGCACACACAGTGAAATAAATGATGGGAAGGGGGAGGGAAGGAGAAAGGGCACATATATTTGCAGCGCGGAGTGAGGCAGGTTCAATCATACCAGCAATAATGCACTGGATCTCATCAGAACTCCACAATTTAACGTGTTTGGGCAAAAGTACTACTAGGATGGGTGGCCCCCTAGGAAGTTCTCGTATTGTACCCATCTTTTTACATACGGGGGTTATAAACATTACGCGTGACCGCAACCACGGTCTACCAATTCATTCGCAAACGTGAGTCACGGTGCCGGGGCATTTTGCTTAATATTTTTCTTGCATTATTTATACTACACCACGTTATAAGAGTATCATTACAAGTATCTTACGTAGTATAACAATGAAAAATGAGGTGCGGGGGGCAGTCCGTTCATCTGGGCGTGAGTCAAGGCGTCGTGACATTTCACTTGATTTAGAACTAGAAGCAGAGGTGAGGTGTGCACGCACAGCGAAATAAATGATGGAAAGGGAAAGGGAAGGACTAGGGGTACATGCATTTGAGTCCAAAATTGGAAGGATGAGATCATAGCAACACTAATGCACCGGATCCTATTAGAACTCCCAAGCTAAGCGTGCTTGGGCGAGAGTAGAAATAAGATGGGTGACCTCTTGGAAAATCTTCGTGTTGTACCCATCGTTTTTAGGATGGGGCGTTAAACGTTACATGCGACCAGAGATATGGTCCGTTATTTCATTCACCGTGATAAGAGTGTCCTTACTAGCATCTTAAATAGTAGAACAATAAAAATAGATGTACAGCGAGCTATTCGTTCATCTGGCCGTGAGTCGAGGCACCGGGGCATTTTGCTTGATATTAGGACTAGAAGAAAAGGTGAGGTGTGCACGCACAGCGAAGCAAATGATGGGAGGGAGGAGGGAAGGAGAAAGGGCAAATGTATTTACAATGAATAATGGAAGAGGTGCGATTATACCATCACTAATGCACCAGAACCCATCTGAATTCTGCAGTTAAGTGTGCTTGGTTGAGAGTAGTACTAGGATGGATGACCTTTTGAAAGTCCTTGTGTTGCACCTGATTTTTTGCACACGAGGCATTAAATGTTACGCGTGATTGGAACCACAGCCAACCGGTTCATTCGCAAACGTGAGTCATGGTGCCAGGGCACTTTGCTTAATATTTTTCGTGTATTCATTTATTATCCACCATGTGATAAGAGTGTCATTACGAGCAGCTTACATAGTAGAACAACAAAAAATGAGGTGTGACGGGCAGTCCGTTCATCTGGGCGTGAGTCAAGCTGCTAGGGTATTTCGCTTGATATTAGAATTAGAAGCAGAGGTGCAGTGTGTGCGCACAGTGAAACAAATAAGGGGAGGGGGGAGAGAACGAGAAAGGGTATATGTATTTGAAGCGCGAATTGGAACAGGTCCAATTATACCAGCACTAATTCATCAGATACCATCAGAACTCCATAGTTAAGCGTGCTTTGGCGAGAGTAGTACTAGGATGGGTGACCTTTTAGTAATTCCTCTTGTTGCACCATTCTTTTTGCAGATGGTGCGTTAAACGTTACGCAGAACTGGAGTGACGGTCCGCCGGTTCATTTACAAACATGAGTCACGATGCTGAGGCATTTTGCTTAATAGTTTTCGTGCATTCTATTATAGCCCACCACGTGATAAGAGTGCCATTACAATTATCTTACATAGTAGAACAATGAAAATAGAGGTGCGATGAGCGATCCGTTCATATGGGCGTGAGTCAAGGCGTCGGGGCATTTTTCTTGATATTAAAACTAGAAGCAGAGGTGAGGTGTGCGTGTACAGTGATATAAATGATGGGATGGGGGAGGGAAACAGAAGGGGCACATGTATTTGTAGAGCGGAATGGGACGAGCATGATTAGTCCAGCACTAATGCACTGAATCCCATAAGAACTCTGCAGTTAAATGTCTTGGGAATCCCACTGAATCCTTGTGTTGCACCTGTCTTTTTTCAGATGGAGCATTAAACGTTTCACACTACCGGAGACGTGGTCCACTGGTTCATTCACCGTGTAAGTCTCGACGCCATGGTATTTTGCTTAATATTTTTTGTATATTTATTTATAGTCCACCATGGGATAAAAGTGTCATTATGAGCACCTTACATAGTAGAAAAACGAGAAACGAGGTGCGGCGGGTGGTTTGTTCATCTTGGCATTAGTCTAGCTGCCGGGCATTTCACTTGACATTAAAATTAGAAACAGAGTTGCGGTATGCGTGCACAACAAAATAAATGACAGGAGGGGTGAGGAAAGAAGAAGGGGTATATGTGTTTGTAGTGGAAAATGAATCGGGTGCAATCATACCAGCACTAATTCACCGAATCCCATTAGAACTCCATAGTTAAGCGTGCTTGGGGGAGAGTAGTACTAGGATGAGTGACCTCCTAGGATGTCCTCGTGTTGCACCATTATTTTTGCAGACGGGGCGTTATGCGCGACCGGAAGCATGGTCTGCTGGTTTATTCGCAAACGTGAGTCGCAGCGCCATGACATTTTACTTAATATTTTTCGTGTATTCACTAATACTCCACCACATGATAATAGTGTCATTACAACCATATTAATTAGTAGAACAATGAAAATAGAGGTGTGGCGGACAGTCCGTTCATCTGGGTGTGAGTCAAGGCGCATGGACATTTTGCTTAATATTTTTCGTGCATTCATTTATAGTCCACCACGTAATAAGACTGCCATTATGGGCATCTTAATTAGTAAAACAACGAAGTAAAAGTGCAGCTGGTAGTCCGTTCTTCTAGGTGTGAGTCGAGGCACCGGGTCATTTTGCTTCATATTAGAATTAGAAGCAGAGGTGAGGTGTGCACGCACAAAGAAACAAATGATTAGAGGGGGTGGGAAAGAGAAGGAGCACATGCATTTGCACCATGAAATGGGACTGGTGCAATCATACAAACACTAATACATCGTATCCCATTAGACCTCCGTAGTTAAGCATTATTTCGCGAGTGTAGTGATGGGTGAGCTCCTGGAAAGTCCTCATGTAGCAGTCGTCTTTTTGCAGAAGGGGCGTTAAACGTTATGCGTGGTCGTAGTCACGGTCCATTAGTTCATTTGTAGACGTGATTTGCGGTGTCGGGGCATTTTGCTTAATATTTTTTGTGCAATCATTTATAGTCCACTATGTAATAAGAGTGTCATTATGAGTATCTTACAAAGTAGAATAACGAAAACAGAGGTGCGACAGGTGGTCCATTCATTTAGGACTGAGTCGAGGCGCTGAGGCATTTTACTCTATATTAAAACTAGAAATAGAGATGGGGTGTGGCGCACAGTGCAACAAATGATGAAAGGGGGAAGGGAAGGAGAAGGGGCACATGCATTTGTAGAGCAGAATGGGATAGATGTGATCATACTAGCACTAATACATCGGATCCCATCAAAAATATGCAGTTAAGCGTGCATGGGCTAAAGTAATACTAGGATGGGTGATCTCCTTGGAAGTCCTCGTGTTGCACCATTCTTTTTGTGGATGGGGTGTTAAACGTTAGGTGCGACCAGAGACACGGTCCGCTAGTGTAAGTTGCAGCGCATGGGCATTTTGCTTAATTTTTTGTGTGCATTCATTTACAGTGCATTACGAGATAAGAGTGTCATTACGAGTATCTTACATAGTAGAATAGCGAAAAGAGAAGTGCAGTAGACGATCCCTTTATCTGGGCATGAGTCGAGACGCTAGGGCATTTTGCTCTATATTAGAACTAGAAACAGAGGTGCATTATGCGCACAGAGCAAAATAAATGATGGGAGGGGTGAGGGAAGGGGAAAGGGCACATGTATTTGCAGCGTAGAATGGTATAGGTGTGATCATACTAGCATTAATGCACCAGATCGCATTAGAACTTTGTTGCATCTGTCTTTTATCAGACGGGGCGCTAAACGTTACGCGCGACCAGAGCCACAGTCCGCCGGTGTGAGTCATGGCGCTAGGGTATTCTGCTTAATATTTTTTGTGCATTTATTTATAGTCCACAAGGTGATAAGAGTGTCATTATGAGCATTTTACACAGTAGAACAATGAAAAATGAGGTGCGGCGGGTGGTCCATTTATCTGGACGTGAGTCAAGGCACCAGCACATTTCGCTTGATATTAGTACTAGAAGCAGAGGTGCAGTGTGCACGCACAACGAAACAAATGACAGGAGAGCTGAGGAAAAGAGAAAGAGTATATGTATTTGCTTCGCGGAATGTTACGGATGCGATCATACTAGCATTGATGCATCAGATCCCATCAGAACCTCGCAGTAAAGCTTGCTTGAGTGAGAGTAGTACTAGGATGAGTGACTTCTGAAAAGTCATCGTTTTACATTGGCCTTTTTGCAGATGGGGCATTACACGTTATGCGCGATCAGAGCAATAGTCCGTAAGTGTGAGTCGCGGCGCCGGAGCATTTTACTTAATATTTTTTGTGCATTCATTTATAGTTCATCACGAAAAAAGAGTATCATTAAGAGTATCTTACATAGTAGAACAATAAAAACAGAGGTGCGGTGTGTGTTCCATTCGTCTGGGCGTGACTCAAGACACTGAGATATTTTGCCCTATATTAGAACTAAAAGCAGAGGTGCGGTGTGCGCGAACTACAAAACAAATGGTGGGAGAGGGGAGGAAAGGGGAACGGGTATATGTATTGGCAGCGCAAAAAGGACTAGTGCGATCATACTAGTTCTAATGCACTAGATCCCATCAGAACTCTGCAGTCAACTGTGCTTGAGCGAAAGTACTACTAGGATAGGTAACCTCTTGGGAAGTACTTTTGTTACACCCGTCATGTTGCGAATGGAGAGTTAAACATTACGCACAACCAAAGCCATTGTCCGCCAATTTATTCACCGATGTTAGTCACGGCACCAGACATTTTGCTTAATATTTTTTGTGCATTCATTTATATTTCACCACATAATAAAAGTGTCATTACGAGCATCATACATAGTAGAACAATGAAAAATGATGTGCAGTGGGCGGTCCGTTTATCTGGGCATGAGTCGAGGCGCTAGGGCATTTTGCTTGATATTAGAACTAGAAGGAGAGGTGCAGTTTACGCACACAGCAAAATAAATGATGGGAGGGGTGAGGGTAAGAGAAGGGGTATATGTATTTGCAGCATAAAATGGAACGAGGGCGATCATACCAACACTATTGCATCGAATCCTATCAGAACTCTGTAATTAAGCATGTTTGGGCAAGAGTAATACTAGGATTGATGACCTCTTGGGAAGTTCTCGGGTTGAACTCGTTTTTTAACAGACAGGGGGTTAAACGTTATGCGCAACCGGAGCCACAGTCTACCAGTTCATTTGCCAGCGTGAGTCATGGCATCGGGACATTTATCTTAATATTTTTTGTGCATTCATTTATAATCTACCACGTGATAAGAGTGTCATTATGAGCATCTTACGTAGTATAACAATGAAAAAAAAGGTGCGGTGGGCGATCCGTTCATCTGGGCGTTAGTTGAGGCGCCAGAAATTTTTTTTTGATATTAGAAATAGAAGTAGAGATGCGGTGTACGTGCTCAGCAAAACAAATGATGGGAAGGGGGAGGGAAGGAGAAGGGATATATGTATTTTCAGCATGGAATGGTATTGGTGCAATCATACCGGCACTAATCATCGTATCCCATCAGAACTTCGTAGTTCAGTGTGTTTGGGCGAGAGTAGTAATAGGATGGGTGTCCTCTTAGGAAGTTCTCATGTTGCACACATCTTTATGCTGACCGGAGCCACGTTTTTCCAGTTCATTCAATAGTGTGAGTCACAGTGTCGGATTGCTTAATATGTTTCATGCATTCATTTATAGTCCACCATGTGATAAGAGTGTTATTATGAGCATCTTACGTGGTAGAATAATGAAAATAGAGGTGCGGCGGGTGGTCTGTTCATCTGGGTGTGAGTCAAAGTGCTGGAAAATTTTGCTTGACATTAGAACTAGAAGTAGAGATGAGGTGCATGCGCACAGTGAAACAAATTATGGGAGGGGAACGGAAGGAGGAGCAAATGCATTTGCAGTGCGGAATGGGACGGTTGTGATCATACCAACACTATTGCACCAAATCCTATAAGAACTCTACAGTTAAGCATGTTTTACCGATAGTAGTTCTAGGATGAGTGACCTCCTTGGAAGTGCTCGTATTGCACCTGTCTTTTTTCGGACGGGGCGTTAAACGTTACGCGTGACTGACGCCTTAGTCCGTTGGTTCATTCGCTAGTTTGAGTCGCGACACCAGGACATTTTGCTTAATTTTTGTGTGTGCATTAATTTATAGTCCACCATGTGATAAGAGAAGCATTACGAGCATCTTACCTAGTAGAACAACAAAAAATAAGGTGAGGCGGGTGGTCATTTAATCTGGGCATGAGTCGAGGCATCGAAGTATTTCGCTTGATATTATAACTAGAAACAGAATTGCAGTGTGCGTGACTAGTAAAACAAAATAACGGAAGAAAGGGGGGAAGGAGAAGGGATATATGTATTTGAAGCGCGAAATTGGAGGGATGCGTTCATACCAGCACTAATTCATGAGATCCCATCGAACTCTGCAGTTAAGTGTGCTTTGCCGAGAGTAGTACTAGGATGGATGATCGCTTGAGAAGTCCTCGTGTTCCACCCATCCTTTTACGGAGTGGGCATTAAACGTTACGCGCGATAGAAGTCACGGTCCACCTTTTCATTCGTAAACATGAGTTGCGACGCTGGGGCATTTTGCTTTATCCTTTTTGTGCATTCATTCTTAGTCCACTACGTGATAAGAGTGTCATTATAAATACTTTATATATTAGAACAATAAAAATAGAGATGCGACGGGCGGTTCGTTCATCTTTGCGGGAGCCAAGGTGCTGAGTCATTTCGCTTTATATTGGAACTAGAAGTAGAGATGACGTGTGCACACACAGTGAAACAAATGATGGAAGGGGGGAGGGAAAAAGAATGGGCACATGCATTTGCAGCGCGAAGTGAGACGAGTTTGATCGTTCTAGCATTAATGCACCGGATCCCATAAGAACTCCGTAGTTAAGCGTCTTGGGCGAGAGTAGTACTAGGATGGGTGAACTGCCAGAAAGTCCTCATGTTGTAACCTTCTTTTTGCAGACGGGGCATTAAACGTTACGCGAGACTGAAGCAACGATCGGTCGGTTCATTCGTAAATGTGAGTTAAGGTGCAAGGGAATTTTGCTAAATATTTTTCATGCATTCAATTAAAGCCCATCAAGTAATAAGAGTGTTATTACGAGTATCTTACATAGTAGAAAAACGAAAACAGAGGTGCGACGGGGGATCCATTCATATGGGCTTGAGTCGAGGCGTCGGGGCATTTCACTTAATATTAGAACTAGAAGCAGAGGTGAGGTGTGCGCGCATAGCGAAACAAGGATGGGGGAGGGAAGGAGAAGGGGTATATGTATTTTTGGCGCGAACTAGAATGGGTGCGATCATACAAACACTAATTCACCGAATCCTATTAGAACTCCGCCATTAAGTGTGCTTGGGCGAGAGTAGTACTAGGATGAGTGACCTCCTAGAAAGTCTTCTTATTGCACCTTTCTCTTTGCAGACGGGGCATTAAACGTTACCCAGGACTAAGGCGATGGTCAGCCGGTTCTTTCACAAACGTGAGTCACGACGCCATGACATTTTGCTTAATATTTTTTGTGAATTCAATTAAAGCCCATCAAGTGATAAGAGTGTTATTACGAGTATCTTACATAGTATAACAACGAAAACAAAGGTGCGGAGGACGATCCATTCATATGGGCATGAGTCGAGTTGCCGGGTTATTTCGTTTGATATTAGAGCTAAAAGCAGAGGTAAGGTGTGCGCACACAGCGAAGCAAATGATGGGAGGGAGGAGGGAAGGAGAAGGGGCACATGTATTTGTAGCGGGGAATGGGATGGGTGCTATCAGACCAGCACTAATGAATTGAATCCCATAAGAACTCTGTAGTTAAGTATCCTTGGGTGTGAGTAATCTAAGATGGTTGACCTCTAGGAAAGTTCTTGTGTTACACCTATTTTTTTGCACACAAGGCAATAAATGTTACGTACGACCAGAACCACGATTTGTCGGTCTCGTCGCAAACGTGAGTCGCGACATCAGGACATTTTACTTAATATTTTTCGTGCATTCATTTATAGTTCACCACGTCATAAGAGTATTATTACGAGCATCTTACATAGTAGAACAACGAAAAATGAGGTGCGATAGGCAGTCCGTTCATCTTGGCGTGAGTCGAGCTGCTGGGACATTTCGCTTTATATTAGAATTAGAAGCAGAGGTGCGGGGTGCACGCACAGTAAAAAACAATTAATAGAAGGGGGAGGGAAGGAGAAGGCATATATGTATTTATAGTGCAAAATGGAACAGGTGTGATCATAATAGCACTAATTCACTTCACTGGATCGCATAAGAACTCTACAGTTAAGCGTTTTTGGGCGAGAGTAGTACTAGGAGAGGTGACCTCCTAAGAAGTCCTCATGTTGCACCATTCTTTTTGCAGACGGGGCATTAGATGTTACGCGGGACTGGGGCGACGGTATGCCGATTCATTCGCAAACGTGAGTCACGCCGCCAGGGCATTTTGCTTAATATTTTCGTGCATTCAATAAAGCTCATCAAGTAATAAGAGTGTTATTATGAGTATCTTACATAGTAGAACAATAAAAATAGAGGTGCCATGGCGCGATCTGTTCATATGGGCATAAGTCGAGGCGCCGGGGCATTTCACTTGATATTAAAACTAGAAGTAGAGGTGAGGTGTGCATGCATTGCAAAACAAATGATTGGAGGGGAGAGGGACGAAGAAGGGCTATATGTATTTACGGCGCAAACTAGAATGGGTGTGATCATACCAGCACTCGATCCGATCGGAACTATGAAGTTAATTATGTTTGGGCGAGAGTAGTACTACGATGGGTAACCTCTTGGGTAGTACTCGTGTTGCACCCTTCATTTTGCAGATGGAGCGTTAAACATTACGCGGGAACGGAGCGACGGTCGGTCGGTTCATTCGTAAATGTAAGTCACGGTGTCGGAGCATTTTGCTTAATATTTTTTGTGCATTCAATTAAAGCTAATCAAGTGATAAGAGAGTTATTACGAGTATCTTTCATAGTAGAATAACGAAAACAGAGGTGCGGCAAGCAATCCATTCATATGGACATGAGTCGAGGCGCCGAGGCATTTCACTTGATATTATAACTAGAAGCAGAGGTGAGGTGTGCCCACACAACGAAGTAAATGATGGGAGGGGGGAGGGAAAGAGAAGGGCTATATGTATTTGCCACGCAAACTTGAATGATTGCGATCATACTAGAACTAATTCACCGGATCCCATCAGAACTCTGCAGTTAAGCGTGCATGGGCCAGAGTAGTACTGGGATGGATGACCTCTTGGGAAGTCCTCGTGTTGCACCATTCTCTTTACAGACGGGGCGTTAAATGTTACGCGGGACCGGAGCTACGGTCTGCTAGTTCATTTGCAAACGTGAGTCACGGCACCAGGGCATTTTGCTTAATATTTTTTGTGCATTCAATTAAAGCCCATCAAGTGATAAATGTGTTATTACGAGTATCTTACATAGTAGAACAACGAAAACCAAGGTGCGGCGACGATCCATTCATATGGGCATGAGTCGAGGAGCCAAAAAATTTTGCTTGATATTAGAATTAGAAGCAGAGATGAGGTGTTCACGCACAGTGAAACAAATGACGAGAGGGGGGAGGGAAGGAGAAGGGCTATATGTAATTGCGATGCAAATTGGAATTGGTACGATCATGCCGATACTAATTTACTGGATTCCATCAGAACTCCGCAGTTAAGCGTGCTTGAGTGAGAGTAGTACTAGGATGGGTGACCTTTTGAGAAGTCCTCGTGTTGCACTTTTTTTTTTCAGACGAGGCATTAAACATTGCGTAGTACTGGAGCAGCGGTCCGCTAGTTCGGTCGCAAATGTGAGTCACGATGCTTGGGCATTTTGCTTAATATTTTTTATGCATTCAATTAAAGCCCATAAAATGATGAGAGTGTTATTACGAGTATCTTACATAATGGAACGAGGAAAATAGAGGTGCGGGGGGCGATCCGTTCATATGGGGATGAGTCGATGCACTGGGGCATTTTGCTTGATATTAAAAGTAGAAGCAGAGGTGAGGTGTAAGCACTTAGCGAAACAAATGACGGGAGGGGAGAGGGAAGGAGAAGCACTATATGTATTTGCGGTGCAAAGTGGAACGGGTGCGATCATACCAACACTAACTCATTGGATCCCATCAGAACTCCGCAGTTAAGCGTGTTTGTGCCAGAGTACTGCTAGTATGGGTGACCTCGTGAGAAGTTCTCGTGTTGCACCATTCTTTTTGTAGATAAGGCGTTAATGTTACGTAGAACCGGAACGACGGTCCGCTGGTTCGTTCACAAAAATTGGGTTCGTCCTTGTAGTAATCAGATGAACTGAGTTGTAGACATGAAAGCATAAGAACTCAACGAGGCCTAACTCTTCTTTCTTTGTCTGATTCAAGGGGAAGAGTCCCGTTGAATTTCTAATAATTATAAAAGTTTCTTTATATAAATAACAAAAAAGAAATTACTTTTTTCAATGTTTCAAAAAAACTCCATTTCTATTTTTTTATATTTGAGTCACGACGCCTGGGCATTTTGCTTAATATTTTTTATGCATTCAATTAAAACCCATCAAGTGATAAGAGTGTTATTACGAGTATCTTACATAGTAGAATAATGAAAATAGAGATGCTGGGGACGATCCGTTTATATGGGTATGAGTCGAGGCACTAGGTCATTTCGCTTGATATTAGAAGAAGAAGCAGAGGTGAGGTGTGCACACATAGCGAAACAAATGATGGGAGGGGAGAGGGAAGGAGAATGGCTATATCTATTTGCGGCACAAACTAGAGCGGGTGCTATCATACCAGCACTAATTCACTGGATCCCATCAGAACTACAAAATTAAGCGTGTTTGGGTGAGAGGAGTACTAGGATGGGTGACTTCTTGAGTAGTCCTCGTGTTACACCCATCTTTTTGCAAATGGAGCGTTAAATGTTACGCGAGACGGGAGCGACAGTCCGCCGATTTTCGCAAATGTGAGTAAAGGTGTCGGAGCATTTTGCTTTATATTTTTCGTGCATTCAATTAAAGTCAATTAAGTGATAAGAGTGTTATGACGAGTATCTTATATAGTAGGACAACGAACACAGAGGTGCGGCGGGCAATCGGTTCATATGGGCATGAGTCGAGGCGCTGGGGCATTTCGCTTGATATTAGAACTAGAAGCAGAGGTGAGGTATGCGCGCACAACGAACCAAATGATGGGAGGGGGAAGGGAAGGAGAAGGGCCACATGCATTTGTAGCACAGAATTGGTCGGGTGCGCTTCGACCAGCACTAATTCACCGTATCCCATAAGAACTCCGTAATTAAGCGTGCTTAGGCGAGAATAGTACTAGGATGTGTGACCTCTTGAAAAGTCCTCGTGTTGCACCTTTTTTTTTCATATAAGGCATTAAATGTTACGTGGGACCAGAGTACGGTCCGCCGGTTTATTCAAAAACGTGAGTCATAACGCCTTGACAATTTGCTTAATATTTTTTGTGCATTTAATTAAAGCTAATCAAGTGATAAGAGTGTTATTACGAGTATCTTACATAATAGAAGAATGAAAACAGAGGTTCGGCGGCGTGATCCGTTCACATGGGCATGAGTCGAGGCGTCGGGGCATTTCGCTTGATATTAGAACTAGAAGTAGAGATGAGGTATACACGCACAACGAAGCAAATGATGGGAAGGGGAAGGGAAGGAGAAGGGCCACATGCATTTGTAGCGCAGAATGGGACGGGTGTGCTAAGACCAATACTAATTTATCGTATCCCATCAGAACTCCGCAGTTAAGCGTGCTTGGGTGAGAGTAGTACTAGGATGGGTGACCTCTTAGGAAGTCCTCGTGTTGCACCTTTCTTTTTGCAGACAAGGCATTAAACGTTACGCGGGACCAGAGTAACGGTCTGCCAATTCCTTCCCAAATGTGAGTCATGGCATTTGGGCATTTTGCTTAATATTTTTAGTGCATTTAATTAAGCGAATCAAGTGATAAGAGTGTTATTACGAGTATCTTACATAATAGAACAACGAAAACAGAGGTGCGGTGACCCGATCTGTTCATATGGGCATGAGTCGAGGTGCCGGGGCATGACGCTTGATATTAGAACTAGAAGTAGATGTGAGGTGTGCGCACACAACGAAACAAATGATGGGAGGGGGGAAGGGAAGGAAAAGGGCTATATATATTTGCCATGCAAACTAGAATAATTGTTATCATACCAACACTAATTTACCGGATCCCATCAGAACTCCGCGGTTAAGCGTGCTTGTGTCAGAGTAGTACTAGGATAGTTGACCTCTTGGGAACTCCTCGTGTTGTATCCTTCTTTTTGCAGAGGGGGCGTTAAACATTACGCGGGACCGGAGTGACGGTCCACTGGTTCGTTTGCAAACGTGAGTCAGAGCGTCTGGCCATTTTGCTTAATATTATTCGTGCATTCAATTAAAGTCCATCAAGTGATAAGAGTGTTATTACGAATATCTTACATAGTAGAACAATGAAAACAGATGTGCGGCGGGCGATCATTCATATGGGCATGAGTCTAGGAGCTGGGACATTTTGCTTGATATTAGAAGTAGAAGCGGAGGTGAGGTGTGCGCGCACAGTGAAACAAATGACGGGAGGGGAGAGGGATGGAGAAGGGCTATATGTATTTGTAGCACAAACAAGAACAGATGCAATCATACCAGCACTAATTCATTGTATCCCATCAGAACTCCACAGTTAAGCGCGTTTGAGCGAGAGTAGTACTAGGATGGGTGACCACTTGGGAAGTTAACGTATTGCACGCTTATTTTTGCAGATGAGGTGTTAATGGTCACGCGTGACCGGAGTGACGGTCCGCCAGTTAAATCGCAAACAATAGCCACATCGCTGTCAAATTTTGCTTAATATTATTCGTGCATTCAATTAAAGCCAATCAATTGATAAGAGTGTTATTACGAGTATCTTACATAATAGAGCAAGGAAAACAGAGGTGCGGTGGCGCGATCCGTTCATATGGGCATGAGTCGAGGCGCCATTGCATTTCGCTTGATATTAGAATTAGAAGCAGAGGTGAGGTGTGTGTGCAAAATGAAATAAATGATGAGAGAGAGGAGGGAAGGAGAAGGGATATATGTATTTGCGGCGCACACTAGAATGATTACGATCATATCAACACTAATTTACTAGATCCCATCAGAACTCTACAGTAAAGCATGCTTGGGCCAGAGTGGTACTAGGGTGGGTGACCTCCTGAGAAGTCCTAATGTTGCACCTTTCTTTTTGCAGACGGGGCATTAAACGTTACGCCAGACTAAAGCGACGGTCCGCCAGTTCATTCGCAAATATGAGTCACGGTGCCGGAGCATTTTTTTTAATATTTTTCGTGTATTCAATTAAATCCCATCACGTGATAATAGTGTTATTATGAGTATCTTACATAGTAGAAAAACGAAAACAGAGGTACGGCGGGCAATCCATTCATGTGGGTATGAGTCGAGTCGCCGAGACATTTCGCTTAATATTAGAACTAGAAGCAGAGGTGAGCTGTGCACGCACAGGGAAACAAATGACAGGAGGGGGCGGGGGAGAAGAAGGAGTATATGTATTTGCGGCGCGAATTAGATCGGGCGCGAAGCGCAATTTATTAAATTTCAGAACCGTTGGATTCGTGCCAACTAGTGAAATTTGATGAAGAGAGACAAGAAAAAGATTCCTAGCACGAAAAATGAGGGAGAAAAATTTCCTCCCCAAGCAGAAGTGGCAAAGCCCAATCAGTGCGCTATAGGCTAGCCTGCAGGGACACAGGCCTGTTGCCGTGCGCCTAGGGGCTAGCCTGCATGTGCACAAGACCTACCACACATAGGCCCCAGGTGCACAGGCCTACTATCATGCGTGTAGGGGCTAGCCTGCGTGCACACAAGCCTACTGCGCGCAAGCCCCAGGCACACAGGGCCTTTTCATGTAGGTTTGCCAAACAGACGGTGCGTGCACAGTGTGCAGCGCTACTCCGTGCACAAAGCGACACGCGAACAGCCCACTTGTAGGCGATAGGATGGGTGTGCAGGTCCTGAACCCGCGCCATACGCGTAGATGGGATCTGTGCATGTCGCGTGCATGCATGCAGAGGGGACTTGCGCGCTGGGCGCACGTCCTGTGGGTACTAGTGTACGAATCGGTCGTGCACACTATGCGCCCATCCTGTGCGTGCTGGTGTGCAGATGGGTCGTGCATGCTATGCGCACGTCCTATGTGTGCTCTCCTGCGGATGGGTCGTGTGCACTTTGCACACGCATCGCAAACACTGTGCTAGCATGCACGCACGCACAGTGCCCAACACTCGTGCGGCCAAGCTGTTTTCTCATGGGATTTTTCCCGCAGGTAGGTTTCTCCCCTTTCGCTTTCTTTCAATTTATTTTTTAAATTTTTCTTTTAAAATAATTTAAAATAATGTAAAATAAAATGAAGTAAAATAATAATAAAATGAATAAAAATAAAAATAGATCAAAATTATGAATCTCGAGAACAACATAAATTAATTTAAATTTAAGGCAGCCAAAGGCCTGAATAAGTCTGGATCCTCCTTCCATATTTCGTCCTCCAACTCCCACGTTGCTTTTTTCAGGGTGTGATGCTTCCAATGCACCTTCACCATAGGAATCATCTTGTTACGTAAGAAATTATCAGTCCACCCAAGAATTTCAACAGGAACCTCCTCATAGTCATATCGGTCTATACTTGTACCTCATCACAAGGAATAACATGAGAATGATCAGGGTGGTACTCCTTGAGCATCGAGATATGAAAGACATCATGTAAACCTGTGAACTCCCATGATAAAGTGAGGCGATAAGCCACAGGTCCAATGCGCTTGACGATCGAAAAAAGTCCCACATAACGAGGGCTCAACTTTCCTCTTTTTTCAAACTGCATCTTACCTTTGTAGAGGTAGACTTTTAAGAAAACTTGATCTCCTATGGCAAACTCCAAGGGTTGCCTACGATTATTAGTGTAGCTCTTTTGGTGGCTCTAGGCAGTTTCCAAATTCTTGCGGATGATTGCGACTTTCTCAATGGTCTCCTAAATGAGTTTGGTCTTAAGTAGTGCTGGTTCCCAACTTGACTCCAGCAAATAGGGGAATGACAAGGCCTTTCGTACAAATCTTCATATGGGGCCATACCGATGCTGAAATGATAACTGTTATTATAGGCAAATTCACAAAGAGGAAGATACTCATATCAATTATCACCAAAGTCAAGAACACAAGCACGTAACATGTCTTCCGATGTCTGAATCGTATGCTCAGACTGACCATCCGTCTTAGGATGATAAGCGGTGCTAAAGTACAATGAAGAACCTAAAGCTTCTTAGAAGCGGTCCTAAAACTGAGAGGCAAATCAGGGGTCGCGATCAGATATAATGGATAAGGGAACTCCATAAAGTCAAACAATCTCATCCACATATAGGTGGGTAAACTTACAGGTGGAATCCGTGGTTCTAATAGGTAGGAAATTGGCAGTCTTAGTCAGCCTATCCACAATGACCCAAATGACTTTTAAACAAGAACAAGTTCTAGGCAATCTGATGACAAAATTCTTAGTCACGCACTCCCATTTCCATTTGGGAATAAAAAGACCCTACAGCAAGCCACCGAGTCTCTGATATTCTGCTTTTATCTGTTAACAAGTAAGGCAACAGAAGACGTAGTCAACTATATCTTTCTTCATTCCTGGCCACCAATATTATCGTTTCAAGTCTTGGTACATCTTGGTACTTCCAGGATGGATGGATAACTGGAAGCCAGGGCAGTCTTGAGTACATTTATGCGTACTACATCGGGGTCCCAAATTTGGTTTCGGAATCTGAACAATCGATCATTAGAGATCCAAAAATTAGGAGATTTATCCGAAGAGAACTTACCCAGGCTCTTGATGAGTTCCGGATCCATGGCTTGTGCTTCCCAGATCTTCATAAAGAGATCTGGTAGGGCTCAGATCTGGGCGAGGTAGGTGTCTTTGCCATAATAGTTAAGGCAGAGAGATTACACGATGTCCATCATCTTCTAACTAGAGGCCATGGTTTGGGTCAGCATAGCAAGCTCTAGTCGACATAGGGCATTGACGACTACATTCACTCTCCCGGGGTGATAAATAATTTTGACAATCATAATCTTTCATAAGATCCATCCAACGTCTTTGCCTCATGTTTAACTCCCATTGCGAAAAGATATATTTGAGACTCTTATAATCAGTATAGATTTTAAAAGTCTAACCATACAGGTAATACCGCCATAACTTCAAGGCAAAGATAATGGCTGCCAGCTCCAGGTCGTGGGTAGGGTAGTTCTGTTCATGGACTTTAAGTTGTCATGATCTAAAGGCGACTATTCTGTCATACTGCATTAAGATATACCCCAAACCAATATGAGATTCATCATAGTAAACTTAGAATCTCCCCTCATTGTCCAGAAAGATCAATACAGGGGCAAAGGTGAGACAGTGCTTTAGTTCCATAAAGCTTTCACTGCATGCATAATTCCAAACAAAGGGTACACCCTTTCAGGTGAGTTGAGTCATGGGGGCATTAATCTTGGTGAATCCGTCAATGAATCGTCGGTAGTAGTCTGCAAGCCAAAAAAACTACATACCTTGGCCACATTGGTGGGTGGACTCCAGTTGGTCACTGATTCCGCCTTAGATGGGTCTACAGAAACTCATTCACTTGAGATTACATTACCAAAAAAAGAAACTCGATCCAACCAAAAGGAGTACTTACTTAGTTTCACATAGAGTTGGTTTTGACAGAGATTCTCCAGTACTTCAACCAAATACACAATGTGTTCCCCATGGCTTTTGGAATACACCAGAATGTCATCAATAAAGACGATGACATACTGATCTAGTGCGTGCTGAAAAACTCGATAAAAGCTACTGAGCCATTAGTCAATCTAAACGACATCACCCTGAACTCGTACAATCCATATCTATATCGAAAGGTAGTTTTTGAAATATCTTCTTCCTTCACTCTTAACTTGTGGTACCTAGTTCTGAGATTGATCTTAGGGAAGACCATGGCTCCTTGTAATTGATTGAAGAGATAGCCAATCTGGTGTAAGGGGTACTTATTTTTAACGGTCACTCAGTTGAGTTCCCTCTAGTCCATAGAGAGTCGGAGGGTACCATCCTTTTTTTTCACAAACAACACTAGAGTGCCTTAAAGAGAATGGCTAGGACGAATGAATTTTCAAGTGAGAAGATCAGAAAGCTGATGTTCCAACTCGGTTAGCTCGACTCTTATGATACGTGGGCTTCAAGATTGGCTGGGTTCCTAGCAATAATTCAATTAGGAACTCTACCTCACATGGGAGAGGTAGACTAGGGAGTTCGATGGGAAAGACATAGAAAAATTGCAACTAATGGGTATGGAACACACAGTAGGATCAGTGTCCATATCTCTGTTCATTCAATTATTAGAACAATGATAACAACTTTTATTTCTTTTTCGGAGATTGTAAAGTTACAATTTTATTTTCATAGCCTATGATAGTTCTATACTTTTCCAACAAATCAATTCCTAATATTACCTCAAATCTTGCAAAATCTAATAGTATCAAGTTTACACATACTTCTATCCCTAAAGTTTTTATCCTACAGTCTTTATATATGCAATAAGTTTCTAGTAGTCCATTAGAGGGAGTTTCTACTACAAGCATTTTTCCTAAAGCTTCTAGTCTAAATTCTAGGTTACAAGCAAATGCATAGAAAATAAAAGAGTAAGTTACACCAGTATCGATCAAAGCCTTGACAGGAATATTATGAATATAAAGCATACCCTAGATGAGGACAAGAACAGGAAGGACTTCAATTTCATCTAAGTGGTACACTCGACCTTGGGCTATGGGTCGCGCTACATCCTTCGGTCACTAAGGGCAATCATTTATAAGGTGTTGGGTGCTTTCGCACCGATAACAGGCGTGATTGATATGCCGACATGGTAGGTCACCATGCAAGTGACTATAGTGTTGACAAGGTTAGTTAGCTCAGACAGGTGGAGCTGTAGGTGGGGGCAAGTTAGAAGGAAGGGCAATTCTGGTTTGTTTATCTGAGGGGTTACTTACTGGGTCAGGCAATCTTTTCCTAAGTTGTTGGGGCTGTTGTTGGGCTCGAACTCGAGCAAAGTGTTGGTGCTTAGTCGAGATAAGATCTTTGGCCAACTAGCATGTTCAATCACCTCTACATACGAGTTGGGTCTCAGCATCATGACCTCGTCATAAATGTCAGCACGAAGGCCCTTGAAAAACTTTCTACCTTTTTTACTTTCGGGGGTGACCATCAAAGGGGCAAACCTAGACAGTTGAACAAAACGGGCTGCATATTGGGCTACAGACAAGCTTCCTTGGTGGAGGTCATGGAATTCCTCCTCTTTCTTTTTTCGAACATAAGTAGGAAAAAAGTTATCAAAGAAAGCATCCATTAAAACTTCCCAGGTAGTAAGGGTAGGCAGGACTTCATTTTTAAGTCGTCACCAGTGTTCGGCTTCACCGCTTAAAATAAAGGCTACAAAAGTGTTCGGTTTCACTGCTTAACATAAAGGCTGCAAAAGAGAATTTTTGTTCTTTAGTCAAGTCTAGTATAAAGAATGGATTTTCTATTTATAGGATTCAGGCTTCGGCTACTAAAGGATGAGGGCCACCTTGAAAGTGTGGGAGGTTAAGTTTCCTAAGCTCTGGTATACTGTGGGAGATAGACCGATCTGTGTTTTGGAATTTTAGGGCAACGAGTGGACAAGGGTTGGCCTGGTTTTGTCCTACGAATTCAGTTAATCCTTGAATGGCTTGGAAAAGTTCTACAAATTCAACCCTGGTAAGATGATTTGGGGCTTCAGGTCGCTCAGTACGCTCTACAGATAGTCTTTCCCGCGTCATTCCTATAAAAGAAAGGAAGATAAGAGTTGGAGGTTTAATATTTGAAAGGAGGACATTTATCTTTTTTAGGTTCTCTAAACGGTTTGTCTATCCTCGGCCTCAGTGTAAGGGATTTGTTTTGCTATATTCTGCTCAGATACCACCTGTAACCTCTCAGGTGCCAGATACAAATTTAAAATAACGAGTGCATGATAATATTTATGTAGCGGAATCAAACCTTAATAAATTCCTTACAGATATATAATGTTCCAAATACATACATAAACTGAGGCTAGAAGTGGCAATAAAATACAAATCATAAGGGCCACTTCTTTCACTATGCTACTAGAATTCATCAAAGTGTGGGAATAGATATGCACTCAGACCTGTGGATCTACGAATTCTCTAGACTTTCAAGGGTAGGTCTGCCTGCGATTCCTCATTTTCTTCCTTATTTGGGGGGAGGGGGGGAATGGAAAGAGTGAGTTCCATATACTTAGTAAGGAAAATAATATTAAATTAACATTGTAAGATTTCAAAAGTTTATAATTTTATCTCACTGTTTAGCTTCCTCGTTCACCTAAATCAATATTAGGAAAAACCATTTATATGCATCTCAAAATAGTACGTTAGCATTAAAATCAAATATATATCATGCTAAATAATAGAGAAAATCAAATAAATCATGAAATGCACAGATTTTTCTTGTCATACTTCGCGAAGTCGTTACAAACTTCCAACTCTGAGGATAGATACAGATTTCCAACTGCCCAAGTGGAATGATCATATCAGATACAGATATGGCAATTTGCTCTACCCCATTTTCAGCTAGCCAAATCATGGTACGATCTATGACCACGGTCGTACCAACTATAGTGGTCCTAACATATATCCATAGTCACAACATTACTTAGCCACGGGTGACCCCTACAGATAGTGCGATATCACTCTCGTAAGAGGGCATGTCGTCATCCACTAGAAGTGGTTCTCTTACTTCTTTTAAGACTAGATAGGGGAGGGGTAAAAAGATACCTAGAGGGGCAAGGGGAACATATACCATTCAGAGATAAAAATCCTAACGAAACACTTGATGCAATATGCATGTCAATACAGATACACTTCGAACCATACAGGCTTCATTCTACTTTTTTCTTTTTCTTTTATTTTACTTTTATTATTACGGACTACATATTCCATTTATTACATACAAATTCATCAAGTGTCAGTAAATCACACAGCATGCTTGAAAATTAGAATAATTTGACTCATTTGAACACAGAGGCATACAAAACAGACAAAATAACTATCATATTAAATTTGCTTATCTTAAAATACTCCTTAAGACGTTGAAAGTAATACTAGATTCCTTACCAAAACCTTGATGTTTTCTTCTTCATCATTTTCCTTTCTTTCTCTTCTTCTCCCACTATTTTACTATCTCTTTCTCTCTATAAACCTTTAAAAAATCGAAGAAATGGAAGTGTGGAAAAAAAGGGAAGGGGAAGGAAAATTTATAGAATTTTAGAATTGTTGGATTCGCGCCAAGTGGTAAAATCCGGTAAAGAGAGAGGAGAAAAATAATTTTGGCATGAAAAACGTGGGAGGAAAATTTCCTCCGCCGGCGGGCACGCCCAAGGCAACGGCAAAGCACTGCCCAAGGTGGTAGAGCCTAGCCGGCGCACAGGCCTTTTGACGCACGCGCAGGCCCAAAGCACACAAGGCCTGTCTGCACAGGCCTGCTATGCAGACAACGGGTGCACAATGTGCGGTGCTAGTCCATGCGCGAAGTGTCACGCAGACGGCCCCGTTTACGCGACAGGACTCATGCGCATGTGTTGACCCTGCACCAAGCGTGCGAATGCGACGTGCGTGCTGGCGTGCGGAGGGATCATACACACTGTGTGCACGCCTCGCGGCCACTGTGAGCGCATGCGCACGCACAGTGCCCAGCACCCATGCGGGCAAACTGTTTTCTCGCAAAAATTTTCCCACAAATAGGTTTTCTCCTGTTTTGACGTTTTTCAATTTTTTTTAAATTTTCCTTTTAAAATTAAAAAATTATAATAAAATTTAAAAAATAAATCAAAATCATGAATCTCGAAAACAGTGTAAATTTATTTAAATTTAAGGTGGCCAAAGGCCTGAATAAGTAAAGTTTCCAAATTATTTTAGCACAGTGATAGGTGTTATGTTACAGACTTCGCGAAGAATGATACAAATAACTATATATATGATGATTTATTTGATTTTTTCTATCCTTAGCATGATATTTTGTATTTTGTTGCCACTTCTGGCCTCATTTATATGTGTCATTAGAACTCATATATTTTCTAAGGGATTTGTAATAAATTGCTCTACAGTATATAATTAATTACTATGCACTCATAATCTATTTCTGTATCTAGCAATCTTATGCCTTAATTAGCATTTTGGATGTCACAATAAATCTATCTCTTAGGATTATTTAAATAATTTATTTGAGATAGATAATTTACTTGTGTCTAGCCTACGCGCGCGCAAGACCTATAGTGCGCAAGGCGCTACTCGCACACTTACTGCGCAGATGGCGCGCGCACAAGGCACATGAAGCTGGGCCCACCTAAGCGCAATGGGACGCGCGTGCAGACCGAGTTTCACACCCTGCATGGATAGGACGTGTGCACAGTGCGCACATCCTGTGCTAACTGTGTGCTCGCACGTGCATGGGACCTTTTCTGCGGGTTTTTCCTGCGGGATTTCTACCATTTCTCTATCTTTTCTCCTAAAAATTTATTTTAAACAAAAATATGCAAAAATAAAATTTTCTACAATGAAATAAAAAAAATAATAAAAATATGAATTTTAAGAATAAATTAAAAATACAAATTTAATTTACAAATTACAATATTTAATTACAATTAAAACTACGTAATAATTAAAGAGTTTAAGTGGCTTTAGGGCCCGAATAAATAGGGGTTCAAAATTATAATTAAGCGCAAAAGTTTGCGGGGTGTTACATTCCCCCCATCGTAGAAAATTTGGTCCCCCCAATTTTGTCATGAATAAGTCTAGGAACTTCTCTCTCATCTCACTCTCTAACTCGCACATCGCCTCTTCTTGAGTGTGGTGCGCCACTACACTTTCACCATGGGGATCCTCTTGTTGCGTAAAATCTTGTCAGTCAAACTAAGGATTTTCAAAGGGAGTTCCTCGTATGTCATATCACTTGCACCTGTGTCTCATCCTGACGAATGATATGATAAGGGTCAGGGTGGTACCTATTAACCATGGAGACATGGAAAACATCATACAGACCCGCTAACTCTCGGGGCAAAGCAAGGCAGTGTGCCACGGGTTCAATACGTTCCACGATCTGAAAAAGTCCCACATATCGGGGGCTTAACTTTCCCCTTTTTTGAATTGTATTTTTTCTTTATGAGAGAAAATCTTGAGGAAGACTTAGTCACCAACGGTAAATTCCAAGGGTCTTCTACGGTTCCTACCGATAATGGCAACCTTTTCGATAGTCTCCTAAATGAAATCAAGTCCCAAACAACGCTGATTTCTGACTTCGCTCTAGCAAGTGGATGAACGACATGGCTTACCATACAGAGCTTCATATGGAATCATGTCGATGCTGGAATGATAACTATTATTATAAAAAAATTCACACAGGGAAAGATACTCATACCAGTTACCGCCAAAGTCAAGAACACATGCACGCAACATGTCTTCTGATGTCTGGATGGTGTGTTCACACTAACCATCAGTCTGGGAATGATAAGTAGTGTTGAAGTATAATTCAGACCTAAGTGCTCCTTGAAAACTGTCCCAAAAGTGGTAGGTGAATCAAGGATCTCGATCGGACACAGTGGATGAAGAAACGCCATTGAGTCGAACAAATTCATTGGTGTACAGGTGGGTTAATCTGCTGGTGGAGTCAGTGGTTCCTATGTGTAATAAGTGGACGGTCTTGGTTAATCTGTCAACGATCACCCATATGGTGTTACGACTAGAACAGGTCTTAGGAAGACCAATGACAAAGTCCATTATTACAAGCTTTTATTTCCATTCTAGAATGGGGAGGCCCTGCAACAAACCGTCAGGTCTCTGGTGTTTTGCCTTAGCTCATTACCAAGTAAGGCATCAAGAGACGTAGTTGACAATATCTTTCTTCATTATGGGCCACCAATATTGATGTTTCAGATCCTGGTACATCTTGGTACTCCTAGGGTGAATGGATAGTTTAGAGGCATGGGTACCCTTGAGAACATCCGTCCTGACAGCGACAGGGACCCAAATACGGTCCCCAAATCTATCCAACCCATCATCAATAAGCTTGAAAAAAGGAAATTCATCAGAAGTGAACTTACTCAAATTTTTGGTGATTTCCTGGTCCACAGACTAAGCTTCCCAAATTTCATAAAAAGATTAAGCAAAGCTTGGATCCGAGCGAGATAGGTACCATTGTTATAGTAGTTGAGGTAGAGTGTCTATATAGCATCAAAAAATTTCAAACTAGAGGTCATGGTCTGGCCAACACAAAAGACTCCTTCGAGCTCAGCACATCAGCGACCACATTTCCTCTACTGGGGTTGTAGATGATCGTATAGTCATAGTCCTTTAGGAAATCCATCTAACATCTCTATCTCAATTCCCTCTGCGAGAAAATATACTTTTAACTTTTGTGATCAGTGTAGATTTTAAATGTCTAACCAAACAAGTAATGGCACCATATCTTCAAGGCAAAGATTATGGCTGCCAACTCCAGGTCGTGAGTAAGGAAGTTGCACTCAAGGGGCTTCAACTGCTTGGATCCATAAGCGACAATTCTACCATGATGCATCAAAACGCATCCCAAAGCGATGTGAGATGCATCACAGTAAACCTAAAATCTTCTAGTGTTGTCGGGGAGGATCAACACCGAAGCAGAGGTAAAATGATACATCAATTCCATAAAACTTTCACCACATTCATAATCCTAAACAAAATGTATGCCCTTCGTAGTAACACAGGTCAACGGAGCAGCAATCTTGGAGAATCCATCAATGAATTGTCGGCAGTAACTTGCTAAACTAAGGAAACTACACACCTCAACTACGTTGGTGGGCAGGTTCCAATTAATCACTTCTTCAACTTTGGATGGATCCACGTAAACTCCTTCGCTGAAAATTACATGGCTAAGGAAGGAGACTCAATCTAATAAAAAAGAGCATTTGCTGAGCTTAGCATATAACTTGTTCTGATGAAGTGTCCCTAGTACCTGAGATAAGTGAACTGCATATTCTTCTGGGCTCTTGGAGTACATTAGAATGTCATCAATGAATATGATGATGTATTGATCTAGCGCATGGCAGAAAACTCTGTTTATCATATCCATAAAGGTAATAGGGGCATTAGTTAGTTCGAAAAGCATAACTTTGAACTCGTGCAGACCATATCGACATTGAAAGGCCATCTTTGGAATATCTTCTTCTTTGTCTCTCAATTGGTAGTAACCCGATCTGAGGTCAATCTTGGAGAAGTCCATGGCTCCTTGCAACTGATCAAAAAGATCGTTGATCCGAGATAGGGGATACTTGTTCTTTATCATCACACAATTGATTTCACTGTAGCCTATGCATAGTCTTAAGGAGCCACCCTTTTTCTTCACGAATGACACTAAGGCACCCCAAGGAGAATGACTGGGGCAGATGAATTTTTTACTAAAAAGTTTGAAAAGCTGGTTTTTCAATTCTGTAAGCTCAGTACGACTCATGCAATAGGTAGGTTTAGAAATTAGTTGTATTCCAGGAAGTAGGTTGATAGAAAACTCTATCTCCCGTGGGGGAGGCAGACCGAGTAGTTCTTTTGAAAAGACTTCCGAAAAGTTGCATACAATATGAATGGAGTAAACAATAGGATCAACATCCCTAATCATGTTCATTCAATAGTTAGAGAATAACAAAAATAGATTTTTATTTCATTTTTAGGAATTGTAAGATTACAACTTTACTTTCACAGCTAATGATTGCCCTGTATTTCTCTATCCAATCTATTCTTAAAATAACGTCAAATTCTAAGAAATCTAAGAGTATTAGATCTACTAATAATTCTACTTCTAAAATTTTTATTTTACAATTTTTATACACACAGTGAGCTTCTAATAAGCTCCTAAAGGGAGTTTTTACAGTTAGTACTTCTCTTAAAGGTTCAGGCCTAATATCTAATTTATAAGTAAATACACAAGAGATAAAAGAGTGGGTAGCACCTATATTGATCAGACCTCTAACAGAAATGTCATGGATAAAAAGCATACCCTAGATAAGGATAGGAGTGGGGAAGACACCAGGTTCATTAAGGTGATACACACGACCCTGGGCTACAGGACTGGCCACGTCCTTCGACCGCTGAGGGTAGTCTTTCACAAGGTATTGAGTGCTTTCATACCTATAGCAGGCGTGATTAAAATGCCGACAGGGTAGATCACCATGTGAGCTATCATAATGTTGGCATGGCTAAGAAGGTCATATAGGTTGTCTAGCAGGTGGAGGTAGAGCAAGGGAGGGGCAACTCGGGGTCATTTATTAGGGTGACTACTTATTGGGTGAGGTAGTTTTCTTCTGGGTTATTAGGGTTTGTGTTGATGTTATGGGTATGGACTCAGATAATGCATTGGTGCCTAGCTGAGATAAGGTCTTCGACCAACTGGGCATGTTCTAGCACATTAGTATACGAGCTGAGTCTCAGCACTGCAACCCGATTATAGATATCGACAAGAAGGCCCTTCTAAAACTTCCTAACTTTATGACTTTCGGGGTGAGCATTAGTGGGGCAAACCTAGCCAGCTGGAGGAATTGGGCTGCATATTGGGCAACCATCAAGTTTTCCTGACAGAGGTCTTGAAATTTGTCCTCATCATTCTCTCAGACATAGGTTGGAAAAAAGTTATCAAAGAACACGTCCATGAAAACTTTCCAAGTGGTAGGGATAGGTACGACTTCCTTTTTGAGTTGCCACCAATATTCAGCTTCACTGGTAGCATAAAGGCTGCTAGGGGAACTTTATGTTCCTCGGTTGGGTCTAAGATAGAGAAAAATTTCTCTATCTGTAGGATCCAGGCTTCCATTACTAAGGGATCAGGGCCACCTTTGAAGTGAGGTGGGTTAAGCTTTCTAAACTCTACTATGTTATGAGAGATAGATCTTCCAGTTGGTCGATATTTTGGGGCAGGATGTTGGCAAGGGTTGGATTGGTTTTGTCCTACAGCTGTGGTCAGTCCCTGGATAGCTCGGAAGAGTTCGGTAAACTCGACCCTGGTTGGATGATCCTGGGCCTCGGGTCTTTCGATACGTTCTACAGAAAATCTCCATCACGTCATTCCTACGAAAAAAAAGGAAGACATGAGTTAGTGCCTAGTTTTTGGAAAGATGACCCATTTCCTAAATATTCTAAAGGGTTTTCTACCTACAGCCTCAGTTGTGCTGGATTTAGTTTGTGTAACTGCTCTGATACCATCTGATGACATCCCAAATGCTAATTAAGGTATAAGGGTGCCAGATACAGAAATAGATTATGAGAGCATAATAGTCAATTGTATGCAGTGGAGCAAATCATTACAAATTTCGTACAAAATATATGAGTTCCAATTATGCATATAACTGAGGCCAGAAGTGGCAACAAAATACAAAAATCAAAATACAAAAAAAAACCACTTCTTTTACTATGTGAATGGACTCATCAGAGTGCGGAACAAGTTATGCACTCAAGGTTTATGGATCCGCGGGATCCTCATAAACTTCAAGGATAGATCAGCGATCGATTCCTCACTATTTTCCTCATCTAGAGGGGGCATGAAAAGGGGTGAGTTTCATATACTCAGTAAGAAAAATAGTATTTAAATAACATCATAAAATTTTAAAAGTGAATAATTATGTCATCAATACTTAACATCGGAAGTCTCGTCAGGGTCTTTTCTTAATTTATGAAAGTAATTTGTTTATTAAAGAAAACATTAGATCCATCATGTTAACGACACATCAATCAAATCAATCATGCTAAAAATAAAAAAATAAATAAATCATGATATGCATAGATTTTTGTGTCATGCTTCGTAAAGTTGTTCCAGCTTCCATCTACTAAGGGCATATACGGATTTCTAACTATCTATGTGGAATGACCATATCATATATAACAGCAATTTGCGGCTTGTTAAACCAACAGCACATTTGCTACTTGTCAAACTATGACACGATCTATGACCACGATTGTGCCAACTACAGTGGTCCTATCAGATATTCTATGACTATGATCATACTTCGCCGAAGGTGACCCCTATAGAAATATCGTGTCACCACTCTCGTCAGAGGGTACGCCGTCATTCACAAAAAGCAATCCTCTCACGTCTTTTCATACCAGATGGGGGAGAAACAGAAATTTCTCAAAGATAAAAAGCCTAACGAAACACCTTATGAATTATGCATGATAAATATAGATACATATTTCTCATACCATTTCATGCTTAATCACCTTTTCACATTTTAGTAATTGATCATAAGAATTGTATCATTTAAATTACATGCAAATTATCAAGTTCACATACGATTATCAAACATACATTATCAAGTAAAATTTACTTTGTTTAGATATTTAAAAATACTCATGAAAATCATAAATTCAAACTTCATAATTTTTCTCTAGAAATACTCCTTAGGATTTTTAGGAGACCATTGAGAAGGTCACAATCATCCGCAAGAACTTGGCAACTGCCTAGAACCGCCAAAAGAGTTATGCCGACAATCGTAGACGACCCTTGGAGTTTGTAGTGGGAGATCAAATTTTCCTAAAAATTTACTCCTACAAAGGCAAGATGCGATTTGGAAAGAGAGGGAAGTTGAGCCCTTGTTATATGGGACATTTTCCAATCATCAAGCGCATTGAACCCATAACATACTACCTCACTCTATCTCAAGAGTTCATGGGCCTGCATGATTTCTTTCATGCCTCGATGCTCAAGAGGTACCACCCCGATCCTTTTCATATTATTCCTCGCGATGAGGTGCAGGTATAGGCTGGCATGACTTATGAGGAGATTCCTGTAGAGATTCTTGGGTGGACCGATAAGGTCTTACGTAATAACACAATTTTTATAGTGAAGGTGCGATGGCTGCATCATACCTTGGAAGAAGCGATGTGGGAGTTAAAGGGAAAAATGAGGGAAAAATGTCCGCACTTATTTGAGAATGATTTGGGGACTAAATTTTTTTAAGGTGGGAATGATGTAACACCCCGCCCATCACTGTGCTTAAATAATTTGAAACCCTATTTATTCATTTGGCCACATTAAAATTAATTAATTTATTCTACTTAATATTTCTCATGATTCGTAAATTTGGCTAATTTTTATTTAATTTGTTTTTATTTAAATTTATTTAATTTTAAATTTTATTATCTAACCTTATAATTAACTTATTTAAATTAATTATAAAATTTTGAGAGAAATCGGAAAATGACGAAATAAGAAAAAAATCTCACGGGGAGATAGGTCGTCCGCGCGGGTGCTGGGCACTGTTCGCGCGCGCATACGCACACAGTAGCCGCGAGATGTGCGCACGTCCCATCTGCACAGTGCGCATGTCCCATCCGCCCGTATGCACGCACGGAATGTGCACACAGCAAGCACCTCCCATCCACGTGCACGGCGTGGGGTCAGGACCTGCGCCCGTCCTGTCGATCAGAGGCGAGCTGTCCATATGTCACCTCGCACATGGACATGCGCCACACACTGTGCGCACATTGTTTGTGCAGCAGGCCTGTGGGGATAGGCCCTATGCAATTGGGGCCTGCGCGGATAGGTCTTATGCGCCTGGGGCCTGCGCGCGGCGCCTAATGCGCCATGGTCCTGCGCGTATGGTAGAAGGCCTGTGTACCTGCAAGTTAGTCTGCAGTGTGCCGACTGGGGCAATGTCACCTCGAGCAATGTGTTACCCTTGCCTCGGCACCGCGCTACCACTACCAATGGAAGAGGCCCTCCTCCTTCATTTTTCGCCCTAAGCATCTTTTTCTCCTCTCTCTTCATCAGATTTTGTCACTTGACGCGAATCCGATGGTTTCAAAACTCTATAAATTTCCATTCCCCTTCCCTTCCTCTCCACATTTCTATTATTCCATTTTTCAAGATTTAGAGAGAGCGAGAGAGAGAGATAGTAGTCTAGTGAGAGAAGAAGAGAAAGAAAGGAGAACAGTGAAGGAGAAAACATCGAGATTTCGGTAAGCAATCTAGTATTTCTTTTGACGTCTTAAGAAGTATTTTTAGATAAACTAATTTAATATGATTATAATTTTGCCTGTTTTGTATGCCTTTATGTTCAGATGAGTCGAATTATTCTTATTTTCAAGGATACTATATGAATTGCTGACATTTGATAAATTGCATGTAATAAATATAATCTGTAAATGGTAAAAATAAAAAGTATAAAAGAAAAGAAAAAGTAAAAAGTGGAATGAAGCCTATTTGATCCGAAGTGTATCTGTATTGGCATGCATATTATATCAAGTGTCTTGTTAAGTTTTTTATCTCTAAGGGTATCTGTTCTCCTTACCCTTCGGGGTATTTGTTTTCCCCTCCCCTATTTGGTCTGTAAAGACGTAAGAAGACCACTATCAGTGGATGATGGCATACCCTTTGACGAGAGTGGTATTGCACTATCTGTAGGGGTCACTCGTGGCTAAGTAATGTCGTGACTATGGATATCTGTTAAGGCTACTATGGCTAGTACGATCGTGGTCATAGGTCGTACCATAGTTTAGCCAACTTAAAATGTGTCTGAGCAAATTGCCGTATCTATATCTGATCCAGTCATTCCACTTGGGTAGTTGAAAATCTGTATCTACCCTCAAAGATGGAAGTTGTAATAACTTCGCAAAGCATGACACAAAAATTTGAGCATTTCATGATTTATTTGATTCTCTCTATTATTTGCCATGATGTATGTTTAGTTGTTTGTATTAACGTACCCTTTTTTTAACAAATAAATGATTTTTCATAATGTGAGATAGGTAAACGAGGAGGTTAAATGGTAAACTCTTAAGTCGAAATAACTAACTTTTGAAATCTTACGATGTTAATTTAATATTATTTTCCTTAATAAGCATGTAGAACTCACTCTTTCCATGTCCCTCCCCCATATGAGGAAGAAAGTGAGGAACCACAGGCTGACCTACCCTTGGAAGTGTATGAGGATCCTGTGGATTCACAAGTCTTAATGCATAACTGTTCCTGCATTCTGATGAGTCCATTAGTATAGTGAAAGAAGTGGTCCTTATGTTTTGTATTTTGTAACCACTTTTAGCCTCAGTATATGTATGTATTGGAACTCATATGTATTTATAAGGGATTTGTAATAATTTTATTCCGCTACATAAATTTTATCATACACTCGTTATTCTGAATCTATATCTAACACCTATTTGTTTTAATTAGCACTTGGGATATCACATCACCATTCTCAACAGAGGGTAAAGTCCTAAAAATTCTCCTTAGGATGTTAGAAGTAAATACTAAATTCCTACTGAAACTTCGATGTTTTGCCTATGCCTTTTCTTATTCTCCTCTTCTCCCTCTCTCTCTAAAGCTCTTGGAGGATAGAAGAATGGAAATGGAAATGATGATGAAATAGTGAAGGGAGGCTCTCTATTTATAGAAAATGGAGACTATTGGATTGGCACCAAGTGACGAAATTTAGTAAGTAGAGAGAAAATCAATAAAAAAAGTGAGATGTGACAATTGACGGACGTGACTAACGGATGAACGATGTGACGTGATGGTAGCTTGAAAACCAATGGTACGTCACCCAAACGATGGGGGCACGTCGCCCAACTAACAATGCCCACCGCCCAAAGGTAATGCACGATGCTCAAGGGGGCAAAACTCATTGCCCGAGGCAACGTATGCTGCCTCAACCAGCCACGCACTGCAAGCCTACGGCATGGATGGCACGCGCACAAGGCGCATGGAGCTGCGCCTGTCTCCACACAATTGGATGTGCATGCAAACCGTGCCTTGCTTCCTGCCCCATGCACGTGAGCAGGATCATTCCTACTAGCATTCTCGCTAGATTTTTCTACCTTTTTCTCCATTTTTTTCCCTGAAAGCTTTTTAAATAATATATAAAATATAATTTTCCTACAATAAAATAAAATAATTAATTTCAAAAATTATTTAAAAGAATAAAATATGAAATACGATATTCGTCTAGAAAATTAAAATTACAAAATATTAAGAAGTTTTAAACAGCATTAAAGCTCGAATAAATAGGGGTTCACATTATAAATTAAGTGCGAAGATTTTTGGGGTGTTACATCTCTTCTCACGAATTTGCGCCACTTGACGGAAATCCATCAGTTGCCTTTTTCTATAAATAGGGACCTCCTCTACCACTCCTTTATCACTTCACTTTCATTCTTCCATTTATTAAAGAAAATCTTAAAGAGAGATAGAGTTAGAGAGAGAATGAGAGAAAAGAAGGAAGAAGAGCTAGGAAAGACTTCAAGCTTCCAATAAGGAATTTTAGTATTTAATTTGCATGTTTTAAGGAGTATTTCTAGATTAATAAAGAAATATTACTTGAGTATAAAATGGTTTGATTATGTGTTTAATAACTGCCATGTCTTAACTATGTTTACATAAATGATGTTGCATGATTTGTCATTATAACAAGTGAATAAATAAATATGACAATTATGATGACATGATAAGAGATAATGAAGCATGATATTATTTGACGAACATGTGAAAGGATTATGGTTATTTGCATGCATGGTATTTAAATTAATATGATCTGTTAGGCTTTTTATCTATGAGGAGTTCTGTTTCTCCCCCATCTGCTCTAAAAAGATATGAGAGGGCTGCTTCATGTGTATGACAACATACCCTCTTATGAGAGTGGTGATGCAATATAATTGTAGGGGTCAACTTTGGCGACGTACAGCCATGACTATAGTTGATATGTAGGACCACTGTAGTTGGCACAATCGTGGTCATATAACGTGTCATGATTTGACAAGCCCTAAATGTGTTGTGGTTTAGCAAGCCATAAATATGTTGAAAATGATATAAAATGAAATAGTTATTCCACAGTAGTAGTCAAGAATCCGTATTGCCCTTAGTAGATAGAGGTCAGAACGGCTTCGCACGAAGAATAAGTAAAATGAAATAAAAGAATGTTATAATATGATTTGTTTGATTTTCTCTATTTATATGACATAATTATATGATTGATACAATTAATTTGATGTTGACATTTTTTTAAATAAATTATAATGTTTTCTTTATTATTAAAATGACCCCACTTGCACATTCTTCGATGGTAAGTAGATAAGGTATTATTTTAAGTTAATTACCTTTGAAATCTTAATAATGTCATTTAAATATTATTTTCTTACGGAGTATGTGGAACTTACCTATTTTCATGATCCCTTTTTAGATGAGAACAATAGCGATGAGCCGCTTGTTGACTTACCCATTGAAGCCTATGAGGATCTCATGGATCCACGAACCATTACGAGTACATATTTTGTCTCACTCTGATGAGTCTAACTTTTGAAGAGGCTCGTATTTATTTTTATTTCACCTTAGTACTATAAATTTTGAAACTCAAACTTATTTTTGTAAGGGATTTGTAATATATTCTATTTTGTTGCATATAATTATTTTAAATGCTCGTATTTGTTTCTATATCTGGCACCTTTATGCTTTAATTAGTATTTGGGATGTCAAAAATCACCTCTATAAAGTTTGTCCTACAGTCTAGTTGCTCAACAATGTCTCTAACTTGATCTCCAAAAACATAAAAAAAGGTTTCGATGTGATCATGGATGGCCCTAAAATAGTTCTAAAGATGAAATCCCGCATAAGGAAGGAACTCCATGAAAATCCGAACTCCTATAAAATAATTACTCACGAGTCTGTTGCACATGAGATCCTACCCATGCAGTACAACAGACGAGTATGCATAGGCATAGAAAAAGGTGAAATCCTTTTTCTGCAAGGATTCCCATAGGTCCCGTCCCAAACAAGTAAGCAATTCCATAACTCTTTTGTTTTCTAAATAGGATTGGCTTAAAACAGAAAAGTAAATTTCAGTTTCCTAAGTGGGAACACCTTGAACAGGAAAGTAAATCCCAGTTTCTTAAACAGGAACACCATGAACATAAAAGTAACTTCATCCCTAACTGTTTTCTCAAATGGGACTTTTCTAAGGAGTGGGCCAAGTTTATCCAAAGGATGTTTGAAGCCCAAGTCATGTTTCATGAGCTTGGAGAAGTTACAAGGCAAGAAAAAAAACCCATTTGTGGCCCAACCCAAGGTAGCCTAAAGACCTCATGGCCAAAGTGGGCCAAGACCCAAAAGAGAATGACAGATAGCATGTATTGCGCATGTGACATCCCTTGGGCACATGTGCGGGCAACCACATGTGCAAAAGAGCCTACCCGCACATGCAGGTCCATCGCCCGCGTGAGGCAACATGCGAGGCATGCAAGCAAACAACTCTGCATGCCCGGTCCAAGCCCACACAGCAACAACCCACACGATTCGGGCCCAATTTGAATGACCTATGCGATCCAGGCTCAACTCGAGTAGCCCGCGTACAAAAAGCAAACTCGCACAGCCCATCTACGCGACTCGCAGCCCAACCCATACGACCCGCGGCCTGATTTATACAACCTACGACCCACGGCCTAACCCATACATAAATTGGCCCATGTTTGCAATTTGTTTTTCTTAGCCCTTTTTAGACTCCAAAAATTCAACTTTTCCTATTTCTATAAGGTATTTAAGTTTATTTATTTTTTCATATACAAAGTATGCTAATTATGAAGGTGGAATTCTACTCAAGGTTGAAGAAAAGATATCATTGAAGAATTAGGAAGAGAATACCATTATTTAATTAATTATTAATTTAAGGTTTGAATAAGGATATTTATTTATTTTATGTATTTAAATTCAAAATTAGGGAATAAGGATTAGATATTTATTTTCTGTATTTAAATTCAAAATTATGATAGAATTTTATTATTTAATTAATTAGGTATTTTTTTCAATTAAATTAGAAATTAGAATATGGATAGGAATTCTAAATCATATTCCCTATAGAAGTAGTAATTAAGAGTTTATATAAAGGCCTTAGCTCAAGCGTTGTAAATACAATCTTTTGAGAATTAATAAAATTGAGCTTTGAGCTTTTATTAGTCTTGTACTAAGTTCTCTTCAAGTTCTTCCAAGCTAGGTAAACTTGCCAAAATCTTGATTAAGCCAAGGAGCTAGGATTGACTTATCAAGTAAGTCTGTTGCATCTTTCTTTTTCTCGTTTTTGTTTTCTAGTTTTTGCTATTACTTTCTTAATTTTAGGATTGTAATTTCAATTAGAATGAGGGGTTTTAATTAATTTGTTTGAGTTTTGATATTGCATGTGATTAGGTTAAGGTTCTGGTAATCAAAACGAACCTCCTCATACCCTCCCACGTAAGGTTTAGTAGAAACCTTCAAACAAATAAAAAGAAAAAGTAAACTTTTATCTTATGGATCAATTGGCTAAATGGACTTGTAATTTTTGGACCAAGTTAAACTCAAACTCGAGCTTAAAGAAGACAAATTCACAGTTAATAATCACATCCTTGGCGAGTGCAGAAGCATGTCAATTATTTGGTTGCTATTCATATTTGATGAAAAGAGAAATATATCAATTATAAAAGGAAATCCACCTTTAATGAAAGCTTAGACTAATAAGTCCTGTTTAGATTTAGGTAAAGTATCATAATAGAGACAATTATGTTGCATAATTTTTTGACTTAGGCAAATCAACGAGTGAAAAGAAAATAAAAAAGGTTGGCAATTAGTTTTCATGGGGGAAGGAAGAAAAAGATAAACTGTTGTATGTTTTGTGTTAATCATTGTTTTTTTTGTTGCAATATTTATTAATGTTAAATGAGTCACTTGTTGTTTGAATATGTATAAAAATTAGCAAATAAAAAAAAATATTCTTTTTGTTTCATTCATCATCAACATTATTACTATATGTTTATTTCTTGTAAGAATTTTTTCTTTATCTCTCGTACATTTAGAGAGGATTGTAGATCGAGTTTTTAACTTTCACGAGTTTACTTTGTGTTAAATGAATTGGATGATGCAATGCAAAACGTTGTTTATTTCAAATTAGGTTAGTTTTTAATAGATGTGATTTTCACATGATAATTATGTGGTGTTATCATGAACTGCAATGTTAATTTTAATATCATTATTAATAAAAAGATCAAAGTAGAAAAAAGTTGAAAAAAAGTTATAAATTTAATTAATAATGAAAAAGTTAAGAGTCTGAATTAAAAAATACATAAAATAAGAGATTTTTGCAATTAAGCTGCTTTATTTATTTTTTTTTGGAATGGCAAAAATTAAAGAATGACCTGGTTTGACTTATGAATAAGATTATTGACTGTTAGTTTAAACTATTCTGGACTTGGGTGTTTGGTCATTGGTGCCTAATTCTGCCAATGTCAACCAATAATACCGTCAAAAATTAAATTACTAAATGGTAACCAAACTTTTTCAGAAGTTCAAAAAAGAGGAAAAAATAAAATAAATAAAATGAAGAGAAAAGAGCAATCAAACTACCTCTGCTGTGTATGTAGTTAGAAACCATTTCTTGCGTTACAAAATACAATTCATCTTCCATTGTTGTCCTGTTGCAGTTGCTCCTCTTATAAATTCAATCAACAGTTCATCATCTCCATTTTATAAACAACTAATCCAAACCCGACAACGCCAAAAAAACCCTCCACAAAACCCTTTCCATCGTCATAAATGGGGGAAACCAAGATTAAAAGAGGACGAAAAACCAAAACCCCTAAATCTACCGAAACCCTAGATCTCCCTTCCACCACTTCAATGGACGATGTTTTCTCTGTTTCCAATGTTGAAATCGTCAACCCCACCGTGACCTCCACTTCCACGTCTCCTTCTGACAGCCGCGATGGTCGCCGACGTGGTCGCTCCCGAAAACGCGCCAGGCGTTCCCTTGAGAAGCCCGAGAAACCCCCACCGTTGATACCACCACAACCTCCAGCAGCCGTCGTTTCGTCGCCTCGCCGCATTTCACGTGGCTCCCTTGAGAACGGGGATTTATTGGCCTCCGTGATCCCCGCGGATACCACTGTGTTAGCTGGGCGAGCTGCGAGGGCGTTGCCCGCAATGGACGCCGTTGTGAAGGTGTTTTGCGTGCACACTGAGCCGAACTTCTCGCTGCCGTGGCAGAGGAAGCGGCAGTACAGCTCGAGCAGTAGTGGTTTTGTAATCGGAGGAAGGCGAGTACTCACAAATGCGCACTCTGTAGAGCATTACACGCAGGTTAAGCTCAAGAAGCGTGGCTCCGATACCAAGTATTTGGCCACTGTGCTTGCTATTGGGACGGAATGCGATATTGGTAACTATGACTACCTCTCGGTTAATCGGCTTTTGCTTTGTTAGCAATCATAAGACGATTATTCTTTTTTACTAAATTTTTAATCCTGGAATTTCTGTTTCGTGTTGAAAACTTGTGGCTCATCTATTCATGTGTTTGCTTGCCATGCATTTTTTAGATTACCATGTAACAGAAACTGAAAAAATCTTTCTCGAGAAAGAAAGACATGACTTTTTTTAGCCTAGCTTCAGTTTCTAAGGGGATTTCGAGTTGTTAATTTGATGAAACTATGTGTCTTAGTTTCATTCTTGGATGAGGTACTAGCAGATATTAACTGTCCTTGGGGGTAGAATTTGAATAACTTATTTCATGAGTGCCTTCTCCTTATATATGGGTTTTGCAAAAATGAAAACTCAATATGCAGGTAAAAGCCATGAAATATGAGCATCAAAAGCTGAGTGCTAATTCTCTAAGATTGTTGGTTTTAGGAAATTAATGAAAAAGGAAAAGGAATGCAATTGGTTCTAGAGTTCAAATGGGAGATGTTTAGATGATGCGAGGGTGTAGAGTAACCTGGTTAAATCTTCACGTTATGGAGTGGAGCTCTAGATTTTTGGTTTACATACTGTGATTGGATTCTTGATGGTGAATAGAAGCAGTCCTCCAATTTGAGAAATACTTTTGTTTTTGTATTTAATTATTTTTGAGTTAAATTATGTTTTTATAAGTTAATTTGTGATAAGATTTCGAATCTTTAATAGTGGTATTATTAATATTTATTCTTTTGAAAAATTCTTAGCTAATACTACTTGGGAAAAGTTATGTAGGACTCTATAAATATCTTTGTTGAGATTTTTATCAATCAATACAAATTATCCTAAGAACTTTCTCAATGTCATGGTTGTATAATTCAATCAATCTTGAACTGTTATGCTTAAGAATCATAGATGTGACATCTAGGCTACTCAAATCCTTACATAGGCAAACAAATCATTGATATCAATTAGTATTAGAGTTCAAAGCTCCTATTTCTTAAATAAAAAAAAAAAAAAACTCAAAGTCCCCTCATCCAAACAACACTAATTATATGAAAAAAAATTGCAAACCCCTAAATCTACAAACCAATTGCCAACTTAGACCACCATTAGCAATTAGGAGGTGACTGAAACAGCCAACATTGAAGAGCATGGAATGCCCTGACTGACACATTGCCAGAGTCCTCCGAGATCCTAATGGAAATACGCCACTCAACTCTTAAAGACCGAAGCACTATGTCTCCAAGATTATTGCAGCCACATAAGAACAAATTGACCTCTGATCTCTAAACCCCATTACTAGGCAAGTTGACAACAGAGTCCTGACACCATCTGTTGAACGGAAGCTAGCACATAACCTTTCAAATTGCTGTTTGACCTATTCTACCCGACTTCATGTTCAGATTGGTTGAATTAGACGGTTGACCTATTTGTATATGTTTAGATAAGTTCTCTCCCCCTTCAAAATGCACTGTTTCAGTTTATGGTTTATTTGGAGATTGGGCTAAAACGGTGATAAATGCTGATTTAAATAATCAAGTAGATAGTTTGAATGCCAAACTAGATGTTTTGGATGTCAAAATAGATGGATTTGAAAATTCTACACCTATAATTCAAAATACAATTAATACAATTGTAAAGAGCTTTGGAACTTCCAGATTATACAAACTGGATGATAATCCAAGTTGTTAAAACCAACCAATTGAAACAATCCTATTTGTAGGAGACAATTTGAAAACAATGCAAGAGACATTATTAAGAAAGTGACATCAAAGTGTCCAATTTCTTCCTTGATTGGTTTAATTTAATGGGAGAATGTTTTAATTGGTACGACATGTCAGATGCATGAAGTATCCAATTTGCCAAGACGAAGTTGGTTGGATTTGCTAAATTATTGTGGTATAGCATTGACATGGAGTTAACAAAAATAGGACTCCTCCAATTGAAATTGGGACAAGATAAAGGCTTTTGCAATTGAAAAATTTAGGAAAAAACAATTAAAACATACATCTTCAAAGACAAAATCTCTAAAAGCAAGATAGTGCTTTAGAAAAAAGTGACCTATAAAACACTTGCTGCATAGTCAATAACTACACTCCATGAAAAATATATGCCAAATAACTATCTTGACAAGATTTGTGATAAAGCATGAACCTCAGCACAATGCAATATGTCAATGAGTATAAAAGAAAATTTGGAGAACGAAAAATACAAAGTCAACTAATTGAATGTGATAGCCAAGTGATAGCTCAAATCAAGGCAAGAACAAGGATCAAAATTAAAACAGAATTACTACGACAACTTGCTGCCACCCTGGAGTAAAGATACCAAGTTGCCATGCACATGGAGGAGTACCTGAGATGCACTTCTTCAATGAATATTGGGTTCTCAATTTGTGAATTGATGTATAAGAGAAGCCTAGGAGCAAACTATGACACAAGAGCAACCTCTACAAAACAAATGTCCGACTTCGTCTATTGTTGCAGGCTTAGCTTCTAACATACTCAATGTCAGAGGCAAACAAATAATATGCTTCAAGTGTGGAAAGTTAAGCTATATGGGTTTTCAATGCCTAAAGAAGAATAATTTGCATATAAGATCAAAAGATGAAGAACAAATACATGAAAGAGAGGAGGGTTAGGCCCTATTTGAAAGTGAAGACTTATTTGATGATTGGTGCAAAAACACCTCCCTAATATAAATAGTTAGGTGCATCCCGGTGGCACCTAAAGTTTAATATAATTTGCATCGTACTACCATATTTTAAAAACTAGTCATATGAGGAAGAAAGGCTAAAAAAATTTTTATTGATGGGAGAAGTTGCAAAAATGTACTATTGGTGTCAATTACAATGTCTAGTTTCAATCTTCAAACACAACCACGTTTACGAGTATAGAAGGTAGCCAACATAACAATCATTTGTTTCTTTTCAGTGTGGTATTTGTTTTTGAATAAAAAGTGTAAATCTATTAAAAAAAGCACCTAGGGGGTGCTACCCATATACAAAAATATTACATGTTTGTTAAGCAATCAATCATGTACCCAAAATGTTCCACCTTGTTCATATCATGCCCCAACACTAACGCTCCGAACAAATGAAACCATCTATCTCTAATTCTCCCCATATCACTTTCTACTCCATCAAAAGCCCTCCTATTTCTTTATTTTCAAATAACCCAAAAAATAGTCAACGAAATTAGACAAGAATTTACCATTCCTACCCATCCCTTGCCACAGCCAAATCTCCTCTCTAACAGACCCAGTCCTCACCCATTATACTGCCAACAACCCGTAGATCATAGACCAAATATGTTGAACACCCGGGCAATGCAATAGTAGGTAATCACATGTCTCAGCTTGGCTTTTATACATATAGCAACAGTTAACCATCACATGACCTCTTTTCATCAAGCAATCAATAATTAAAATGGCACTCCTACTGGCTTCCCATGCAAAGAAAGCAATCTTAAGTGGAGCATTACTCTTCCGTATTTGTTTTCCCGGGAAAAGGATAAAAATGTCTTCATCTAAACCCAACAAGATTTCATAATATGATTTGACTGAGAACACTCCATTCTTTTTAGGTTTCCAAATCAGCTTGTCCTCATCTCTCAATACACATGTTTTTTAGTGTGGTATTTATAGTGATATTATCTTATTTTATGTTCTTATTCAAATGATTTACATCCTCCTTGGTTGACTTTGTCTCGTTGACCAAATATGTATCATCCTAGGATAGAGAATAGTGGAATACTTTTTCTATCTCAATTGAAAAAAAGGACACAACTTATGTGTGTAATAGATATAAAAATTATGGGGAAGGCAAATATGCAGAGTTTTCCACTAGTGGCAAAAATAGAATTAGCTCAGAGATGAGTGAAAGACAACATTCAAAATCGAGGATGGTCCATATGAATGGTAATTTTGGTAATTTTCACATCTCTAATGCCCGAAGTACCTTAATGTGTTTCGTGTACTTCCCCAGCTTTTAATAGATAATCGCTTGTTGCCTACTTCAATGATATTCTTACTTTTAGCAAGGTTGAAGAACACATCTTCCACTTATCTTCATAAGGAAAAACTTAATATTAATCTCAAGAAATGTGCATTCACAACCATAGGTGTTGTGTTCTTAGGATCCTTTGTCTCCTCTAAAGGTGTAAAGCTTAAATTAAGAAAAGGTTAAAGCTATTCAAAAATTGCCAACTTCAAAATCTTACATGAATGTGAAACTTCCATGACAACTTTTTTGAAATAAAAGCAGAGGGTACTCTTTCCCTCCCCTGATTTGGAAAGCTAATCTTCCTCTGAGCATCTTTTTTTGGCTGGGAGGCTTGCTGGGAATGCATTCTGACTCTTGATAGATTACAAAAAAGGTTAGCAAATCGCTGTTTTATGTGCAGGTAGGTAGCGGAGTCCTGCTGCCCCCTCCTTCTTAGCTGCCTAGTGGTGCATGAGTTGTGGTGTATGATTTATAACTTACTGAGTATCTTTTGGGCCTCTTCAGGTTCAGTGATGATAGAAGTTTGGGCATGAGGTGGGATTCACTCCACAAAGAATGTTGTAAAGATTTTTCGTTTGACTATTTTTTGGGTTATTTGGAAAGAAAGAAATTAGAGAGCTTTTGAGGGTGTAGAAGTTGATAGATACAAACTTAGAGATAGGTGGTTTAAGTATTTTGGGTCTTGCATATTGGGGCATGACATTACTAGGGATGAAGATTTTGGGGATGTCATTGATACCCTTACGTCTTTATAAATTCCTTTGTATGCAGGCAGTACCCCCTTTGCTGCAATTCTAATTTTATTCTAACTTTTTCTTTCAAAAAAAAAAAGAGAAATTTATTCATAAAAATACCAAGGAGGTACAACCCGTATACAAAATAGTTACATTTCTATCACTGTTCATGACTAATCCTATGTCTTCCCAATCATGTACATTATGACCTAACAAGATAGAATCAAAAGTATGAAACTATTTATCCGTAATGTTTACAGTATTAGTTTGATGCCCTTAAAAATCCTCCCATTTTTTTCCTTTCACACAACCCAAAAAATGATAAGTGGAATAAAGAAAATGTACTTTTTCTTTTGACAATACCCCGCCCAAGCACATACTCTCCCACCTACATTCCCAGTCATGACCCAATCCAAACCCAGTAGCCCAAAAACTATTGCCCAAATGCTGTTAATTTCTGGACAGCTCAGTAATAAATGGTAACATGATTCCTCATCAGGTTCACAAAAGTGGCATATATTCACAATGGTATTTCTGTAACACCCCGAAACCTTTGCGCTTAATGTATAATTGGGAACTTTTATTTATTCAGACTTCAATACTACTTAAACTCTTTAAATATTTCGTAATTATAATTTTCGAATAAATATCATATTTCGTATTTTAAATTCATATTTTTAATTTATTTAAATAATTCTTAAAAATTTATCATTTTATTTCGTCGTAGAAAAATTATATTTTTGTTATTATTATTTTAAAAAATAAATTTTTAGAAAAAAAGACAGAGAAAAGGCGAAAATCTCGCAAGAAAACGCTCGTGGGAAGGGTCTTGCCTGCACGGGCACTGTACGCTGCACGTGCGGGGGGGCGCGCACGCGGCCAGCACAGGATGTGCACATTGTGTGCACGTCCCGCCTGCGTGGGGCGAGAAGCCCGATCTGCACGGTTCCCATTGCGTGCAGATGGGCATGGCTCCATGCGGACGTTGCGCGCACCGTCCATGTAGTAGGCCTGCGTGTAGTGCCCTGCACGCTGTAGGTCCTGCGCACGACAGGCTAGGTTTATAGCGCGCGATCGACCAAGGCAGTGTGCTGTTGCCTCGGGCAATGCGCGCCGTCCCCTTGGGCGTCGTGTGCTGCCTTGGGTGGCAAGCCGTTGTCGGCTTGGGTGGTGTGCTGTCGTCGCTTGGGTGACGTGCTGCCGTCGCTTGGGTGACGTGCTGCCGTCGCTTGGGTGACGTGCTGCCGTCATTTGGGTGGTGTGCCATCGTTTTTCACGCTGTCGTCACGTCACGTTGTATGTCCATCCGTCAGTCACATCCATTAGTTGTCAAATCACTTTTTCCATTGACTTTCTCTTTTATCACCAGATTTTGCTATTTGGCGCAAATTCAACAATTCCCATTTTCTATAAGTAGGGATTCTCCCTTCACCATTTCTTCATCACTTCCATTCAATTCTTCCATCCTCCAAGAGCTTAGAGAGAGAGGGAGTGATCTAAAAAGAGGGAGAGGAGAAGAAGAAAAAGGTGTAGGAAACTTTAAGGTTTCGATAAGAAATTTAATATTTACTTTTAAACATCTTAAGGAACATCTTTAGAGTAAAATTATGAAGTTTGAATTTATGATTTTTATGATTATATTTAAGTGTCTAAACAATGTAAATTTTACTTGATAATGCATGTTTTATAATCGTATATGAATTAGTCAATTTGCATTTGATTTAAATAATTTAATGCCTTAAAGTAATACTAATATGTGAAAGAGTGATTAAGTATGAAATGACTTATAGACATGAGAAACATGTATCTGTTTTGACTTGAATAATTCATAAAGTATTTCATTAGATTTTCTATCTCTGAGGGGTTCCTGTAACACCCTGCTCACTGTCGTGCTACATTGTATTTGGAAAATTCTATTTATTTAGGCCTTAAGGCCATAATAAATAGAATTTTCCAAATAAGGCCATACTAAATTCATTTAATTTTATTTCGTAGCTTTACATCGTAATTCGTAAATTATATTTATTTTATTATTTTATTTTAATTTTATTTAATTTTACCAAAATTTGTTTTAATTTATTATTTTTATTATTTTTTAAATAAATTCTATTTATTTAGGCGTTAAGGCCATAATAAATAGAATTTTCCAAATAAGGCCATACTAAATTCATTTAATTTTATTTCGTAGCTTTACATCGTAATTCGTAAATTATATTAATTTTATTATTTTATTTTAATTTTATTTAATTTTACCAAAATTTGTTTTAATTTATTATTTTTTAAATAAATGATTTTTAGGAGAAAACAGAAAAATTGGGAAAAATCCCGCAGGAAAACACTCGCAGGAGAGGGATTGCCCGTGCATGCAACAGGCGCAGGACGTGCACACAATGTGCACGTCCATCTGCGCGAGGCGCAGGGCTAGACCTATGCGCGCCACATCACGCGCGGAGAGGACTGACGCTGTACACTATGCACGGTTCACACAGCAGGCTTGCACCGATAGGCCTGTGCGCGCAGCGCCCCAGTGCGCGGCAGGGTAGCCCGGCACCTGCAAGCTAGGCTTGTAGTGCGTGTTGGGCGGATGTGGCACACTGTCGCCTCGGGCAGTGTGTTGCCACCCACCTTGGGCGGTGTGCCGCCACTTGGGGTGTGTTGTCGTAGTTAGAGGAGGATTCTCCTTCGATTTTTGTGCTGCGTCAAATCAAGCATCTCTCCCATTTCTACATTCTTTCTCTCTTCATCGGATTTCCTCACTCGGTGCAAATCCAACGGTCCCCATTTTTTATAAATAGGAACCCTTCCATTTTTTCATCACTTTCATTCTTCTACCTTTCAAAAGTTAGAGAGAGAGAGAGAGAGAGAGAGAGAGAGAGAGAGAGAGAGAGAAAGTGATCTAGAGAGAGGAGAAGAAGAACGGTGTAGGAAAAATTATCGAGATTTCGGTAAAGAATCTGGTATTTCTTTACACATTTTAAGGAGTATTTTTAGACATTAAAATAATAAATGTGATTTTGTATGATTTGCATGTTCTATGTTTAATAGTTTTAATAAAATAAATTGTTTTTGATTTCAAGCACGTTATGTGATTTGTGGGCGCTTGATGACTTGTATGTAAATAAAATAATATGAAACCGCTAAACTTATCTAAAAAATAAATATGAAATAAAAGAGAAAAGAAAAGTGGAATGAAGCCTGAATGGTCTAAAGTACGTATGTGTCTGTATTGACATGCATAATGCATCAAGTGTTTCGTTAGATTTTTTATCTCTGAGGGGTATCTGTTTTCCCCTCCCCCATCTAGTCTGAAAAAACGTGAGAATCACTTCCTGTGGATGACAGCATACCCTTTGATGAGAGCGGTGACGCAAATATTTGTTAAGGATCACTGTTGGTTAAGTACTGTCGTGAGTGTAGAATATCTTATAGGGGCACTATGGTCGGTACTACCGTGGCATGAGATCGTACTATGATTTGGTAAGCTGAAAATGTGCTTGAGCAGTTTGCCATTATCTGTATCTGATCTGGTCATTCCACATGCGTAGTCGGAAATCCGTATCTCCTCATATATAGAAATCAAAACGATTTTGCGAAATATGACACGAAAATATGAACATTTATAATTTATTTGATTTTCTTTATTGTCAAGTATGCTGTTTGTTTTTTATGTTGTGATTATGACATGATGTTTTTTTAATAAATAAATTGTTTTCATAAGGTAGGATAAGACTCTGACGTGACTTAATGGTAAGTGTTTATGATATAATTATTCACCTTTTAAAGCTTACAATATTATTTAAATATTGTTTTTTTACTGAGCATATGAAACTCATTTTTTTCATATCCTCCAAGATGAGGAAGATAGTGAGGAACCATCAGCTGATCTACCCATTGAAGTTTATGAGGATCCAGTGGAACCGCAAACCTTGAGTACATGATTGTGTCCAATAACATAATGATAGAAGTGACCATTTTTGTATTTTAACATTTGTATTTTGTAGTCACTTCTGGTCTCAGTTATATGAATATTTGGAACTCATATTTTGTAAGGGTTTTATATTAATTTGTTCCGCTGCATATAATTTTTATCATGCACTCGTAATCCATTTCTGTATCTGACACCCACATGCCTTAATTAGCATTTGAAATGTCAAAGATGGTATCAGAGCAGTTACGTGGAACAAATCCTTTACAACTGAGGCTGTAAGTAGAAAAACCTTTATGATATCTAGGAAAATAAGTCATTTTTTCCAAATTAGACCACCAGCTCGTGTCTTTTTTTTTTTGTAGGAATGACGTGAGGGAGACCTTCCGTAAAACGTACTAAAAGACTCAAAGCCCAGAACCATCCGACTAGGGTTTGAGTTTACCGAACTTTTTCGAGCTATCCAAGGATTGACTGCAGCTGTAAGACAGAACCAACCCAATCCTTGTTAACATCTTGCCCCAGAATACCGAATAGCCGAGAGGTCTATCTTTCACAATAAAGTGGAGTTTAGGAACTTAACCCGCTATACTTTGAAGGTGGTCCTGACCCCTTAATAGACGAAGTCTGAATCCTGCAGATAAATTTTTTTTTCTCTTTCTTAGATCTAACCGAGGAACAGAAAGTTGCCTTAGCAACCTTTATGCTGATCGGTGAAGCAGAATACTGGTGGCGACTTAAGAAGGAAGTCCTCTTACCTCCACCACCTGAGAAGTTTTTATGAATACATTCTTTGATAACTTTTTTCTAGCCTATGTTCGAGAAAAGGAGGAATTTTAGGACCTCTGCCAAAGAAGTCTGACGGTTGCCCAGTATGCAGCCCGATTTGTCCAACTATTTAGGTTTGTCCCTCTAATGATCATCTTCGAAAGTCGTAAAGTTAGAAAATTTCTGAAACGCCTTCGTGTCGACATCTATGACCGGATTGCGATGTTGAGACCCAGCTCGTATGCAGAGGTGTTAGAACATGCTCAGTTGGTCGAAAACCTCATCTCAGCCAGACACCAATGCATTATCCGAATTTGTAACCAACAACCACAACCACAATCTCAACAATCTAGAAGAAAATTGCTCGATCTAGTAAGTAGCAACCCTCGATAAATGAACTCGAATTGCCCTTCCCCCTACCCTACCTCCACCTACTGGATAGCTTGCCTGACCTTCCCAATCATGTCAGTAGTGTGGTCGCTCGCATGGTGACCTACCCTGTCGACGTATCAATCATGTATGCTATCGGTGCGGAAGCATCCAACACTTTATAAAGGACTGTCCTCAGCGGCCGAAGGACGTAACTAGACCTATGGTCTAGGGTCGTGTGTACTACCTAGATGAACTCGGTACTATACCCACTCCCATCTTTATCCAGGATATACTTTCTATTCATAATGCTTTTGTCAAGACTTTGATCGATATAGGTGCTACTCATTCTTTTATCTCCTGTGCACTTGCTTGTAAACTAGATATTAGGTCAGAACCTTTACAGAACATATTAACGATAGAGATTCCTTCTAGGGAATTACTAGAAGCTCACTGTGTATATAAAAATTGTAAAAAAAAGTTTCGGAAATAGAAGTATTTGTAAATTTAATACTTTTAGACTTCTCAGGATTTAACGTGATTCTAGAAATGGACTGATTAGAAAAATATAGAACAATTATTGATTGTGAAAGTAAAGTTGTAACCTTGCGATTTTCGAAAAAGATATAAAAATTTATTTTTTATCTTTTCTAACTATTGAATAAACAAGAATATGGATGATGATCATGCTGTGTATTGCATACCAGTTGAACTATCTGGTCTACCTCTCCCACGAGAGGTAGAGTTTTTAATTGAATTGTTACCTGGAACCCAACAAATCTCGAAACTTGTTTATCGCATGAGTCGTGCTGAGGTCACAGAACTAGAAAATCAGCTTTTCAAGCTGTCCGGTTAGAAGTTTATTCGCCCTAGTCGTTCCCCTTGGGGCGCTCTAGTATAATTCGTGAAAAAAAATGATGGCTCCCTCAGATTATGTATGGACTATCGGGAACTCAGCCGAGTAACAGTTAAAAGCAAGTACCCTTTACCTCGAATTGACGATCTTTTCGAACAATTCCATACCGATTGTTTATAACTTTTTGAAAGTTTTTCCCGTCAAACTATGTGGTCTACCTCTCCCGCGAGAGGTGAAGTTTTTAATTGAACTGTTATCCGGAACCCAACAAATCTCAAAACTTACCTATCGCATGAGTCGTGTTGAACTCGTAGAACTAGAAAACTAGCTTTCCGAGCTGCTTGGCCAGAAGTTTATTCGCCCTAGTCATTCCCTTTGGGGCACTCCGGTATTATTCTTGAAAAAGAATGATGACTCTCTCAGACTGTGTGGACTATCGGGAACTCAACCGAATAACAGTAAAGATCAAGTACCCCATAACTCGACGATCTTTTCGACCAATTTCATAGTGGTTGTTTACAACTTTTCGGAAGTTTTTTTCGTCGAACTAGCTTGTCTACCTCTCCCGTGAGAGGTAGAGTTTTTAATTGAACTGTTACTCGGAACCTCAACAAGTCTCGAAACTTGTCTATCGCATGAGTCATGCTGAGCTCGCAAAATTAGAAAACAAGCTTTTCGAGCTGCTTGACCTGAAGTTTATTCATCCTAATCATTCTCCTTGGGGCGCTTGGGTATTATTTGTGAAAAAGATTGATGACTCCCTCAAACTAAGTGTGGATTACCGGGAACTCAAGCGAGTAACAATAAAGAGCAAGTACCTTTTACCTCGAATCGACAATCTTTTTGACTAATTCCATATCGGTTGTTTGCAACTTTTCGGAAGTTTTTCTCGTCGAGCTACCTAGTCTACCTCTCCCGTGAGAGGTAGAGTTTTTAATTGAATTGTTACCTGGAACCCAACAAATTTCGAAACTTGCCTATCGCATGAGTCGTGCTGAGCTCACAGAACTAGAAAATCAGCTTTTCGAGCTGTTTGACTAGAAGTTTATTTGCCCTAGTTATTCCCCTTGGGGCGCTCCGATATTATTCGTCAAAAAGAAGGATGACTCTCTCCGATTATGCGTGGACTAGAGGAAACTCAGTCGAGTAACAATAAAGAGCAAGTACCTCGTATTTCCAATCGATGATCTTTTCGATCAATTGTAAGGAGTTACGATCTTCTCCAAAATCGACCTTAGATCAGGATATTACCAGCTGAGAGTCAAAGAAGAAGATATTCCGAAGACCGTTTTTTGGTATAGATATGATCTGTACAAGTTCAAGATGATGTCGTTCAGGTTAACTAGTGCCCCTGTTGTCTTCATGGATCTCATGAACATGGTTTTTGGGCATGCACTGGATCAGTATGTCATCGTATTCATTGATGACATTCTAATGTATTCCAAGGGGCCAAAGGATCATGCAGTCTACTTGTTTGAAGTGCTGGGGACACTTCGCTGGAACCAATTGTATGCTAAACTTAGCAAATGCTTCTGGTTAGGTTGAGTTTTCTTCCTCGGTCATGTAATTTCGAGTGAAGGAGTTTTCGTGGATCTAGTCAAGGTTGAAACAGTGATCAACTAGAATTCGTCCACCAATGTGGCCGAGTTACGTAATTTTCTTGGCTTGACAGGTTAATATCGGCGATTCATCGATGGATTCTCTAAAATTGCTGTTCCTTTGACTTGACTCACACGAAAGGGCATACTGTTCGTTTGGAATTATGAGTGTAGTGGAAACTTTATGGAATTAAAATGTTGTCTTACCTCTGTTCCGATGTTGATCCTCCCTGACAATATTGGAAGATTTCAAATCTACTGCGATGTATCTCATGAGTTTGGGATGCGTTTTGATGCAGCATGATAGAGTGGTCGCTTATGAATGCTGACAGTTGAAACCTAATGAGCGGAACTACCCTACTCACGACTTGGAGTTGGCGGTTATCATCTTTTGTTTGAAGATATGGCGTCATTACCTGTTTGGTTAGACGTTTGAAATTTACACTGATCACCAAAGTTTGAAATACATTTTCTCGCAGAGGGAGTTGAATATGAGACAGAGACACTAGATGGATCTTTTGAAGGAATATGACTGCAAGATCATCTACCACCCCAGTAGAGGGAATGTAGTCGTTGATGCACTGAGCCGAAAGGAGTTCATAGTGTAGTCGCTGCAAGATCATCTACCAAACCTTGTGCACCTGGGGCTTGCGAGCAATAGGCTTGCGTGCGCGGCACCTAGCGCGTCTAAGCCCTGCGCGCGTGTAGGCTAGCCCTTGCGCGTGTGGCAGTAGGCCTTTGTGCTTTTAGGCTAGCCTGCAACGCACCGGTTGGAGCACTGCCACCTCGGGCAATGCGCCGCCGTTGCCTTGGGTGGCACGCCGCAGTCACGGGCGGAGGAGGTCCTCCTCCCTCATTTTTTGTGCCGAATATCTTTTTTTCCTCTCTTAATCGAATTTCATCACTTGGCACGAATTCAATGATTCTAAAATTCTATAAACTGCCCTCTCTCTTCCCTTCTTTTCCACACTTCTATTTTTTTCATTTTAAAGGTTTAGAGAGAGAGAGAGATAGTAATTTAGTGAGAGAAAAAGAGAAAGAAAGGAAAACGGTGAAGAAGAAATCATTGAGATTTCAACAAGGAATCTAGTATTACTTTCCACGTCTTAAGAAATATTTTTAGATAAATAAATTTAATACGATTGTTAATTTGCTTGTTTTGTATGCCTCTGTATTTAAATGAGATGAATTGTTCTGGTTTTTAAGTACACTGTGTGAATTGCAGACACTTGATGAATTTGCATGTAATAAATGTAATATGTAATCGGTAACAGTAAAAGTAAAAAGAACAGAAAAAGAGAAAAGTAGAATAAAGTCTGTATGATCCGAAGTGTATCTGCATTGACATGCATATTGTATCAAGTATCTCGTCAGACTTTTTATCTCTGAGGAGTATCCGTTCCCCTTACCTTTCGGGGTATATATTTCCCTCTCTCCTATCTGGTATGGAAACATGTAAGAGGACCGCTCCTAGTGGGTGACGGTACCCTCCGACGAAAGTGGTATCGCACTATTTGTAGGGGTCACCCGTGATTAAGTAATGTCGTGGCTATATATATCTGTTACGGCCATTATGGTTGGTACGACCGTGGTCATAGATTGTAGCATGGTTTGGCCAATCAGAAGTAGGTTTGAGTAAATTGCTGTATCTGTATATGATCTGGTCATTCCACTTGAGTATTTGGAAATCTGTATTTGCCATAAGAGATGGAAGTTGTAATGACTTCACAAAGCATAACACGAAAATCTGTGTATTTCATGATTTATTTGATTTTCTCTATTATTTGGCATGATGTGCGTTTGATTTTCTGTGCTAACATATTATTTTCTTAACAAATAAATATTTTTTATAATGTGTAAGATAAGTAAACGAGAAAGTTAAACGGTAGATAAAATAATAAAGTTTTAAAATCTTACGATGTTAATTTAATACTGTTTTTTCTACTAAGCGTATGGAATTCACTTTTTTCATGCCTCTCTCCCCCCAGATGAGGAAGAAAATGAGGAACCATAGGCAAACCTACTATTGGAAGTTTATGAGGATTTTGTGATCCACAAGTCTGAGTGCATGACTGTTCCTGCACTCTGATGAATCCAATAGCATAGTGAAAGAAGTGACATTTATGCTTTGTATTTTGTAGCCACTTCTGAGCTCAGTTATGTATGTATTTGGAACTTATACATATTTGGAAGTGATTTATTATGATTTGATTCTGCTGCATAAATTTTTTCATGCACTCGTTATTTTAAATCTGTATCTGACACCCATTTAGCTTAATTGACACTTGAGATGTCACATTTCCCCTTCGTGCGTTGTCTCGGATACGCCACTGTCATCTTCTAGGATCAATCCGAAAGCCCACAACTCGTCGTCGTTGATGCTTCCTTGGGCCGGTTGTCTCAATGGCTCATAAGGCTTCCCGATCTTGATGGCATCGATGATCCATCTTACCTGATCTAAGCTTGCAAGAACTGGATCCTTGGGCTTCATGGGATTGAGACTTGTCGTCGAATCTTGACTCTGTTTCCTTGGTTCAGGTTTCTCTTGGGCCTTGTTTCCATATTGGCACGAAAGTTAATGGTTGTTGCCTGAGTAACTGGTACGCCCTCCTGGGATCACATAACAAGATGTACCGGGATCTGAGACGTCAATATTTGTTGTCTGAAATGAAAGACATTATCGACTACGTCTTCCGATGCCTTACTTGCCAATTAGTTAAGGCGAAACACCAAAGACCTGACGGTTTGTTGCAAGGCCTCCTGATTCCGGAATGGAAATAAGAGCATATAACCATAGATTTTGTCACCGGTCTGCCCCGGATTTGCTCCGGTCGTACTGTCATATTGGTCATCGTTGACAGACTAACCAAGACTACCCACTTCTTACCCATCAGAACCATTGACTCCACGAGCAGATTAGTCTGTTTATATGTCGATGAAATTATTCGACTCTATGGTGTCCCCTCATCTATTGTGTCTGACCGAGATACTTGATTCACCTCCAACTTTTGGGACAGTTTTCAAGAAGTGCTTGGGTCTGAATTGTACTTCGGCATTGTTTATCATCCCTAGATTGATGGTCAGTCTGAATGCACTATTTAGACATTGGAAGAAATGTTGCGTGCTTGTGTCCTCGACTTTGGCGATAACTGGTATGAGTATCTTCCCCTGTATGAATTTGCTTATAATAACAGTTATCATTCTAGTATCGACATGACTCCATATGAAGGCTTGTATGGTAGACCCTGCCGTTCTCTCACTTGTTGGAGCGAAATCGGAAATCAGCGTCGATTGGAACCTGATTTCATTTAAGAAACTATCGAAAAGATTACTATCATCCATAGGAGCTTAGCTACTACTCTTGTCAGAAAAGTTACTCGGATAACCGTAGAAGACCATTGGAATTTTTCGTTGGTGACGAAGTCTTCTTTAAGATTTTCTCCTACAAGGAAAAAATGCGGTTCGAAAAAAGTAGAAAATTGAGCCTCTGTTATGTAAGATTTTTTTGGATCATGGAATGTGTTGGACCGTGGCATACAGCTTCGCTCTGTCTCGAGAATTTGCGGATCTATATGATAGTTTCCATGTCTCCATGTTTAAAAAGTACCACCCTGACCCTTCTCATACATTCTTCACAAAGAGATGCAGGTGCAAGTCGATATGACGTACGAGGAACTCCTTGTGGAAATCCTTGGTTGGACCTACACGGTTTGCACAACAAGAGAATCCTCATGGTGAAAGTGCAGCGGCAGCACCACACTCCAAAAGAGGCGACGTGGGAGTTGGAGAGCGAGATGAGAGAGAAGTTCCCAGACTTGTACATGACAAATTTAAATATTTAAATATTTCGTAATTTTAATTTTCAGTTAAATATAGTATTTCATATTTTAAATTCGTATTTTTAATTTATTTGTATAATTCTTAAAATTTTAACATTTTATTTCGTCATAAAAAAATTATATTTTTGTTATTATTTAAAAAAATAAATTTTCAGGAAAAAAGATGGAGAAAAGCAAAAATCTCGAGGGAAAATGCCCATAGGAAAGGTTCTGTGTGCGCGGCCAGCACTTGACGTGCGCATTGTGGGCACGTCACGTCCGCGCGGGGCGTGAGGCCCGGTCTGTGTGCGCGTCCCATTGCGTGCAGATGAGCATGGCTCCATGCGCCCTGTGCACGTGCTGTCCGCGCAATTGGCCAGCGCACTGTAGGTCTTGCACGCGGTAAGCTAGGTCGGCTCGCCAGTGGGCTAGGCTTGCAACGCGCGACTTACTAGGGCAGCATGTTGTTGCCTCGTGTAGTGCGCGTCGCTCCCTTGGGCATTGTGTGCCACTGGTTAGGCGGCGAGTCACCGTCAGCTTGGGCGGTATGTCGTCGTCGTTTGGGTGGCATGCTTCCATTTTTCGTGTCGTCGTCATGTCACATCGTTCGTCCGTCATGTCATGTCGTCTGTTTGTCAGTCACATCACTTCTTTTTCTCTTGACTTTCTCTCTCCTCACCATATTTCACCATTTGGTACAAATTCGATGGTCCCCATTTTCTATAAATAGGGACCCTTCCTTGACCATTTCTTCATCACTTTCGTTCCATTCTTCCATCCTCCAATAGCTTACAGAGAGGGGAAGTGATCTAGGCAGAGAGGGAGATGAGAAGAAGAAGAAAAAGATGTAGGAAATTTCAAGGTTTCGGTAAGAAATTTAGTATTAACTCTCAAACATCGTAAGAAACATTTTTAGAGGAAAATTATGAAGTTTGAATTTATAATTTGCATGATTATGTTTAAATGTCTAAACAAATTAAATTTTACTTTGATAATGCATGTTTTATGATCGTATATGAACTTGTCAATTTACATATGATTTAAATGATTAATGCTTGAAAGCAATACTGATATGTGAAAGAGTGATTAAACATGAAATGGTTTATAGACATGAGAAACATGTATCTGTATTGACATGCATAATTCATTAAGTGTTTCTTTAGGCTTTCTATCTCTGAGAGGTTCCTGTTTTCTCCCTCCTCCACCTAGTTTGAAAAGACGTGAGAGAACCGCTCCCTATGGATGACGGCGTACTTTCTGACTAGAGTGGTGACGCGATATTACTGTAGGGATTACCCTTGGCGAAGTACGATTGTGGTCATAATTTTACTGATAAGACCACTATATTTAGTACGGCCGTGGTCATAGATCGTGCTATCGTTTGGTAAACCGCAAATGTGCTGTTGGTTTGACAAGTTGCAAATTGTTATTATACCTGAACTGGTCATTCCACATGGGTTGTCGGAAATTTGTACTGCCCTCAGTATATGAAAGTCGGAATGTCTTCGCAAAGAAATGATACGAAAAACTGTGCATCTCATGATTTGTTTGATTTTTTCTATTATCAGTATTATTGATTTGATTAATATGATCATAAGGTGATAGATTTGATGTTTTCTTTAATAAATAAATTGTTTTCATAATTTAAGAAAAAATTCTGACGCCACTCCTTATGGTAAGTATTGATGATATAGTTACTCATTTTTAAAATCTTATGGTATTATTTAAATATTATTTTTCTTACTGAATATACAGAATTCACTCAATTCCATGCCCCACTCCAGATGAGGAAGATAGTGAGGAACCGATCATTGACCTATCCCTTGAAGTCCTTGAGGATCCTGTGGATCTATAAATCTTGAGTGTATGACTTGTCCCACACTCTGATAAGTTCTTTCACATAGTGAAAGAAATGACTTGTATTTCGATATTTTGTATTTTGTTATCACTTTTGTCCTCAGTTATATGTGTAATTGGAACTTATATATTTTGTAAGGGATTTGTAATAAATTGCTCCGTTGCATACAATTTATTACTATGCACTCGTAATGTGTTTTTGTATCTGACATTCTTATGTCTTAATTAGCATTTGAGATGTCATAGTTTTCTTTTCTCTTTATCATATCAATAGTCAAAATGTTGTCTCTTGCCGTCGCCCAAATAAAAAAAGCCACTCTAGGAGTGCTTTAGTCTTCCAAACGAGCTTGAAAGGTGCAGTCATGTTTGGAATACCTTCTTATAAACTGTAATAGAATTAATATCCAGTTTCCATAGTAGTCTCACATCATGATTTTCAGTCAACTTAATGTTGTCTAAACAAAGCAGAAGATTGCTATACTCATAAATCTCCCAATCTTGCAGGTTCCTCTTAATCTTAACACTCTATGTTCTATCATTACCCACAGATCTGAAAGCCTTCTCCACCTTAGCCTCCTTATCACTCGCAATCACAAAAATTCTAGGAAACCGATCTTTTAATTTGAAGTCACTCACCCATTCATCATGCCAGAAACTTATTTCTTCCCCATTCCCAACCTTCCACCCCACACAATTCATAAACTCTTTGCTGCCATCCCTCATTCTTCTCCAAGGACTCTTATCATGTGGTTTGAATCTCCCCCTCCTACCACTCTCCTTCTTCCAACCCCCCCACCTCGCCACAACAACCTTTCTCCGCAACTTATCTTTCTCCATGAGAAACTTCCATAACCACTTCCCATGAAGAGCATTGTTCATTTCTTTAATGGATCTTAAACACAAATCCCCCTTCTTCACACTTTTCTTGACCTCCTCTCATCTAACAAGATGATATTTTCTATCCCCCCTTCTCATCACCCCAAAGAAAGCTACATTAAATCTTTTTAAGTTTTGTAGCAATGCTTGCCGGGATGGTTAAAATGGAGAGGTAGTAAATTAGTAGATTAGTAAGGGTACTCTTAATCAAAGTGAGCCTACCTCCTTTTGATAGATAGTTTCCCTTCCACCATGCCAACCTCCTATCAAACATTTCCACAATAGGATCCCACGTCTTGACATCTTCATATTTAACGTTTTTAGCCCCCACAACCTTAGGGATAATGACCAAAAAAGAAATGTTAATTGACTGAACAAAAGAACTCGTTCTGTGGAAATCATTAAAAACCGCAACCACATCCTTCTTGATCACCTCCCAAAAGTCAAGATAAAACTTTAAATTAAAGCCATCAGGTCCTAGTGCCTTCTCCCCATTACACTCCTCAAGACAGCCTCTGATTTCCTCTTCTGTGAAAAGAAACTCCAGCCCCATTCTGTTTTCTTCACTTAACTGCTTAAAACCTAAACCCTCCAGTCTTGGTCTAACATTCTCCTCCTCGCTGAACAGATTCCACGACAACATCTTTTTATAAGAGGTTTATCAAAACATTTTCCTCCAATGATGATACCAATTAGAAGCTACATGAAGATGGATAATTTACTTGAATCTTTGGTCAATGTGACATCTAAAGTTTTTGGAGATGTCAAGAGAAAATTAGCAAAGGCACCTATTCTACATATTCCAAATCTCTCCAAAATGTTTGAAGTTGCTTGTGATGTATCTCAAGTAAACAATGGGGTTGTACTTGCCAGGAAGACGTCCAATTACTTAATTCAATGAGAAACTTAGTGATGCCAAACAAAGTTTCACCATCGTGAAAAGGGATTTTATACCATTAACCAGACACTTCGCTGTTGGTTTTATTATATATTTTTAAAGAGTTTGTTCTCTACTTTGAACTTGAAGCTCTTAAATATATTAGCTTCCTGAAGAAGCTTAGCCACAATCATGCCAGTTGGGTGGTTTTCTTGCAAGAGTATTTTTTTGTAATCAAACATAAGAAAGGAATAGAGAACGAAATAGTAGGAAATGATTCATCTCACAAGGATTTTAGCATAGCTAGAGCATATTATCCTAATCTTTCATTGCACAAAGAATACTTATTTAAAGGAATCTTAGAACTATCATGTCTACCTATCATGTCATTTTGGCTGGAAGTAATCTTAGAACTATATTGGAATGGTATAATTGGTCATTTTGGAAGTGATAAAGCAATTGCTATAAAGATCGATTTGATTGGCCAAGCATTAAAGGAGATGTGGCTAGAGCAATTGCTAAATTTCATGTCTATCAAGTTTTTAGAGGGGAAGCACAATATTGGCTTTTACATGTCTCAACTTGTACCCCATGAATCTTGTACATATATAAGCATGGACTAAATACTTGGTTTCCTAAAGAAGCTAGAAGCGATGATTCTATCTCCATAGTATTGGTTTGTTTCTCCAAGATGGCTTATTTTGTAGCGTATCCGAAGGTTGTAGATGCTCCTAACACAATCAAACTTTTCTTTAAAAGGGTTAGCTTGCATGCCTTACCACTATTTTTTCGAATTAAGGTGTAAAATTTGTAAGCTACTTTTTGACGCACCTTATGGAGGATGTTAAACACAAGCTCAAGTATGCTGCACTTTTTTATCTATAAATTGATGAGGACTAACTAAAATTCTCAATAGGAGCTTAGGCCTCGATTTTTTGTTCGAAAACACGTCAGAAATTGTGATCTTTTTCTTCTAATGGTTGAGTTTATTTACAATGGTTCTATTAAACCAAATCACAAAGAATAAGTCTGTTTGATTCATCATGGATAAGGAAGCTTGTCGACAACAATCTTCTCTTATGATGTCTTGTTTCCTATCAGCTATGGTGTTTGGCTTATACTCTAATGGGGTGAATTAGGTGGTGGCCAATTCAATTAAATTGAAGATTTTGACTTGGGAAGGGATTCATGGGTGATAAAAGCTACAACAAAAATCTAGGTCTTTTCTCTTTGGCCATCCAAAAGGGTTATTTGGAAAGAGAGAAAAAAATGAGTCTTTCTCAGGGCATAGTTGATCTTTTAATATAACAAAGGAGTTTTAGTTTTAGACCCTAGGTTTTTGTTTTCCTTTTAAATTTCATCCCCTTTATTTTAGCAAGGATTTAGGGACTTGATTTCATATGTTAATAGAATTATAAAGCCTTTGTATATCATTTGAATCCCCTTGGTGCTTTTAATACTATTCTTTTGTTTCTCAAAAAAATAAAAAACCGAGGAAGCTTGTTGACTAGGTTCCCTTGCTTGTGGATGTGTATCCTAGTGATTAAGGAGAAGCTTTTTCCTTCACCGATCCATGAGATACATGAATCATAAACTTATACAAGATTTGTACAATTGGTATATCATGAATTTGAGGTTTCTATATGGCTCTTGGATGTAGAAAGGAATTGATTGGGGCAAAAGTAAATTTGAAAATGCTTCAAAATAGAAATTTTGGTTAGGGGTAGAGTGAGTTTTTACGAGGACGATTGGATGGTAGGAGGGGCTTTATATTTGTAGTTTTCCACAATCTTTGCCATTGCCCAACACAGAGATTTTTGTAAAAGAGGCATTTTGGGGCCTCCTGGTAGGGGCACTTGGATTATTGAATTAATCAGAAACTTGAACAATTGGAACATTGATGACTACTTGAATCTTCTTAAGTTGCTTTCTCCAAAGGTGGTCTCCAGTGAACCTGGAGATGAGCCTGTTTAGGGTTTGAATTACAAAGGACTTTTCTCAGTCAACCTGTATTACATGCATATGATAAAAGCTAGAGTCCATGTAATACATTCCCTTTAGAAATGGTTTTGAAGATGAAAACGACACCTAGAGTGGCTTTCTTCACATGGGAAGCTGTGTGAGAATGCATTCTAACTTTAGACAAGTTGATTAAGAGGGGAAAGATCCTGGTGAATGGATGTTACTTATGTAAAAATTGAGCAGAGACATGCAATCTCATCCTCTTTTGTTGTCTATTTGCAAAACACCTTTTGGTAATTGGCATTTAACTTATTGGGGTCTGAGTTAGGTTATTGCAGGTATAGTGAGAGAGAAGGTTTGGGTGTGGAATATTATCCATAACTGGTGATAGATGTCTTGTTTGCTTTTTAATAGCTGCAAATCATCAAAGCAGAAGTAGAAGATGTTGAATATGAAAAGGTTTCCACAAGAAGTGGTAATTATCACTGTGAAGGGTTACAAAAGAAAAATACTAAATAATTTTTGTATTTTTATTTAAATGAAAGTCGGGATATATATAGATGTAAACAGATTCATATATTGTAACCAATATAAATTACCCTAATTATTTTCTTGCTAATTATGTTTACATATTTAGAAAAATAATCATATTATTATGTATAAAAAATATTATATAATATTCTAACACTCCCCCTCCAGTTGGAGCATAAATATTAATCATGCTCAGTTTGTTCCGAAGATACTCATTCCATATTCAATGAAGATGTTTTGTGAATATATCATAAAGTTGTTCTCCTATTTTCATATAACCAGTAGATATAAAGTTTTCTTAATTCTTTTCTTAAATGAAGTGATAATCAATTTCGATATATTTGGTTCTCTCATAATACACAAGATTTGAGACAATATAAAGGGTAGCCTGATTATCGCACCAGAGTTTTGCAGGAGATGTGGGTTTCAAACCCACTTCATCTAATAGATGATGTATGCATAAGATTTTCTATGTGAATTAGGCCATAGTTCTATATTCGGACTCTGCACTTGAGCGAAATATAACTGTTTGCTTCTTATTTTTTCATTAGACAAGATTTTCACTAATAAAAACACAATAACTCGTAATAGACTTCCTATCAATCTTAAATCTAGTACAATCAGTATCTGTAAAATATTCAATTTGAGTATGCTCATGATTTCTAAATACTATGCCGAGACCTGGAACACCTTTTAAGTAACACAAAATTTGTTCCAAAGCTTTTTAATGTTTGACTGTAGGTGTCGATATAAATAGCTAGCAACACTGACAGGGTATGCAATATCTGTACGAGTCATAGTGAGGTAATTCAATTTTCTAACTAATCGGCTATATTTCTCTAGGTCATCAAGAGGATCACTATTACTTTTGTAAGATGTACATGTGGTACCATTGCCGTATTGCATGGCTTAGCTCCCAACTTGCTTATTTTTGCAAAGATATCAAGTACATTCTTTCTCTAAGATAATAGAATCCATTCTTTACTTGTTACTTCAACCTCCAAAAAGTATTTTACTTGTTCTAAGTTTTTGGTATTGAACTTGGTATGCAAGAATGATTTGAGAGAGGATATTCCTGCATGATCATCTCCTACAATCACAATATCATCAACATAAATAATAAGAAGTATAATAGCAGCTGTTAATTCTGTATAGAAAATTGAATGATCACATTTGCTCTTCTTTAATTTGAACTCACATACGATCTCACTAAACTTGTCAAATCACACACAAAAACTTTGTTTCAGACCATACAAAGATTTCTTCAAATGACAAACTTTCTGTACTCTTCCTGAGCAACAAACTCAGGTGGTTGCTCCATATATACTTCTTCTAAGAGATCACCGTGTATTTAATATTCAGCTCGTGTAAGGGCCAATATCGGGAGATTACAATAGATATGAATAAACGGATACAGGTAAATTTGGTCACTGTAGAGAATGTATTAGAATAATCCACCCCATAAGTCAAAGTATAGTCTTTCGCTACTAGTCAAACTTTAACTCTTGCCACAAAGACATCTAGATTTACTTTGATTGCAAATACCCATTTTCACCCTACCGCTTTTTTTTCTTTGGGTAAATCTAGTAGATCTCAGGTATGATTATCATCAAGAGTATTTACCTCCTCAAGTATAGCATTACACCAACTAGGGTTTTTCAGAACTTTCTTAGCTATCTTGGGTATAGAAGTTGAATTTATGAAAACAATTAAAATACTAGACGAAAGAGAACAAATGGTCATATAATATAAAATTAACAATGAAATAAGTTAGCATAGGAATGGCGCACCGACGTTTACCTTTACAAAGACTAATGGAAATATCAAGGTCTTGTGAGGCAGGATCAGATGACAACAGATCTGGTGCAGGACATGTACCATTAGTTTGTTGTTTTTTGGAATAAATATGAATAATTGGTGGCGGTATTTGAGTTAAAGACACACGAACACTATCATTAACTTCTCAAGTAGAGTTGGAGGCACATCATCTGGAGAAATACTTTTATTTGTTTGCTTAGTAAAGGCACCTGGTGTGAAACTATAAATTAACCATTTGTTGTCCCCCTTCTGACTTGTAGACTTACACGATGAAGAGAAGAGCGGTATATTTTCTGAAAAAAGTACATTAGTTGATATTAAATATTTATTGAGATCTGAAGAGTAGTACTTTTATCTTTTTTGGAGGCGAGAATATTTCAAAAATACACACTTTAAAGTCTTTGGGTCCAATTTTGTCATAGTAGATCGCACATCTCGAACATAACAGGTGCTACCAAATATCTTAGATTGCGTCAGTAACAGATTTGTTTGGAAAAAGAAGACATACAGATTGCGCCGGTAACAGATTTGTTTGGAAAAAGAAGACTATAAGGAACATCCCCATCAATATGTGTGCTCACAAGGCTTAAAAGAGCCCATGGTATGAGTTTATGAAAAAAAATCTTGATGCAATGGCCTAGGTTTTGGAGAATCTGCTATGGAAGGCTGATAGGGGCAATAAAATCATATGTTGGAAAGATATTTGGATAGATAATATGTGTTTAATGAGGAGGTTTTCCAAAATTTTTTTGCATTTCTCAGACAAAAAATATGCTGATTCAGGATGCTTACAAGATTAATAATGGTTGTGCTAAATGGCTAATCAATGTCTCGAGAAATCTGCAGGATTGGGAACTCTACGAGTTTGAAAATTTGTTACTGTTACTGGCTGCTCAACAGGTGTCTGCTGGGGATGACAGGATGATGTGGAAGTTGGATAAAAGTGGAGTCTTCAGTCAAATCTTATTACAAGCACTTAACTGACAAAAACAACGTGATAAGTTTTGATTTTCCCTCTAGGCAGATCTGGAAGGCGAAAGTTCCCCTTAGAGTTGTTTTTTTTGCATGGAAACAAGTAGAGAATGCATCTTGACAATTAATAAACTTAAAACTAGGGGATTAGTCATTCCAAACCAGTGCTATTTGCGTATGGCTAATGAGGAAAGTTGTGTGCATGTTCTGTTGCGGTGTCCTGTGGCCTCTGGATTGTGGAATGCTATTTTTAGTTTGATTGGTGTTAACTAGGTGATGGCTGGATTTATTAGGAAAGAATTGTGGGCTTGGGATGGGATTTATGTTGAGAGGAAGTTGAAAAATCTAATTCCTTTTATCTTTGTTTTGGATTCTTTGGAATGAGAGAAATTCTAGAGTTTTTGAGGGTAAAACTAATGATTTGTATAATTTGAAAGATAGGTGGTTGCATTATTTTAGATTTTTATTATTAAGACATGATATGATTAGTGATGTGGATTTTGGGTATGTCATTGATTCACTAGCAATATTGTAAAGGTTTTGTAAATGGGTGGTACCTCCAATTGTTTGGTACCATGTTAATATAATTTCACACTTTTTATTTAAAAAAAAAAGAACATCCTTATCAAACACTGGAGATAACATACGATTAATCAAAAAATAAACTATGAAAATGACATCAGACTAGAATTACGTAAGGACTTGTGTTTGAAACAAGAGGGCTTTAGCTGTCTCAAGTAAATGTCTGTTCTTCCTCTTTGCGACCTCATTTTGAGATGGTGTATCAACACATGAGGATTGGTGAAGGATCTCGTGTTGAGTCATATACTTCTAAAATGAATATAACATATATTTCTTAGCATTATCACTCCTCAATACATGCACATAAATATTGAATTATGTCTTGACTTCAATACAGAAAGCACAAAAATGAGAAAATATTTCCGAACGATTCTTTATAAAATATATTTAAGTCATTTGAGAAAAATCATTCACAAAAGTGACGAAATATTTGGAACCAGTTTTGGACGGAACAGGGTAGGGGCCCTAAATATCATAATGAAATAAATCAAAAGCAGATTCATCTCGTCTATTGACCCTTGGACTTAATAGATTACGGTAATGTTTTGTAAAGCGACATGACTCATAATCCAATGAGGGTACATTATGGAACTGAGGATATAGTTTCTTCAACACAGGTAAAGATGGATGTCCTGATTGACAATGTGTTTCAAATGGAGAGATAATATTAGAGTAAGTAACTGATCGAGGTACCCAAGTATAAAAAATGTAAAGATCATCTCATATATTTCTTTTACCAATAATCTGATTCGTTATAAGATTTTGAATAATAATGATAAGAAAAAGATGTAAATTTACTCACATAAATCATATTGAAGGTAAGTTTAGTTAGACTTAATACAGATGACAGAGTAATACATGATGTTGGTTTTGTGGTCCCTAAACCCATAATATTATATGCCGACTAATCAGCAATAGTTATAGGAAAATGTGCTTTGTGTGGTTGAAAATTAGAAAAAATATTAGAATTACCTATTATGTGGTTTGTAACACCAGAATCAATCACCCATCTGTTTGAAGAGTAGAGAAGATATTTTTTCTCTAATTCAGCAAGAACAGAAAATTGATTCAAAGATTTCTAATACTAAGTCAATTTAATATGCTCATCAACTAAATTATAACAGTTCTCTCAGAAAATAAGGTAGCAGTAGTAGCAACAATATTAGCGATCTGTCCTCCGATTGAGATTATGGAATTTCTTATGGTATCGCTTTATATGCCCTTGTTCACGATAGTAATAGCAGACAATATTGTTATTCATTTCAATTCATCAATTAAAAATATGTCATTTATAATACCAAAAACACAACAGTCAGAGACCAAAAAATACTGTAAATAAATTAGAAATTCTGATAAAATAAAATACCTCCTTGTACACAAAAACCCAAGAGAACCACACTGCCAACCACTGGACCTCACGCACCGCCGCACGCGCTGCAGCCAGAAATCGCCAAAATTTCTCCTTTCGGCCGGAAATCACCAAAGAACTCACCAGACAACTGAAATCCAAAAAGGGCTCGCGTGCGCGGCATATTGGTGATTTCCTGATCTTCATTTGAGATTCTAAATTTTTCAACTTGATGTAGCCAAGGGTTTTCTGCAATAGGGAGAATTGATGGCACATATCCGCAACCTGGCTATTTGGGAAATTACTTTTGTGTTAATATTTAATCATTTCGGATTTAAATCATGTTCTCCTATATTATGTACAATTAGGTTTTCTATCCCTTAGTGATAGTATTAATATTCAATCTTTTCAAAAATTCTTACTCGAATAGTATTTGAGAACAGTTACCTAGGACTTTATAAATGCCTTTATAGTCTCGATTTTGATATCATTATCAGGATACAAATTATTCTGAGAATTTTCTTTCAATTATCGACTATGATGCTTTGGAACCCTAGATGTGATATCTAAGCTGTATAAATCATCAAGTAAGCAAAATAAACCTTAATTGACCCTATATCAGTTCCTCTTGCAAGTCCATGATGAAATAAATGTTGTTAACAGTTTGTATGTCATATTGCAGCCTTGCTGACAGTTGATGATGATGAATTCTGGGAAGGGGTGTCACCTGTTGAGTTTGGGGACTTGCCAGCACTTCAGGATGCTGTGACTGTTGTAGGCTATCCAATAGGAGGTGACACAATTTCTGTAACAAGTGGTGTTGTTTCCCGAATAGAGATCCTATCCTATGTTCATGGGTCTACAGAGCTATTGGGTTTGCAGGTTAGGGGATTTCATTTCCACCCTCATTGGAGTGCACATTTTCAGTTCCTTGACTAATATCCTTGTATCTTTCTTTTTATTTTCTTACTGATCTTGTCTCTGGATTGTTCCCTTGCAGATAGATGCTGCTATAAACTCTGGAAATTCCGGTGGCCCTGCCTTTAATGATAAGGGAAACTGTGTAGGTATTGCATTTCAGTCCCTTAAACATGAAGATGTGGAGAATATAGGGTATGTGATACCAACTCCAGTCATCATGCACTTCATCCAGGATTATGAGACAAATGGAGCATATACAGGTAACTCAGTGGCATCTTTGACATTTTGCATGTGGTATTAAGTGTAGTCATTAATCACCACATATTAGCTTCCTACCAAATTAACTTGCAACGACAAGCTATTAACATTATCAGCTGCATGAACTGTCCTTCTGCATAATCAATGGTCCTCCACCTTGATGCTAGGGTTCCCAATCCTTGGGGTTGAGTGGCAGAAGATGGAAAATCCTGATTTCCGCAAGGCAATGGGCATGAAACCTGACCAGAAGGGTGTTCGTATCAGAAGATTAGATCCTACTTCCCCAGAATCTGAGGTTTTGAAACCATCAGATATTATTCTCAGCTTTGATGAGGTTCATATTGCCAATGATGGAACTGGTAAGTCTGTATTCATTATTTATATGGCATATACTCTGCATAGTTTTTGGGTAATCCTATTTGTTCTGTACCTGCTTTCTGTACTGAAGAAAACTTCGTTCATATCGTGCATGTTCTGTTATGTATTTATATATCCTCCGTATCTTGACAATTTTAGAATGTAATTTCAGTTGCAAATATTAAGGAAACTTTTTATCCGGAGCTACTCTTGTTTGTGGCCTTTATCTGAGTTACTGGAAAAAGAGCAGGATTAAATTAAATGAGTAACTTCTGAAATTAAGTTGTTCCTTTGTAAGCTTGAATTCTAAATTGTGTGATAAGAGGTATCTAAAAAAGACAAGTCATGTCCTATTGAAATTTTATTGGAGTACCTTGAGAAATGCATGGTAGGAAGATCAAACATACAGCACTTGCTTGACTATCATTCAATATGCAAAATATTAATGTGAATGAGTCCAAATCTTTGTTTCTTAGCCATTGTAGTAAATCCTTGCTGAGCGTTTCTGACATGGTAGTTCTGATCTTGATCATTCAGTACCTTTCCGACATGGGGAACGAATAAGTTTTAGTTACCTTGTGTCCCAGAAATACACTGGGGATGAGGCAGTGATAAAGGTTCTCCGAGATTCTGAAACTCTTGATTTCAGCATCAAACTAGCTTCTCATAGAAGGCTTATTCCTGCACATAGCAAGGGCAGACCACCTTCATATTATATTATTGCAGGGTTTGTGTTCACAACTGTATCTGTTCCATATCTTCGTTCTGAGGTATGCTGTCTGCAAATTCCCAGTTGTTAATGTATATGTGGTTCATTTATTTTTTAATCCACCTGTTTCTTCTTTTATGTTTTCTGTTGCTTTGATATCTATTAGTTGGATTATCGTAAAATATTTTAGGCTTAGGATATATATATATAACTGTATATATCTCAAGGTTAACCAAGATACCGTATTTATTATGTGGTTCTAATGCATAACTGGAAGATTCGATTCCAAAATGACAATGATATTTGATGTATTATTAGGATATCTAGCTTTTAGAAAGTATAAGAAGTTTAGGGTGTTAAATTTTGTTTAGTTTATATTGTAGCTTAGTTTGAAGTTTGTCAGGTATTTTATTTCTTGCTGATTGTATGCTTGATCATGAAGGGTACTGAATAGAGTTAAGAATTTTGAGTTGAACTTTGAGTTTTGAGATTATTGTCTTCCTGTCATGTTTAATTTTCTATTAGTTTTACTTGAACTCTCCCAGGTCCTGCAGTATTTGGTACTAAAACCTAAACTTAATTCATCCTGCTACTGTTGATATCCCCAATCTAGAAACAAAATCTTAGCATCTGAAAGTTTTGGTTCAAATTTCAAGAAGGAAAAATAGAAAGAATGTCTTCGCCGAAAATTCAGACCACCCAAATTGCTGCATTTAGAAGCTACTAGCCATCATACAGACTTCAGTACTGGTTGCTCAATCTATTAAAAACTGTCTCACCTTTGTCCAAATGTCATGACCATTGATGCCTCTTCAGATATTCATACTATCGACCTTATTGTCATGATTCCATCATTGATCTAGAATGTCCACTTCTAAAGCTACCTTTCAGGGCTTCCACCAGAAACCTATCGTGCTCTAGTGACAGGTTATAGTAATGTGGGGCCACTGTGTAGGTGTTGTAGCACCAGTCTGTAGGTCAAGCTACACCATATTCAGGGCAACTGCTAGCCAACCTGAGATGTCTCGGAAGCTGATCTGAGCAGTATTGACCCTACCTCCTTCCTCCCCCCCCCCTTTCATTTTCAAATTTTATTTTATAGCATGTTGTTCTTAACTGTATTCTTTGTTATAGATGCTGAACTGAGATAATTTATTTAAAGTTTTTAATCAATATGAACGTGGAAGGAATTTGAATAATTTGCAATTCTAGAAAGTTGCAAGTTTTGTCACATTAAACTGGCAAAACACTTTTGGAGCTTGAGGTTCTCTTTAAGGATATTTATTGTATGATTTACATTCTGAGAAAAGGGATATTTATTGTATGATCACTATTGTTGATTAGATATCTAGTATTAATTTGGAATGCTGAAAATAGAGGGAACAGAGGTTCCATACGATACAATGCACATAAAGGTGCCTAAAATTTTCTATTTTCTTCAATTAAATGCCCAAACTTTTATTTTCAATAAACAAGAATCTTTCTCATTTTTATTTTAAAAAAAATAGGATCTTTCTCATCTTCTTCCGTTAGATGGCTGACCTTTTATTTTGAGCAATTAGGTGTCGATCTTATTTTGCTTAGTTGAGTGCTTTATATTTATGATTATATTTAAGTAAGTATAATATAAAATTTTTTAGTTGAGTGCTTTATATTTATGATTATGTTAAATAAATCTTTGGACCACTTGGCATGTTGTTCTCATTGCCTTCATTGCTCTATGTCCTTTTAAGGTTGAAGGCAGAGTGATGAATAGAATGAGGACAACGACTATAATTTTTTTTAATTTTAAGATAACTCTTTTTGGTATTAATCTTTTGCCCCTTTTGTACTAATAATTTTGTAAATAAAAATACCGCTACCTAGCAAAAAAAAAAACAATCAATTATAATCATAAATCATAGAAACCCAATTAATACAACAAGAAATGTTTGGCACCTAATTTCTCAAGTTAAAAGGTTGAGCATCTAATTGAACTTAATGAGAAACATTGAACATATATTTGTTTAAAATAAAAGTCCGGGTATTTAGTTGAACAAAATGGAAAAGTTTGAGCATCTGTAGGTGCATATAGCCATGTCTTGTATTATTTGGAAGGGCCTAAAATATAGGGGACAAATGTTCCATGTCAGACAATCACAATTCTTTTGCTTCTAAAACAGAACTCCAGAACATGACCACCTCTAGATAGAACGAAGATGGATGATAGAGTGGCAATGAGGAGCCTAATTGATAAGCTTAGCTGGCTTTAAAAGATGGTTGAAATCGGATGGTTCAAAAGTTAACAGAAACCTTGAATCTCCTATTAGGCAACTAAGTGGTAGAGAACTAAATTCCTTGGAAGATCTAAAGTTGGAAGTTTTGAGTAAAGGTGATATTGGAGATGCGAGGGTAGATGGCATAACAAGCCAGAGTATGTCGTTCTTTTTGGAGTGTAACGACTGGTAACCAAAATATGCCAGTTCTCCTCTTGTTGAATTTGTCATGCTTACTTCCTTGTTTCTTTGAGATCCATGTTTAGGACCTTGTTAGTTTGTCAAGCAAAGCATATTTTGTAGTTCAAGATTTCTCTAGTACATGAAGAAGCATTTAAATTTCTAATGTGCCATCAAAACTCAAGGATGGGTTTCATAATGTTGGATTGGGGATGGGGAGTGGATAATCCTAAATAAGGCGAAGAATTACCATATTAAGAAATATTATCAAAATAAAAATGTGTCTGTAATACTTTGTAGATGAGAAAAAATATCAAACTTATCTAGAAAATATTAAGAGTATGTTCGAGTTCATTTATTTTTTAGGAACATATTGGTTATAGAGCTTTTTGCGTTCTTTAACAGTCTATTAGATGATATTTAAAAAAAAAAATCTTACAGTATTTAGAAGTACGAGTTTGTAAGTTGTGTTAATTTATTTATGTGCTTGATAAAATGTAGCTTATAAGTTGTTCATTATATAAAAAAAATTGCAAGCTGAATATAGGAGTAAATTTTCTAATTGTTAATGATTATTTTTCTTTTTTACTTTCTTTTTTTAAAATAAAAAATATAAAGTGTATTAATTACATGCACCAAGAGAATACAAAAACCATGTATAAAAAGAATTTACATATCGGTTAGTATATCAATTAGTTCACCTAGGTTCTTTATGGAGTACAGATTTTTTTTCATTATCAACACTTCAAGGAACTGGAATCATCTCTGTCTAATTTTATCAATATTGCCCTTCATTTCCTCAAAAACTCATATTCCGTTACTTCTAGACCATCCAAAAAATAGTAGTGGAATAAGTCCCAAATACTTTTTCCGTCTCACTATAACCTTCATGCCCATAGTTCTTCCTTGAATGCGCCTGCCATGACCTACTTTTACCCAAAATCCCAAAAATTATAGACCATAAACTCTGGGCAATGGGGCATTGAAGAAAGATGTGATCACATGTTTCCTCTGCTCACTTACATAAACAATAGCAATTCACCATAATCTTCTCTCTTCTCATTAACTTATCAATAGTCAAAATGCTCCCATGCGTTGCTTCCCAAGTGAAAAATGTTGTCCTTGGAGGTGCTTTAAGTCTCCAAATTTGTGTAAACAGGAAGCTTCCTTCGTTTGTCTCTTCTTTAGTCAAGAATTTTTAAAAAGTCCTTATGCTAAATTGTTCTGTAGCACTAAGAGACCATATTGGTTGATCTTGGTCAGCACTAAACAATATTGAAGTCAAAACACTTAGCAATGATTCATATTCGTTTATCTCCAATTCATTAAGGTTATGCAATAGTTCCACATGTTCCTGTCTCCTACCTTCCCTTACTACAAACATCTCTTTGCCAAAAATGTCCATATGTCAATTAAAACTCTCTAAAAATCTCTCTTCTCTCTCATTAAAATAGATGTAACCCAAAACTCTTCCCTCTATCTTCACCCTGAGATCAAACTCCCCCTAATCTACAGCAAAGGGGTTCTTCCTAACTCGGGTCGCCGGGGAGGCTAGCCTACTCTCCTCAAACCCTAGTCGACTGTTGAAAGAGGGCATAGTCAAAATCTACAATGAAAAAGGGTTTGTCACTTCCTCCTATCCTCCCTCATCTTTCCTTCTTGATGTGGTATTGCTACAAGAAAACTTTACCTCTCCGATTGAGGAATCAGGGCTAGAATTAATTCCTATTCTCACACCCAATGATGACCCGACTCCTAACAAAATTGTGACAATGCCCATTCCAGTCAAAGTGGATGAAGCGCAGTTTTACTCTGCATGAGTTTTATAGAATATTGGCAATATTAGTTAGTTTCCTAGTATGACGTTTGACGGATTTGAAAATCAAGCCTTATCATTATTTTTTGAACTTGAAAAAAGAAATGGAGGTCTCTCATCCGACTCAACCCATAGTAGAAAGACTAAGAAAAACAGCAAGAGGGTGGAGTGAGAGAACTCAAGCGACTTTAATGTTTTGTTAATTATGAAGATGGGAAAATGAAGAACAATGGTACTGGGGTGGAGTCAAACTGTGAAATCCTAAATGCAAATTAAGGCATGAGGGTGGTAGATACAGAAATAGATGACGAGTGCATAATAGATAAATGTATGCAGCAGGACAAATAATTACAATCTTTTACAAAATAATAATAGAGATCCATATATAACTGAGGTAGAAACAAAATTAATTACAAGTCTCTACAAAAGATGGACTCATTAGAGTGCGAGACAATCATGCACTTATAAAAGATCATGGATCCACGGGATCCTCAAAAAGTTCAAGGGGTAAGTCAGTAATCATTTCTTTACTATCTTCCTCATCTGGGGGGAGAACATAGAAAAGAATGAGTTTCATGTATTCAGTAAAAAAAACAGTATTTAAATAATATCATAAGATTTCAACGATAATTAAAAGTATCATCATTTCTTCCCATCAAGAGTCATGTCAGGGTTTATTATTAATTATGAAATCGATTTAATTTAATAAAGAAAACGTCAAGTCAAAGTCATATCATGTCAATCAAATCAATCATGCTGAAAATAGAAAAAATTAAATAAATCATTATATGCGCTATTTTCATAGTATTTTTCGCACGAAATTGTTCTGACTTCCATTTATCGAGGACAATACGAATTCCCGACTGCTTATGTAGAATGACCAATTCATTTCATTTATATCAGCAATTTGCGGCTTGCCAAACTAACAGCATATTTACGGCTTATCAAATCATGTCACGATTTATGATCAGGGTCGTGCCAACTACAGTGGTCCTACATGTTAATTATGGTCACGGTCGTACTTCATTGACGGTCACCCCTACAATCATATCGCGTCACCACTTGTCAAAGGGTACGCCGTCATCTATATGGAATGGTTCTCTCACTTTTTTCAGACCATAGGAGAGAGAAATACAAACCTCTCAGAGATAAAAGTCAAACGAAACATTTTATGAATTACGCATGCTAATACCAATACATAATTCTCATGTCTATACATCATTTCATGCTCAATCATTTTTTTACTGTCTAATGCATCACATATCAATATTTATCTCAAGCACTAATTATTTAAATTACACATACAAATAATTAGTTTATATATATTCATAAAACATGCATTAACACGTAAAATTATTTTGTTTAAGCATATAATTTAACAATGGAACCATTTAATTTAAACTTTGTTAATTTTAATCTATAAATACTCTTTAAGATGTTTAAAAGTAAATACTAAATTTCTCATCGAAACTTTAGTCTTTCCTACGTCTTTTTCTTCTTCTCCTCCTCTCCCTCTCTCTCTAAAACTCTCATGATGGATGGAAGAATGAAGTGGAAGTGATGAGAAAATGGTGAGATGAGGGTCTCTATTTATAGAAAATGAGAACCATTAGATTTGCGCCAAGTGGTGAAATCTGGTGAAGAGAGAGAAAGTCAATGTGAAAAGATAAATGTGATGACTGACAGATATGACCGATAGATGGACAACTCGACGTTATGGTGATGCGAAAACCGGAGGCACGCCACCCAAACGACAACGACACTTCGCCCAAGTGGCGGTGGCTCATCACCCAAGCCAAAAACGAATGGCGCCGAAATGGTGGTGCGCACTGCCGGAGGCAATGCCCATTGCCCCAGTTTGCTGCGTGCGCAGGCTTACTGCTCGCAGGCCTACCGCGAGGATGGCGCGCGCGCAAACCACGCGAATGGGACGTGCTCACAGTGCGCACATCTTGTGTTGGTTGCGCGCGCACACACCCGGGTGGCGCACGGGCAGGATCTCTGCCACGGGATTTTTCACCCTTTTTCCTCCATTTTTTCCTAAAATCTTTTTATTTAATTAAAAAATATAATTTGCTTACGAAAAAAATAAAATAATTAATTTTAATAATTATTTAACAAAATAAAATATGAATTAAAATACAAAATATGAAATTCATCCGAAAATTTAAAATACGAAATATTAAGGAGTTTAAACGGTTTTAGGACCCGAATAAATAGGGGTTTACATTAAAAATTAAGCATGAAAATTTTCGAGGTGTTACATTCCTCTCACCTTAAAAAATTTGGTCTCCCATATTTGTCATGAATAGATCAGGAAACTTCTATCGCATTTCGCTCTCCAAGTCCCACGTCACCTCTTTCAGATTATGGTGTTGCCACTGCACCTTCATCATTGGAATCTTCTTGTTGCACAAAACTTTATCGGTCCAATCTAGGATTTCCGTGGGGATTTCCTCATATGTCATATTAACTTGAAGCTACATCTTCTGATGAGGAATGATGTGAGAAGGGTTAGGGTGGTACATTTTGGGCATGATGACATGGAAAACATCATGCAAACCCGCAAATTCTAGGGGCAGAGTAAGACGGTACGCCATGGGTCCACGTTCTACAATCTGAAAAAGTCCTACATTACAGGGGCTCAGCTTTCCTTTCTTACCGAACCGCATTTTTTTCTTGTAAGGAAAGATTTTAAGAAAAACTTGATTGCCAATAGCAAATTATAGGGGTCTTTTAGGATTGTCGGTGTATCTTTTCTAGTGATTCTGGGTGGTGGCTAAGTGCCTTCAAATGATAACAATTTTCTTGATAGTCTCATGGATGTAATCAGGTCTTAAATGACGCTGGTTCTCGACTTCATTCCAACAAATAGGAGAACAGCTGGGCCTATTGTACAAGGGCTTCATATAGAATCATGCCGATGCTAGAATGATAACGGTTATTATAAATAAATTCACGCAGGGGGAGATATTCCTACCAATTATTGCAAAAGTCGAGGATACAAGCGCACATGTCTTTCAGTGTCTGGTAATATGTTCAGACTAGCCATCGGTCTGCGGATGATAAGCAATGCTGAAATTCAATTCTGAACCGACTGCTTCTTAAAAGTTGTCCCATAAATAGGAGGTGAACTGAGGATCTTTGTCTGACATAATGGATGAGGGGACACTATGGAGTCGAACAATATCCTCGGCATACAGGCGGGCTAGTCTGCTGGTGGAATCTGTGGTTCTGATTGGTGAGAAATAGGCAGTCTTAGTCAACTTTTTAACGATGACCCATATTGCATTGCAATCGGAACAGGTCTTGCGCAGACCATTAACAAAGTCCATGGTCACGTGCTCCCACTTCCATTCCAGAATAGGGAGGCCTTGCAACAAACCGTCAGGTCTCTGATGTTCTATCTTAATTCGTTGGAAAATAAGGCATCGGGAGATTTAGTCGACAATGTCCTTCTTCATTGTAGGCCACCAATATTGACGTCTCAAGTCTCAATACGTCTTGGTACTACTGGGGTCGATGAACAGTTTCGAGGCATGGACAGCCTTAAGAACATTCGTCCTGGCAGCGACTGGGACCCAAATTCGATTTCGAAATCTGCACAATCCATCATCTGTGAGCCTAAAATCAAGAAATTCGTTAAAAGTAAACTTACTCAAATTTTTGTTTACGAGGTGTCGGTGGATTGAACTTCCCAAATCTTCATGAAAAGATCAGGCAAAACTCGGATGTGGGCGAGATAGGCAATATTGCCATAATGGTTAAGGTGAAGTTCCTACATAGCATCAACAAAGTGGACTCCTTCCGGTTTAGAGCATCTGCGATTACATTATCTCTACCGAGGTGATAGATGATCTTGCAGTCGTAGTCCTTCAGGAGTTCTATCCAACATCTCTGTCTCATGTTCAATTCCTTCTGCAAAAATATATATTTCAAACTTTTTTTATTAGTATAAATTTCAAATATCTCACCATACAAATAGTAACGCTATATTTTCAAGATGAAGATTATAGTCACCAACTCCAAGTTGTGAGTAGGATAGTTGCGTTCATGAGACTTCAATTGTCAGGATCCATAAGCAACTACCCGACTGTGTTGCATCAAAACACAACCCAATCCTACTTGAGATGCATTACAGTAAACTTGAAATCTTGCAGTATTTTCGGAGAGGATTAACACTGAAGTAGAGGTGAGACGATGCTTTCACTCAGCAAAACTTTCATCACATTCTTAATCTCATATGAAAGGTACACCTTTCCTGATGAGACGAGTCAACAAAACTGTAATTTTAGAAAATTTACCGATGAATTGCCGATAATAACCTACTAAACCAAGGAAACTACATATCTCAACGACATTTGTTGGCAGGTTCCAGTTTATCACTATTTCAATTTTGGATGGATTCACATTAACTCCTTCGCCTGAAATCACGTGGCCAAGGAAGGAGAATTGGTCCAACCAAAAATAGCACTTGCTAAATTTAGCATATAGCTGGGTTCGGCGAAGGGTTTCCAATACCTGAGACAAATGAACTGTGTGTTCTTCCGGTCTCTTATAATACACCAGGATGTCATCAATGAACACGATGACATACTGATCCAATGCATGCCGAAAAATCCTGTTCATAAGATTCATAAAAGCAGCAGGGGTATTAGTTAATCTAAAAGGCATAACCTTGAACTCGTACTGATCATATCGGCATCAGAAAATAGTTTTTGGAATATCTTCTTTTTTTATCCGCATTTGGTAGTACTCTGATTTGAAATCGATTTTCGAAAAGACCGTAGCACCTTACAACTAATCGAAGAGATTATCAATATAGGGTAAAAGATACTTTTTATCATTACACAATTGAGTTTCTTATAATCTATGCACAGTCAAAGAGAGCCATCCTTTTTCACAAATAACGTCGGGGCACCTCAATGGGAATGACTAGGGCAGATGAAGTTTTAGATAAGAAGTTCGGAAAGTGGTTTTCTAATTTTGTGAGCTCAGTATGACTCATGCGATAGGCAGGTTTTGAGATAGGTTTTGTTGCAAACAACAAATCAATAGAAAACTCTCTCCCGTGAGGAAGGCAGACCAGGTAGATCTTTCGAAAATATTTCAGAAAAGTTACAAAAAGTAGGAATGGTGTATACAACGGGATTAGCATCCGTATTCTTGTTTATTCAGAAGTTAGATAATAGTAAAACTAATTTATTATTTCATTTTTGGTGATCGTAAGGTTACAACTTTACTTTCACAGTCAATGATGCTCCTATATTTTTCTAACCAATCTATTTTTAAAATAACATCAAATCCTGAAAAATTGAAAAATATAAGATTTACTAATAATTCTACTCCTAAAATTTTTATTTTATAATTTTTATACATATAGTGATTTTTTAATAAACCCCTTGTTGGGAGTTTCTACTACTAACATTTCACCTAAGGGTTCAGGCTTAATATCTAATTTACAAGCAAATGTACAAAAAAAGAAAAAATGGATAACATCTGTATCAATCAGAGCTCTAGCAGAAGTATCATGGATAGAAAGCATACCCTGGATAAAGACAAAAGTGGTGATGACATCAGGTTCATCAAGATGGTACATGCGACCCTGGAGGACATCAATATAAAAACGATGAAGATTTTAGGAGAAAAAATAATAATTTTATTTTTGATCCTTAGATTGTCACACTTGGGGCATTTATACAATCCATATCCTATTGATAGAGAAACTTTTATTCGACTAAAATGAAATTCTAAATATGTGAGATTATTATTCTCATAAAATTCTAATTACATAATACTAACTAATTAAATAATAAACTAAAGTACTTAAATAATAAATTATGCTACTCAACCCCTCCTTAAGTTGGTGCAGGGATATCTCTCATGCCCAACTTGTATATCAAGTTCTAAAAAACCATCCTGCAGTTTGCTAGTGTCAATCATCTTCCTTATTCGAAGATTATGATTTTATTAGATTTGCTGTACACATAGTTGATGAAGAGTTAAATTGAGACAGAATATGCTTCAAGGTTTGAATCTCCTCATTCGAAAAGGCCCCAACTGATAGTGTGTCAGATGTTTCACTTGGCTCAACTAAATTTTCTTGAGCTCTCGTAAATCCACCATTCTTTCTCTCACGACCTCTAGGTTGCTTTCCATGCAACTTCTACCGAGATTTTTTATTGTGTTTTGGCTTGTCACAGTATCACACTTCTGTAGATCTTTGGATTGGTCAAACTGAACAACTAATGCAGTTTTCTCAACTGGTGTTATGTAAAGCCTAACATTTTTTCGACTTTCTTCTTACTAGATATTAGTATAAGTTTGTGCTAATGAAGGAAAATGATTCTTACCAAGTACCTAAATCTGTATTTGATCATATTCGGTGTTCAAACCAATTAAGAAATCATAAATTCGGTTTTGTATTATCAATTTCTAAAATTTGACATCTGCAAGACAATCTGCTTGAAAGTCTTGATAGTAATCTAATTTCGAGCATAATCCACTCAGTTCAAAAAAATATTATAAAATAATCATCTCTCTTTATTTTGTGTCATGAATTATATTCTGAAGTTCATAAATTTAGGTGTGATTACCCACTTGGAAATATGTATAAGATGTTGCGTTTTATATTTTTGCTGTAATATCGAGCAACAAATATGTTCGTGCAATATAGGGTTGTATGGAATTGATGAGTTAAAATATTACCAAAGAGTTTTCAGAATCTAATCTATTATATTCCAAATCATCTACATGTGGTTTCTTTATATCACCTGTAACGTACTCCTGCAATCCTTTAACGTTGATAAATAATAAAAAAAAATTTGATCAAGCAAGATAGTTAGTACCATCAAGTTTTATGGGATTAATTTGTAATGAGACGTTATGCGAATAGGGAACTATCACCTTTTTTGTTTCTGTCATTTTAGAATGCTAAAAACAAGAAGATAAATACCCAATAATGAAAAACAGACCCCTTAATTTGCACCAAAATAGCCAAAAGGGACAGAAAAATACTGAAATCAGATCTGTCTGGTTGTCCAGCTCGGCTCGGCTTGGCTCGAAAAGCGGTTTAACTCAAAAAAGCGGCTCGACACAAAAGAAACGACTTGGCTTAGCTGAAACTCAGCTCGGCTTGGTGCAAGCGGCTCGACTCAGGCTGAAATCGGCTCACCTCAACAGCTCATATTGGCTCAATGCAGCCGGCCAGAAAAACTCCCTGCACACAACTCTATGTGCAGCAAAAGGGGAAGATCGTGCCCAGCCGTAAGTAGCAGCCAGAGGCTCTATGCGATTGGAGTGAGGCAAAATCGCATGGCTCTGCGCTCGGTGACAGAAGAAGAAGTGTTGATCGGTTGGCTCTTTGTGCGTCTCTGCATGCGGTGGAGGAAGAAGCTGGGTCGATCAGCTCTTCGCGCATCTCTGCGCGCGGAGGAAGAAGGAAAGACCCGGTGTTGAGTGCAACGCGGCTCGGCCAAAGCTTCCTGTGCGCAGATGTGCGCGTCTCAGCCCGAAGCTTCCTGTGCACGTGCGGAAGAGGGAATTGCATCGCTTCCCCTCTTCCTCTGATCTGGATCTCATTCTATTCAGTCTGTTTCTGGTATCTTAGGGTTTAAAAAAGTCCTGAAATGAAAACCATAAAATAGATTTATTTGGCTCTGATACCATAAAGATTTTAGGAGAAAATAATAATTTTATTTATCACTTTAAGTTTGTTACACTTAGAGTATTTATATAATCAATATCTTATTAGTAGAAAAAATTTTGTTATACTAAATTTTTAATTATATGTGATTATTATTATCATAAAATCCTAATTACATAATACTAACTACTTAAATAATAAAATAAAATACTTAAATAATAAATTGTGCTACTCAATAAATGATTAATAGCATTTGGTGTCTGGAAGAAGCGGGATGGTCGTTTCTCCCAGCCAAGAGAGCTGCAGGTGGCATTCTGGTGATGTGGAATAAAAGCCTCGTTGTTGCAGAGATACTATGATTGGGGAAACAGCAGTTACCTATCTATTTGTTAACCACACTAACGGTGCTGAGTGGTTTTTTTTTGTGTATTAAAGAGCTTCAGAGTCTGAGAAAGCTGCCCTTTAGAAAGAACTATCTGAATGTCACTCGAAATGGGCCAATAAGGGGATTGTCGGTGGAGACTTCAACATGGTCCTTGGGCATGGGGAAAGGTCCGATGGCCATTTGTCTGCTTCTTGTGCCAATGAGTTTCAATCATACTTGGACAAGTTTGATCTGGTTGACTTACCTTTGAAGGGTGGAAAATGGACTTGGAGTAATAAAAGAGAAAAACCCTCATTCTCCATAATCAACCAATTCCTCATTTCTAGTGACCTTGTTTTGAAGCTTTCGGGTCTAAATCAAAAGGTATTCTATAGACCCATTTCTAATCATTTCCCTATTTTATTAGATTCGAATGGGATTCAATGGGGTCCTTCCTCATTCAGAATTGATAACAAGTGGTTCAAAAACAGTAAATTTAGAGAAATGATCGCATATGTATGGAACTCTACCTTCTGTAATGGTACTGTGAGTTTCATAATCGCTACAAAACTCTCTAGGCTGAAAAATGAAATTAAATCTTGGACCAAAAAAGTTGGTCGAGCAGAGGAAAGCAGGATTAATGACCTAATGGCTGAACTAGATATTTTTGATAACATTGAGGGTGCTGCTGGTCTTTCTATGCTGACAGGCAGAGGAGAAACAGTCTGAAACTGGAACTAGCCGATAAACTTCATCTTGAAGCCATTTCATGGAAACGTGTTAGAGAAAAATGGATCAAAGAGGTAGATAAGAACACCAAATATTTCCACTGCCTCGCCAACCATAGAAGGAAAATTAACTTTGTGCCAGAACTCCTCATTGATGGCAACAAAATCGAAGGAAATGATGTTATGAGAGAAGGGGCCAGATCGCCTTTTCTGAATTTATTCAGTGAAGACTTCCCAGTAAGGCCTCTTATCAATAACCTGCAATTTGACAGGCTTGACAACGCTGCCAACTCCATTATAGAAGCAGAGTTCACGGAGAGTGAAATTCTGGAATGCCCTAGGGACTGTGATGGTGACAAATCTCTCGGTCCAAACGGTTTTAATGTGAAATTTTCCAAGAGTTCTGGGATATTGTGAAAGGGGACACTATGGAATTCTTTGGCTATTTCTTCAGAAATACATCTTTTGTAAGATCGATTAACTCAACATTCATTGTTCTGATTCCGAAAAGAAAGAATGCAATCAATATTAAAGACTTCCACCCAATTAGTTTAGTGGGCAGTCTCTATAAGCTCCGTTCCAAGGTGCTTGCCAATAGACTTTCTAAAGTTCTTTGCCGGATCATTGGACACAACCAGCAAACGTTTGTGCATGGTAGACAGATCACAGATGCCATTCTAATTGCTAATGAACTTGTAGATGAAGTCATTAGTAATAAGAGTAACGATCTGCTATGCAAGCTTGACATGGAGAAAGCGTTTGATCATGTATCTTGGAATTTTATTGACCACATGCTTGATAATTTGGGTTTTGGGTAGAAATGGCGGAGTTGAATGAAAATGTATATTACTTCCTCAAGTTTTGCCGTCATGATAAATGGATATGAAGATATTACAACGACCTTAATAGCCTTTGGAAGGACATCATCAACAGTAAATGATTTTGTAATTATCGTTTTGAACATATTACTATGGAGAAATATCCCTATAGTAAGAGTATGTGGAAAAGTATTATGCTCAGTTCTAAATATGTCCTGCACAATTCTAAATGGATAGTGGGCAAAGGCAATATGGTTCGCTTTTGGTAGGATATATGGCATGATAAGGAACAATTTCAGAAGTGTTTCCCCCTTATTTACGCCATACCGAAAGATAAAAATACAGTTATCAAGGACGTTTATGGGGACACTTATCCCTTCACTTGGGACATGGTTGTGACTAGAAATTTGCAGGACTGGGAGTTGCAGGAATACGAGAATCTCCTCCAACTTTTGTCCAGTATTAATCTAACTCTAATGATAATTGCCTCAGCTGGACCCTGAATAAAAACAGTGAATTCTCAATCAAGTCCTATAGATTTTTGGAGGTGACCATGGCGGAGGACCGGGTTAGTTCCCTTCCAAAATGATTTGGAAATCAAGTGCCCCTCCCATAATTTTTTTTCTGCCTAGGAAGCAGTCAAGGGGAGAATTCTCACTCTCGACAATCTTACGAAGAGAGGTCTGAGCTTGGCTAACATATGCTCTGTGTATGCAGAACAGTGAGACTTGCAATTACTTGCTTTTTTGGTGCCCGATTTCCTTTAAGCTTTGGTCTATGATATATAACCTCTGGGCATCCATTGGGTTATTGCCAGGTCTGTTAAGGATGAACTTTTGGCTTGGGAAGTGATTAGAACGAAATATAAAAGTCATAGAATAGATGGCTACATTCTTTTGGTTCTACATTCTTGGCCGTAACTTGGATAGTTTGGAGGATTTTGGATCTATTGTAAATATTATTACAGATCTGTAAATTCTTCTCTTTCTCTTGTACATGAGTTACGCCCCCTTGGTGCCCTTACATTAATACATGTTACTTTTATTTTTTTTAAAAAAAAACTCTCTCCATCCATCCAAATATCACACTAGAAATTGACTATTTCCTCATCTTTCACTCTCCACCTTAAGGTACTCTTAAAATTGCTTCTTCCCTGCATGAATCCTATCCCATTCGGCCTCAGCAATCCTCTTGAATACCTACCTCTATCTGTTGTGTCAAACTTCACCTCGATAACTCTCCTCCATAAAATACCTCTTTCCTTCAAAATCTCCATATCCGCTTTCCCTGAAGAGCAAGGTTCATCTTAAAGATTGATCTTATTCCTAAACTGCCCTGATGTACTGGTTTTTTAATCGAGTCCCAGATGACCAAATGATATTTCTTTTCTTGTAGTGAATCACCCCATGTAAATTTGCTCTATATTGTCTCTAATTTCTTGACAATACTCTTCGGAATAGATATTATTTTGCTTTTTTACATGGTAAAACTAGCATATTTTTAGAAACTTATGATTTTTTAGACATAAAAATCACTCCCCAACAACTATCTAAATTTTAAATTTTTATTGTTAACTAAATGTGTAAAACAATTTAGATCTCTGTTAGAGAATTTTTAAGTTCATCTTGACTAAAAGATAAGCTAAGCCAAACATGTTGGCCTAGGTAGATTGGGTAAGTGACTATGAGTGATTTTGTTTGTGAGCGATTGTGCTCGTCAAGTTTGTGAGCGACTGTGCTCTGTAGTCGTCAAATTGTGAGCAGGTGAGCAAAAGTTGCAATGGCCAAGAATAGTTGGATGGGCGTAGGTCGCACAAATTTGTGCGCAAACATCATTCCTCTCTAAATGATGGTTAGATTATTCATCAATGACGGGACATTTTTGGCTACAAAGAACAAAACCTTCGACGTCGTTTGCAAGAAGAAGTAAGTGGAAGGCATGAGATTGTGTGTGAATGGGGGGAGTTTAGAGTTTCAGTATCATTCTAGGCAGATGAAGTGGATTGGTTTCTCAATACTTTTCAAGATTTTTACTAGAGGAAAGGAGGAAGGTTCTAGGACTGGAAGAAGAAGGTAAGAGGAAGCAATTTGTGGGTGGCTCTGGGCAGGAATAAAAGTAGACGGATTTAGTAGTAACAGAGGAGGAGAGGACAGTTAGGAAAATATTCATATTGGAAGGGGCAAAGGCCAGTGGATGGTGGAGGATGATGGTCATAATGTTTGAAGTAATGGGAAGGAAATGTGAGCCGCTGGATGAGGTTAGGGCGAGCACACCGACTATGAAAAAGACAAAGAAGAGGCTAGAGGAGGGGTACAAAGGTTCATATAAGTTGCTCTGCCATCTCAACTGTTGATCGGAGATAAGAGTGTACTTGAAAATGAAGGGGTAGAGTTTTATTGGTGCAGTGAAAGGGAGCTTAGGCCAAGTGTTTGGTTAAGGAAGATAAGATCTGCTATGGAGATGGGTCGGGTGAAATTCAAATTCAGAACAAGGTCAATCAAAATGTGGAGGGGGAGTGCTGTTTTGGTGAAGCCCAAAATGTAGAGAGAAAATGGCATTTGGTCATCATTTTGACAGTGGAGGACCTAGTGTAAAGAGGTCGAATGGGCTAATGGGAAGAAAAGGTTCATGACCTGAGAGGGATAAAAAGGTGGAACATGTCGAATTGGGCTGTCAGGGCAAGATTGTGGGTCATGGGTTAAAGTGGGTATAGAGAGTCGTGACTTGAAGGAAAGGAAGAAACCTGCAACTGAGAGCAGGGGAGACCAGCTTCCTTGTTATCGACGGTGGAGAAGTGGGTTCTTTTGGATTCTGAGGGCGAAAAGAAGAAAAGAGGACAAGGGGAAACCAGGGGCGAGTTGGAGGGAGTGTCTTTGGGCAACGAGGAAGAAAGAGAAGAGGATGTTTCTATGGTGGACTACAAAGTGGTCAGGGATGAGCAGGAGGAACAAACCTGACTCTTGGCATTTGTTTTGATGGAAGAGAAGGAGATAGAAGGTATACAGGGAAGAGGAGAAAAAGAAGCAACACAAAGGAGGGAGATGTCAACAATGGAGGAGTATGGAGAGAGAATGGGGACCTGATTGAAAAAGAAAGTTGTAGATGAGTTCTCCATAATATCCAACGAATTAGCAGCATGCTAGGGGTTTCTTTCAATGGTCTTGAGGAGTGGACTCTTTAAGGAAATGGAGAAAAGAATGAAGAAGGTGAGAGAAGAGAGATTAAAAACAAAAGGGAAGAATAAACAGGGGGTGGAGGGATTCAGGGAATTGAAGAGATTACAATCTAGTACTAATATTACAACTCGAGGAAATGAGGTAAGAAGGAAAGGGGGATCATGGGAGAGACTTAATCATGTTTGGTCAACTCATTTTCTTAAAATATTAAGGGCTTAAATGATCATAAGAAGAGATAAGTGATTAAGGGATGTATATGTAGATGAAAACCGAATGTGATGTGCTTGGTGGAAATGAAAAAAAAAAATATTCCATATCCGATCGAATCATCCGGAGCTTGTGGAAGACAAAAGAGGTAGAGTGGAAAACATTACCAGTTAAATGAGCATCTGGAGGGATTCTAGTTTTATGGAAAGAGAGGTCTCTCAAATGTGAGGAGGTAATTTTGGGAAAGTGTTCTTAATCATGTCTGTTCGAAGACCATAAAAGTGGTAGGAAATGGGTGATAGGGGTCTATAGCAGAGTGGAAGGGCAGGAGAGAAGTTCACTTTGGAAAGATCTGAATGACTGTAAACATAAATGATTTGGGCGGAGACTTTAATATGGTGTTGAACAGATTTGAAAGGTTCATTGAATGCTTTTTAAGGATTTGTGCTGAAGAATTCAAGAAAACTCTTGATAGACTTGATAAATGGATTTATCTCTCATTGGAGGTAAATGGACTTGCTCTAACCAGAGACTGAATCTAGCATGTTCACTGATTGACAGGCTCTTAGTAGCGGTTTCTTGTCAACTTCGAGCAATGGGTATAAGCCTGAAGTTTCTGCGGCACCTATACCAATTGTTTCGAAGCCGAGGTGATCAAGTGGGGTCCCTATCATTCAAAGTTGAGGACAAATGGTTGAAGGATAATGTTTTCTATGATAAGATTGGTGACTGGTGGAAAGGATCTACTGTAAATGGTAATGCCAGCTTTAGAATTGCTTACAAATTGAAGGCTGTGAAAGCCGCAATCAAATTATGGTGCAAGGAGGAGGAGCAATGCGATGGTATATAAATGCAGTCTTTATTAGAGGACATCGAGACAATTGATGGAAACGAGGGTGATGATGTTTTGTTAACTAAAGATTTGGCCTGCAGTGAGTGATTGAAGTTTGATTGGTGAGTAGATTGCAAATGGAGGAGAGTTCTTGGAGACAAAAATTGAGAGTCAGGTGGATCAAGGAGGGGGATAGAATTACTAAGTTTTTTTCACAGTGTGACAAATTACCATAGAAGGATCATCTATGTGGAGGAGCTGGATATCGATGGCGGGATCATGCAGGGCAATGAGGGGTTGAGACAAAGTGTTAGGCAATTTTTCTATAAGTTGTATAGGCAGGAGTTCAGTCGAAGACTGAAGTTGGATGGTATTAATTGCAGAACCTTGGATGAAATGAGTTGTGTCTTACTCGAAAGAGAATTTACCAAACAGGAAGATTCGAGGGACTTACGCACTATAATAAAGATAAAGCCTCTAGATCTGCCGGCTCTAATATGGATTTTATACAAAAAAATTTGGCATGTTATAAAAGAGGACATTTAGAAGTGTGTAAGAAATTGCATGATGCATGATCTATTGTTAAATCTTTAAATTCCTCTGTTTTGGTTTGCATTATTATCATGGAAGAGGCTGTTAACATCAAAGATTTCAAACATATTAGCCTTGTTGGGAGCATCTACAAGCTTATAGCACGGTATTAGCCATAAGGATGGTCAAGGTGATGAATAAAATGGTCGGTGAATATCAACATGCTTCTGCAGAAGGTGTATACAGGTGGCACCCTTTTGGTGTCGGTTATTAATGAAACTTTTTGCACTTGGAATTTCGAAAATATGCTTTCAGGGAAGGTATGCAAATTATGAATGTGTCTCTGGTATCTAATAAGGTGGCTGATGTGCTGTTATTTCGAATAGAGAGGAGGTCCTCTGCAAACTTGACATAGAGAAAGCCTATGATCACGTCAATGGAGATTTATTGACTACATGTTGAAGATAATGAGCTTTGTAGATGGATGGTGCAAGTGGATTAACTCCTGTATTATTATAATTTGTTTTGTGGTCATGGTGAATGGGGCCCATTTTTGTTTTCAAGGCCTCCAGTGGTCTTACATTAGAGGAGTCCATTATCTCTAGTATTTTTTATTGTTGTTATGGAAGCATTGAACAAATGGAGGAAATTACTCATTTATTTTTTGTTGATGACACCTTAGTGTTTTGTGAACTAGATGAAGTAGCGCTACTCAATCTTAGATGTGTCTTATTGTGCTTGCAAGCGATCTCTGATCTCAATACTAATTTGACTAAGTTTGAATTGGTGAGGTTGGATGATGGGAATGATGCTACTAGATTGGCAAATATCTTGTGTTACAAAATTGTAGAGTTGGCGATAAAAAAGACAGGCTTATCATTGGGGCTAATTATAAAATCGTGAGGACTCGGGACCTCATCATAACAAGATTTAAGAGGAGGTCAAGATTTAAGAGGAGGTTAGCAGAATGGAATAGAAATTTCCTTTTTACAAGTGGGTGACTTGTACTAATTTGTAGCACATTGGCTAATATTCCCATTTACTACATGTCTTTTTTGAGAATTATAGTGAGTGTTGCTAAGAGATTGGAATCTATTCAATACAGGTTTCTATAGGGTAACTCTAAGGATAAAAAGAGATATTATTTGGTGGCATGGGATGATATTTTAAAAGCAAGGCAACAAGGTGAGCTGGAGTTGAGCTCTTTTATGGATATGAACTGGGTGCTCCAGGGTGAGTGGCTTTAGCAGTTCATGAATGAAAATGACATTCTTTAGCAGAGGGTAATTGATGCGAAGTTTGGTACTGCAGATAGAGAATTGTACTCCAGAATTTCGTCAAGACCATATGGGAATGAGATACAGAAAATAATTTGTATGTGGATGGATAAATTTCAAGAATGCATCAAGTGGAGGGTTGGCAGTTGAGAAAGAATCAGTTTCTGGATAGATCTTTGGTTCAGAGGTGGAGCACTTAGAGATCAGTTTCCCCAAATTTTCTCTATTGCAAAATACAAAGACATCACAGTATGTGAGTCATTTAGAAACATTGAGAGGCTAGAGAATGACATGTTGAGTTGATGAAAAATCTCAATGATTAGGAGATTAATGAGTATGAGTCCCTTCTCAAGTCAATATCTAAAATCTATCTGAATGGGAGTAATGATCAACCAGTTTGGAGTCTCAAGGTTGCCGGTACATAAACAGTTTAGTCTTTCTAGAACTATTTGGTTAAGAACGCTTCAACTGAGATAAGCTTTCTGTACCAGCAAATTTGCAAGGTGAGTGCTCCTCTAGAATCGTTTTTTTTGCTTGGGAGGTAGGAAGGGGATATATCCTCACTATTGACAAGTTAATGAAAAGATGAAAGATTATGGTGAAGGACTGTTTTCTATGTAGGAGGGTAGAGGAGTCTTGTAATCATATCTTGCTATGGTGCCTATTGGTGTTTAAGTTATGGATCGTGGTGTATGGGCTCTAAGGGATCAGTTGGGTAATGGCTAATAATGTAAAGGATGAGATTTGGAAGTGTATTAATGGTGGAAAAAAGGAGTCTCATTTCCTTTTCTATTTTTTAAGTTGTGGAAAGAAAGAAATAAGAGAATTTCTAAAGGGGTGGAAGTCAATTTCGATAGAGTTAGAGATAGATGGTTCTAGATCTTGGGTCTTTTGCTCATGTGTCATTCATTGTACTTTATGGAGGGTTTTGGAAATTTTGCTGATATCTTATTTGACTTATAAATAATTTTATACATGGGTTGACACCTTCTTGGTACTTGTAATTAATGATACACACTGTACTTTTTATTTTTTTTTTAAATGTTTATCTAGGCAGATTTCTTATTTGCTGGTTTTCTACCTTCTTTCTCCTAGATAATTTTTTCTTGTTAAAAAAAGAATTGTTTAAGAAATTTGTTCAATTTCTTGTCTAGCTTTGTTTCTTATAAGAATATCTAGTTAATTAGGTAACATTATTTTCCTCTTGTGGTTTAATTCTAGGTGCCTATCAAACAGGGACTTTTGGCATAATATTAGGCAGAGTTTGGAGTTGATTATTGAGATGTGAAAGTGCAATTTTTATGTCTTGTTTGATTTATCATTAGTTTTTTGTGAAGATGAACAGTCTGGTATTATTTGAGTTCACTGGGAACCATGTACATTCTGTGAAAACATATGTTTGATATAGCTTTTCTCTTTTCTCGTTTCTTTATCTTTGGAGTTTGGAGATGATAAACTTTTTGATGGGGCAGTGGTCGTATTTGTTGAATCATGATTTGTTAATGTTTTGAAATTTGCGGAGCAAATTAAATTGCAAGGTTAGGAGCAAATTTTGTGAATAAATTTCTGTGCTGTGTATGTATTTACCAATAAAAAGTACTTAAAGATTTTTCTCTCAAATAAAGACTTAAAAATAAATGTTTTATGAAATTTTAAATTATATAACAGTAATATTGTAGATAGTAAAAAACTACTTGTCTTTAAAGAAAATCACGTAAATATGTATCATAATTTTTTTAGAAAAAAGTAGATATGTGTGATAATCTTTCACGAAAGTATTTGTTTTTAAAAACACATCATCCTCAAAGCCCTTCCCTTGGACATAAATCTTTTTTCTAAAATAACTAAGGTTCTATGGGTTATATGATCCTCAAATTTGTTAATTATGACTTCTGAATAAATGAAAAAAAAGGTTATATAAATATTTGTTAAGACTAGTATCCATGAATTATTCAATTATCAAATAATCATCCATGTGACAGTCATCATTAATGACCTCTTTCTTCATACACAGCCATCTTCGTTTTCTCTTCTCCATTTGCATCATCATCCCCTTCGTCATAAGTATCTTCAACAATAATTGGATTTAAGACAATTTATTTTAGATTTGCTTTAATTATAATTGAGTGAATAGTATGATTCAATTTAAATCCTGTGTTTCATTATCAAATCACAATTTTCAACAAATTGCAATTCACTCGTACAATTTGATTGTTTTGATACTAAATTGAGTTGTATGATTCAAATTGTGAATGGTACGATCCTAATAATAATGATGTTGATTCAATAGTGTACTCAATTTGTAATTTGGGTTGATTGCTATTGCACAACGTTGTAGTATATTAGCTTCTTTCATCCTGAATTTAGACTTAAAAGTGCTCAACTTTAGAGGGTTGGAGGAATCATGAGAGGGATAAGAGATCTTCTTTACGATTAAAAAGAACCACCATTTTGGATGGTTGCAAGGGAGGAGTCGTGGAAACTTGTCTATGACTGGCTGAACCATCTTTTAGGATCTTAACCAACCAATTCTTAGTGGAATGATTGGTATGTTCTTTCCTCTATAAGGGGTTGTGGATTCAAATCGAGTTGTAGTCTTGTACATGTCATTATTTGGATATTATTTCTATTTGATTGACGAATGTGTATCACTCAAGAAAAAAAAGAATTTTTAGTATCTCAAGACTCTTTTCTGATGTTGAACCAACAGGAAGGCCAATCCTTTTTTATTAATTGGTGTGTCCTGAGCTTTATCTCTAGTCATGAATTTTTTAATTCAATATGGTACCTCTCAAACATGTTCCTTCTTGAAATTGTGATCGTTGAAATTTTTTTCTTACATGCAAGTCTTTAACTCCTGGAATGATTTTTGAGTTGAATTGCAGCTGAAGTTTACTATCCCTGAATATTACTTAATTGGCGCCACTTTTCAAACAGTCATCTTCACATTTTCTAAGTTGTCCAGTGTAGTCAAGACTAATGCTAATTTTAACTCAATATTTATTTTAAACTTCATTTAACGCCCCTCGCCTTCTTTTTAAGAAAAAAAACAGAAAGACATCAGTATAAGAAAATGCCTTTTGTTACTTATTAGATATATTCCAAAGATATTATTCAAGCTCACACTTCTCTGGACAAGATGTTATTTTTCAAGTGTCAATCACAAGTAGCCTTGCAAGAGAAGAAGTGTCTTAGAGTGTCACCGGCAGTTTGTTATTAAGTCACTAAGAATAGGAGTTTTATGTCTTTCTTTCCGAGAGGTTTCTGCTGTCTGAATGCTTTTCTCATATCTTGCAGTACGGAAAGGATTATGAATATGAAGCCCCTGTCAAGCTTTTGGACAAACTCTTGCATTCATTGCCACAATCACCAGATGAGCAACTTGTGGTAGTATCTCAGGTGTTTTCTCTCTCTCTTCCCCCCGGCCTCCCCCCCCCCCCTTCCCCCCCCCTCCCCCCCCCCCCCCCCCAACAACCCTCCCTTTCTCCTCTCTTTCTGTCCTCCATGACCTCTTAGTTTGTATGATAGAGAGATCATATTGATCAATTCTGACAAACATTTCCCCTGGAAAATATGGAAGGTTCTTGTAGCCGATATTAACATTGGGTATGAGGATATTGTTAACACCCAGGTAAAAAATGGCAGTCATTTTCAGTGGTTTGTTCTCATAGGCTGCTTTACTTTTCTGGTAATAGCTAAATTTCCATTTATAAGCACCTTTAATGGCATGTTTTCCAGGTTATAGCTTTTAATGGTAAGCCTGTGAAGAATCTGATGAGCTTGGCTGCAATGGTGGAAAGCTGCAAAGATGAATTTTTGAAATTCGATCTAGACTATGATCAGGTTTCTCTCTCTCTCTCTCTACATCAAAACATGTACTTGTAATGGTGGTTTTCTCTAAGTTAGCATTTTTGTCGTGCAGATAGTGGTTCTCAGGACGGAGATTGCAAAGGCAGCTACTTTAGATATTCTCTCAACTCACTGCATACCATCTGCACTATCAGATGATCTCAAAGTCTAAAATGGAATTGGTGATGAATCTAAAAGTCCAAAATGGAATTGGTGATGACTAAGTACTGGTATTATCTTACCGTAGCCTGTCTTCTACTTGTTTTTCATTCCTCTATGATATTAAATCCTGCACAGTGGATATAGTAGCTGTAGCAATACCTATATTTTTACCGCTTCTTAGATGTTATCCTACAGAGTAACAGTGCTGGGAGTTGCGGGTTGTCTAGAGCATATGATTAGTTTACTCATCTCTTGGGATTGATAGCTCTATTTTCTTTTTGAGTTTGCCCCAAATGGAGGAATGGATGCAGATTGTAAATGGAATAGTTATTGTTGGGATTTTTTCTTCAGTATGGATTTTTGGAGAAAGGTTCACTGTCATAGTTTTTTCCTTTAAAAGCTCTCCCATGTGTTTTGGGAAATGAACGCAAATTTTAGTACGAATATATGTTGTCTTGACTCTATACCATTAAAAACAAATACAAAGTATAATAACAAATTTTTTAGATTTATAAGTATCCTTTTAAGCTTATCTCCTAAGTGGTTGTTTTTTCTGTACGTGTCTGCTGCCATTTTTGCCCACTAAGTTGTGTTTTCTTTTTTTTCTGCAAAATTCAATTATTTTATTTCATAATTGATATTAAAGAATATCTGGTTTGAAATATAATTACTGTTTTATGAGTGATCCTCTTGCCCTTTTTTTCTTGAAATGCAAAGGGAAGTGCTTCATTGTCACAAAGGTTGGAAGGATGAACTTTTATGTGCAAAAAAAGAGGGAAAAAAAAAAGAGACATTGTGCTATTGATGCAACAAGTCAAGGAAATGGAAGAATAAGACATCATTCCATTTCTGGTTCAGAAAATGAGTAATATCTTTTTTACTCTTTGAGTTGAGCGAACTGTTTGAAGTTATGAACTGGACAAGGCCAAAGTATTCTTGAGGAACTGTCTTAACTTTTCTTTGTTTTGTGCTTTCCTTTCAGGTCAAAGATTGCTGCTGACTATGAGAACATCTGATAATAATTAATTTGGGTATTACGTTCAAAGATATATATATGTATGTATTATGTTCTAGTTGAAAATGATAATGATACATCTCCACTGCGGAGATCTCGGAGGAGACCAGTTCCCAACCCACGATTTAGAGAAGTCTGAGAAAATGCGACAACCATCACCACCGAACAATCTGTCATATTCTAACGCACCTGCACACGACCCACCTCACCCCACTCCGCACACGCACACGATCTACATTCACTCCACTACTTCAGTTGTACTGATATCTCTTTTTCAGCTTTTCCTCTCACTTGTAATTGTAGGCTTCAGCTGCCTATAAATCCAGCCACAGTTTAGCAAGAAGGCAAGCAGTAAAATTCAGAACTTGTGGTTTACTTTGCACCCTAAGCAGAGAACAATTTTCATTCTTTCTTATTGTTTTGATTGGGACTGCATTAGTGGTATCAGAGCAGAGTTAATGTCAACCAACAAAGAGAGGATTGAAAACTTGGAGACTAGTTTCGGCAATATACAAGATCAGCTGAGCCGAATGGAGTTAGGCACAGCCAACAAACTCCACCAATTGGAGGACGCTATTCGACGATTGACTGACACTCTCATATAGAATCAAGAACGATCCAACAGCCACCATACGAACCACTCACTTCTTGCACGAACAAACAAAGAAGACTACCCCGAGAGAACCGAAGGGAGCCGACCATCGTTCTATTCCCGCATGGCGAAGCTCTACTTCCCCACCTTCTCGGGCGATGATCCGACGGAATGGTTGAGCAGAGTTGAGCAACTCTTCAACTTCTAAAATACAAAAGAAGAGCATAAGGTTTCTCTAGCATCTTTCCACCTAGAAGGAGAGGCAAACCGATGGTGGATCTGGTTGAAGAAGGCGTATGGAGAAGAGGGGAGAACTGTGACCTGGACCGGATTCGTTGAGGAAATTTGGGTCTGGTTTGGACCGACCGAAGGGGAAGATTTTGATGAAGCCCTCCCACACATAAAACAAACAAGGCCACTAAGAGACTATCAAGGGGAATTTGAGAGGTTGGGAAACAGGGTACAGGGCTGGACCCAACTCGTTGAAGGAGGCCATTAGCCTAGCCTACATGGAAGAAAAGCAACGGTGGTCGTCAACGAAATTGGTTCGGGTGTAACCCGATATCCAACCTGTTTGGCAACCCTTCTTCCTCGATGCAGCAAACCCTAGCCCCTGATAGCACACAGCTGAAATGGCTTTCCTAGGGCGAAATGCAATGTTGACGCACCCAAGGCCTCTACTTTCACTGTGATGAGAGATTTACAGCGAGCCATAAATGCTGTTGATCTCAGCTGTTAAGTCTGGAAGCGAATGATGAAGAAGATGAAGTAAAGCAAGAAGAAGACACACCTAAAATCTCCATCCATGCCCTCACTAGATGGCCGACAGCACGCACCATGCGAGTCACTGCTACCATCAGAGGCCACGAAGTGACAGTCCTCATCAACAGCGGCTCCACTCACAATTTCATCAGTGAGTGGGTAGTCGATTTGCTCTGCCTCCAGCAAAACCAACCTCCTTTCTCTATCAAGGTTGCAGATGGCCGACCCCTCTGATGTCAAGGACGATTCGAGGACATCTCGATCATGATCTAAGGTACCTCCTTTACACTTCATCTATATGCTTTGCCTCTCACCGGTTTGGATTTAGTTTTGGGTGTCCAGTGGCTTGAGAAGCTCATATCAATGGAATGCAACTGGAAGCGGCTCACTATGAGCTTTTAGTGGGATGGTCACAGGCGAACTCTGTGCGGATTAGGCGCCCCATCCATCCATCTTGCTTCTGATCGTGAGATCGTCCATGAGATAAATCAGATACATATTGTGTGCGCCATTTGTTGGTTAGTAGAGGGTCAATCTGGGGATGACAAAGGCATAGTAGTCGGAATGGAGAATCGGCCAGAAATGTTAAAGCTTTTGGCTAACTTTGATGACATTCCGAATACTCAATCAGCTACCACCCACAAGAGAGATTGATCAACGAATTAATCTCAATGAGGGAACTGAACCAATCAATGTGAGGCCTTACCAATATGCACACTTCCATAAATCTGAGATTGAAAAACAGGTTAATGACATGCTATGCACACTTCCATAAATCTGAGATTGAAAAACAGGTTAATGACATGCTACAAGCCTGGTTGGTTCGACCAAGTACTAGCCCCTATTCCTCACCAATGTTGCTAGTCGTAAAAAGGACAACACTGGCATTTTTGCACCGACTATAGGTCCTTGAATTATGTAACCTTCAAAGGTCGCTTCCCTATTCCAACAATGGATGACATGCTAGATGAATTATATGGGGCTGCATATTTCACCAAACTTGATCTAATAGTAGTATACTACAGAGTTCAGGTGCACCTGGAAGACATCCATAAGACAGTTTTTCGCACTCATAATGGCCACTACGAATACCTGGTCATGCCATTTGGCTTGTGCAACGCACCATCAACCTTCTAAGTAATTATGAACACCATATTCCAGGCACACCTCTGTAAGTTTGCACTTGTATTCTTTGATGATATACTAATAAACAGTCCGGATTGGACTTTGCACCTTGAGAATGTCAAACAGGTGTTCGAGATTCTCAGGAACCACCAGTTGTATGTGAAACATAAGAAATATATTGTTGGAGCACATGAGCTTGAGTATTTAGGCTACATTGTCACCGCCAAGGAGTCAAGGTTGACCCAATCAAGATACAGGCAGTGGTCAACTAGAATCAACCTTCCACCATCACAAAACTCAGAGATTTTTTGGGGCTAACAGGGTATTATAGGAAATTTATTAAAGGTTATGGGATACTAGCTTGGCCCCTCACCAACTTACTAAAAAAAAGGACAGTTCAAATGGTTGGATGAAGCCGGGAAGGCCTTTGAACAGCTCAAACAAGCACTAACCTCCACTCGGACATTAGCACTACCAAATTTCAGTGAGCCATTTGTGATAGAGAGAAATGCATCGGGACCGGGATAGGGGCAGTCTTATCTCAACAGAGGCGCCTTATCCGCCTACATGAACCGAGCCTTGGGCATGGCTAAACAGGCATAGTCCACATACGCCAAAGAAATACTAACCGTCGTTGTGGCCATCCGACTCTGAAGACCTTACTTACTGGGGCATAAGTGTTTTATCCAAACAGACCAAGTCAATTTAAAGTACTTATTAAATCAGCGCATCACCACTCCAGAGCAACAGAAATGGGTTTCCAAACTTTTTGGATATGACTATGAGATTATCTACAAACTAGGAAGGAAAAACTGAGCTACAGACACCCTATCACGAAAAAAGGGTAGTCCTACCATCAATGCACTCTCCATTCCACATAGCAATATCTGGACTTAGATCAAGGAAGCAACCACAGGCAACGCCTATATGGACAAAATTGGGGTCTTAGCTACAGATAACCCAAGACGGCCTTACCTATGGAGAAATGAACTACTCTACTTTCACGACTGAGTAGTAGTGCCTCCTCAGTCCCCTGTCATCCACCAGGTGCTAAAAGAATTTCACGACTCACCACTAGGAGGCCATTCTGGGATACTCCATACTTACAAAAGATTAACTCAACAATTCTATTGGCCGTCAATGTACAAAGTGGTGCAAGATTATGTCTCCGCCTACGACACTTGTTAGAGAGCCAAGACAGACTCTCTCGCCCCAACCGAGCTCTTACAACCTTTCCCAGTGCCCTGCCAAGTTTGGGATGACATCATCATGGATTTCATCGATGGGCTGCCCCCCTCGAATGGTAAGAGCACTATCATGGTTATAGTAGATCACCTCAGCAAGTTAGCTCATTTGGTTCCCTTAACACACCCTTACACTGCAAGGGGAGTCGTCGAAAGATTTATTGACAACATTGTTAAGTTACATGGTATGTCATGATCTATTATAAGTGACCGAGATCCCATCTTCATTAACCGTTTTTGGCAAGAATTTTTTAGCTTTCAGGGACTGAACTTAAGATAAGCTCTTCCTACCATCCTTAAACGGATGGACAATCAAAAGTTGTCAACCAATGTGTGGAACAATATATCTGATGTCTTGGCCATCAACATCCTCGAAAATAGAGCTCTCTGCTCCCTTGGGCCGAATTTTGGTACAATATCACTTTTCATTCCTCCATCGGTACATTTAGTTTATTAGTAAAACCTACAAATGGTCATAAAATAGAAACCAAATAAATGACAATGAGTAGAAGTGACATTATGATTGATGAGAATTTTGACTTGAATTGCTGGTCATATCTCAAGATTAGTGGTACTGTTTTATTTAACTTGAGAACCTTTTTGCCATATATAGAGAAGAAAATGAAAGACTTCTGTAGGTGGAATTTTTTCCACCATAGAAATAGAATGATATTAGGATTTTTATTAGGTTGAATTTAAAAAAAAATTAACTATCATGAAATTACATATTTACCCTTTAACAGGATCAAAGTTAAGATAAAATACTATTTATAGAGAAGAGAAGGAAATTAATTGTTACAATTATAATAATATAACAAGTTTATGATATATCTTGAGAAATACTTTTGTCCTTTTTAATCTTTGTGATAATATAAAAAGTCTTTTAATACTTTCTTTTTTTAATTTTATGTTATGATTGTTCCATTATTATGTTCAAAACAATTAATACAAGTTAAACTTATAATTACAATAACAAAATATTGCTTTATTGTATTTTGGTGTATTGATTTTTACATGATATATAATTTTTTATAATATATACTTCAACAAACATGGGATGATTTGTACATTAGACAATTTAAATATAATTTATTTTAAGAATGAATCAAAATTAATTATTTTATACTAAATTTTAATATATTTAAACTCAATAGATAATGACTCAAAAATTTCAACTGTCTCAGGGTCAGCAAATAAAAGAATGTACAAAAACTCTATAAATTAATAAAATAAATTATTGATTCTAGTGTATATATTTTGAGAGATACAGTATACGTAAATAGTAAAAATATAATATTTTGAAATTTTTAATTAAATTAAGTCCTTGTAAGTAAAACAGCTATTTGAAAGAATTTTTAAATTTGATTTTAAGGGACAAATTTAATTAATCGAAAAGAATGGATAAATTTATAAATATTGCAAAAAGGAGGAAAATTTTTTAATATTAGAAAGAGGTGGACACCTTAGCATATGAGGTGTCTGAAACAGGTCAGATGTGGCTACGTAACTAGTTATATTGATGCAGAATTCATGATCAACAATACAATCAAAAATTCACATACAATATTAGCATGAGAAAAACTTAAATTCTTAATAAATTCTCTTTATTTAACCTACATTCGACCTATGAATGCAAATTAAGATAACTAATAATCAAGATGGAATAGAAAAGACACCACGAGCTTATCTCGATATGTTGATTAAATTCTTTAGCTAAACAAAACAGTCAAAGAACTTCACTTGATTAAACACTCACTCGCGATTATCATAAGGTAAAAATCAATTTAACTGATATTTTATTGATCTCAATAATTGCTTAATTACAATTGAAAGGTGATGGTCTTTATGTAGGCATCACCTTACAAATTTGAATAAAACTTAAAAATTAAAATCTTAATTAAATTTTTAATACAACTTAAACTAAAATTATATTAAAATAATAATAAAGAAAGTAATAATTAAATTGGATAGCTTCTTCTCTCTCAGTCGATTCTTGAGTCCCCTTCGGCCTTGATTGTCGTAGTTCCTCTTGACTTGTTCTTATCATTAATTAATTAATTTAATTGCAAAATTTAAGTTGAAGAAGATCAAAAGTCCTTCATTGTTGAAATAGAAGAATTCGACTAAGAGCCTTTGGTTTTTGGTCGAATTCAACATGTGATCTTTCTCCTTATTTTGAATTATATCTTTTAATTCATGTAGAACTCGTCATGTGTAAAGAATCTCACCTGAAAAAGAAATCAAAAATAAGAAAAAAAAACACGTGAAAAATATAGGAATTGGTTTTCCTCCCATATTGGACTCTCTTGCACCGGTTGGAGTCTTCTTCCTCTTAAACATGCCTTCTCGCAGGTTTTTTTCTGGCAATCTTCTTCAATTGTCTTCATGATCTTGTCTTTTTCTGGTCACATATACAAGTTTAATTAGGACTCTTGAAACCGATTTAAGAAATGAGTGTTTGGGATGAGGAGTCTTCCTCATGGGTAGAGGAATCCCACATATACGGGATCTTTTTCCCTCACGCTTCCTTGCGCACACATGTGAGTCAAGGCACACATGTGCAGCATGTTTTCGTCACAAACCCTCATGGTCGAAAGGATCCCTCGCTTTAGGCTAAGACTTAACCCTTTTCCTTGACATGCGATACCCCAAGTCCGCAGGATATCATATGAGCCTGAAGCTCACTTTCCTGAATCAATTTGGGCTTTTCTTGCTATTAGCTTAGTGATGCGGAACTCGATGACTAAAGATTACATTAAGAACTCCATATATACATTTAGCATAGATAACTTAAAACCTTAAACAAATTCTCTCTACTAAACCCATAACTAACCTGTAATTAAGAACTTAGGTGATTGGATGAAAGAAGAAAGAATGAATAAATATCACAAGATAACTTAATAAATTAATTCAATTCTTAATACAACAAGAATAATAAGAATTTTCACTTGTCAATTTTCTACCAAAGACAATGAAATTCATTCAATAATCGATGTGTGTCATATTACATTAAAAATGAGATATTTATAGTATAAAATACCTAGATTCTGGCAAATTATCATAATTAGATGACCTAAAAAAATATAAGTATAATTTAAATGACCTAAGAAAATATGATACTAAATGATTTAGGAAAACATGGCATTAAATGACCTATAGAAATATGAACATAATTTAATTATCTAGAAAATGACCAAAATGATCCTCGACATTCATTTTAAATTTTGTCCACACACATGGATGAAATTAATAATTTTGTTTAGTTCTTTTGATTCTTCAAACAGCCACATATGTTAAGTTCCCATTGTATCTATCTTTATACAAAGTCTTGAAATATATGTTTTAGCTTCTTGGCTTGAAATCTTGTGATTGGATTAGTTGGCATTATAATCTCTTCTTCATGTTTCTCTTTAATGCCTTTTGAACCCATGTCCACACCATTCCCTCATTTTTCAAAAAGATTCATCATCGAATCTGCATTCATATCGAACGGAGAAATATCAGAAACGTTAAAAGTAGCAGATTCAGAATACTAGTCAAGGATATCAATCTGATAAGCATTATCATTGATTTTCTCTAATACTTGAAATGGTCCATCACCTCTCGAATTCAGCATTGACTTTTTTCGTTTTGGAAACTTTTCCTCGCGCATATGTACCCAAACCCAATCTACAGGTACAAGTACTACTTGTTTTTCGTCCTTTATTAGCCTTTTGAGTATAAACTTGGTTATTCTTTTTAATCTGCTCACGTGTTTTCTCATGGATAGCTTTAAACATTTCAACCTTCTTATTACCATCTAAAGTAAAAGTTTCACATAAAAGTAATGATATTAAATCCAAAACAGTTAATTGATTAAAACCATACACAATTTCAAAAGGTGAAAAACTTGTAGAATAATGAATTATACGATTATATACAATCAATGAATGACAAATAATCTTCTTAAGTTTTTAAATTCTTATCAACAACAGCATACAACAAAGTTCCCAAACTTTTATTGACAACTTCAATTTGACTATCAATTTATGGATGACAAGTAATAAAATACAAACGTTTAGTTCTTAACTTACTCCACAAAGTTTTCTAAAAATGACTCAAGAATTTAGCGTCACGATCAGAAACAATAGTCTTAGGTACATTATGTAACCTTACTAATTCTCTAAAGAACAAATCAACAATGTTTGTTGCATCATAGGTTTTGTGAAATGCAATAAAATGTGTCATTTTACTAAACTTGTCAACTATAACAAATATGTTATCTTTTCCTCTTCTAGTTTTAAGTAAACCTAACGTAAAATTTATAAAAATGTCAGTCTAAGGTTGAGTAGGAACTCACAATGGAGTGTATAAACTATGCAGTTTAAGCTTAGATTTAGTCTGTCTACTTGCAATACAAGATTAACGAAGTTTCTCAACATCTCTTTATATGTTTGACCAATAAAAATACTCAGTCAAAATGTCCAAAATTTTATACTCACCAAAATGACCTATTAATCACCCACTATGAGACTCACGAACGAACAATTCACGCAATGAACATATAGGCACACACAATCGTTTTCCACGAAATAAAAATCTTTCATGCCTATAAAACTTATCAAATGTAGTATCTTCACAAGCAGCATAAACATTATAGAAATCAGAATCAGTAGCATACATATCTTTAAGTTGCTCAAATCTTAATAATTTAGAACTAAATGTAGAAATTAAAACATACATTCTAGATAATGCATTTGCCACCATGTTGTCTTTACCTTGTTTGTAATGAATCATATAGGAAAAAGTCTCAATGAATTCTATCTATTTTGTACGCCTTTTATTCAGCTTCCCTTGTCCCTTTAAGTAGTTGAGAGACTCATGATCAATATGAATCAAAATTCCTTTAGAAGTAGGTAATGTTACCACACTAGCAGTGCATGAACTAAAACATATAACTTCTTATCATAAGTAAAATAGTTCAATGGTGCCCCATTTAACTTTTCGCTAAAGTATGCAATTGGACGTTTATCCTGCATCAAAATAGTTCCAATACCTATTCTAGAAGCATCACATTTAATTTCAAAATTTTTTGAAAAATCAAGTAAATAAAAAACAGATATAGAACACAATTTATCTTTTAAAATTTTGAATGCATGCTCTTGCTCCTCTCCCCATTTAAATCCAATCTCCTTTTTAACTACTGCAGTTAAAGGAGCAGCAATAATTGAGAAATCTTTTAAAAATCTCTTATAAAAACTAGTCAGTTTGTGAAAATCCTCACATCAGACACATCTAGGTATTGGTCATTCTCATATAGTTTTCACTTTGTCATTATCAACCTCAACTCTCTTTGCACCAACAATAAATCTTAAAAATACAACTTAATCAAGGCAAAAAGTACACTTCTGTAAGTTAACAAACAATTGTTCTTTTCTAAAAACTTCTAAAACAGTTCTAACATGCACAAGATGATCATCCAAAGACTTGTTATAAATAAAAATATCATCAAAATAAACCGCAATAAACTTTCTAAGAAATTCACGCAAGACATGATTTATTAACCTCATGAATGAACTAGGTGCATTAGTTAAACCAAATGACATAACCATCCACTCATATAAACCATATTTAGTTTTGAATGTAATCTTCTATTTATCACCTGGTTTCATGCGAATTTGGTGATATCCACTTTTCATATCAATCTTTATAAAAATGTATACACTATGCAATTTATCTAACATGTCATCTAATCTAAGAATAGGATGACGATACTTTATAGTAATTTTATTGACTGCATGACAGTCAACACACATCCTCCGAGATCCATCTTTCTTAGGAACTAGCAACACAGAAACTACAAATGGACTCATGTTCTTCCTTACACACCCTTTTGCTAAAAGTTCATCCACTTGCCTTTGGAGTTCTTTTGTTTCATCTGGATTACTTCTATATACTAGTCTATTAGGAATTACATAAGCAAGAATGAAATCAATTTGATACTCAATACCCCTTAGAGGTGGTAATCTATTTTGCATATCATCAGAAAACACATCTTCAAACTCTTGCAACAAAGAAATAAACATACAAAGCATATTTGGATTTAAGTTAGTTTTAAAGAAATAAACATCCTTTGGAGTTCTTTTGTTTCATCTGGATTACTTCTATATACTAGTCTATTAGGAATTACATAAGCAAGAATGAAATCAATTTGATACTCAATACCCCTTAGAGGTGGTAATCTATTTTGCATATCATCAGAAAACACATCTTCAAACTCTTGCAACAAAGAAATAAACATACAAAGCATATTTGGATTTAAGTTAGTTTTAAAGAAATAAACATCTCTAAACCTAAACACTATTAAAGCTCTCTTGCTTACATAAACACTCCTTAATTTTCTTTTCTTTGAATACAAACTCAGTTTGTTTTAACTCTTTTCTTCTCTCATTATACTTTTCTCTCTGTACTTCCCTCTTTCTTTTTCTCACTAGTGCAATCACTTACCAATAGGCTGTTATTTTTTCTCTTTTCTTTTTTGGCCTTTTTTTCCTCATTTCTTTTACTTCTCTCACTACCTGAATCCCCATTAGAAGCTTGTGCCATCTTTATTTGATCCTTATACACTTCTAAAGGAGATAATGATGCAAGTATGAAATCTCTACCATTCAAAGTAAGTGAGTAATTATTTGTGTACCCATCATGTATAGCTCTTCTTCAAACTGCTAAGGTCGCCATAACAACAAATGACCAGCTTGCATGGGTACTAAATCACATAATACTTTATCAACATATCTCCCAATGGAGAATGAAAGTACAACTTGTTTAATCACTTTCACTTTTCCACAATCATTCAACCATTGCAGCTTGTAGGGTCTTGGGTGTTTTTCACATTCTAAACCTAATTTCTCCACTAAAGTAGTACTAACCACATTTGCACAACTCTCTCCATCAATGATCTCAACACAAACCTTTCCACTTATAAGGCATCTTGTATGGAACATATTTTTCCTTTGTTCTAAACTTTCTTCCTTAACTTGCATATTAAGAGCTCGCTTAATAACCAATGATTCTGCACAAGCAGCATACTCAACATCATCATTACAATCCTCTAAATGTGGTATATTATCACAATCAGAATCAGATTTAGACTCAACATCCCCATTATCCCTAATAAACATGACGTTCTTATTTAGACATTGTGAAGCAATATGACTCATTTCCAAACATCTGAAATATTTAATATTTTTATGTTTATTAGTAGACGTGGGACCAGAAGTACGTTTAATAGATAATGAGGTACCTTTATCTTTACCTTTGTTGAAATATATATCTTTATCCTTGGAATCAAAGCTCTTTTCCTTGGTCTTATCCTATTTCTTAGGCCACTTTAAATTCCAATTGCTATTAGAACCAGAATATCACCTTTTTGTCCCCTTACTTTTCAATTGTCTTTCTACTTTAATGGCCATATTAACCATCTCATCTAACTCAACATATTGATGTAATTCAACTATATCGACAATTTCTCTATTCAAGCCAGTTATAAATCCTGTCATAATAGCTTCTCTATCCTCCTCGATATTTACTCGAATCATGGCTATCTCCATTTTTTGTGATAATCTTCAACTGATTTAGACCCTTAAGTGAGCCTTTGCAATTTCCAATGGAGCTCTCTATAGTAAAATGATGGAACAAACTTTTTTTTCATGATAGCTTTTATTTGAGTCTAGGTGGTGATGGGTGTCTCTCCATTACGTCTCCTAGAGATGAATTCCACCAAACTAAAACATAATCAGTAAATTCAATGGATGTCAACTTCACATTCTTTTCCTTGGAGTAGTTATGACATTCAAATATCAACTCAACTTTTTGTTCCCATTCTAGATAAGTTTTACCATCATTTCTACCTTGAAAAGAAAGAATCTTCATCTTGATAGAATTAATGTTATTGTCCCTCCTTTCAGGTTTTCTTTGTACCATTGACTCTTCATTATCTTTATATGTTTCCCTTTCTATCTCGTCATTATTCAACATATTTCCTCTTCCCTTATTTTGCCTTTTTTATTAAGACCACCTTGCTGGCCTCGAAGTCTATCTGTATCACCTTTCATATTGTATATGTCCCTATTATGTTTCTCAAATTACCTTTGCATTGCTTCTAATATAAAGGCTATGTTATTCATGGTTATTTCACGTTTCTAACTTGTAGAATTTAACATGATGTAAAACCTGCAAGAAAAATGTTAATAAAGAAAATTCCTCACAACACTCCCTTATGTGTTTCACTCTTGAACAGATTTGTCACTTCTGTCATGTTTTCCTCAGGATTTTGGCTTTTATCATCTTCTACGCTCTCACCCTCAAGCCGTTTACCAATCTATTCTCTTCTTCAAGTTGTACTTCATAATTAAAATCAACTTAATCAAAATAAATAAGTAGTTGTTTATGTGATACTTCAAGGAATCTTAATGAATTAGAAGGTAAATAATTAACACTAAATACAAGCTAGATAAACAAGAACAACATCTAAACATGCGAATTAAGGTGGGTATGTTTCTTTAAATTAATTAAAGTAATTAGAATACAATTAGCTAGTTTTAGTGTAATAGAAACAAGAGATATATGAAGAAACGAAACTAAGAATGTTAGAAAATAATTTTGGACTAATGATAATAAAATTCATATCACTACTAATGAAAAATCTGAATATGTGAACTTATAATCTATTCTCAATGTAAGTTACGCTCTAGACAATAAGAACTATGGTATTGTAAGACAATAAATGTGAAGTGGATGTACTTTGACTAAGATGGACATAATTAAAAGTTCAACGAGCACACCTTTTCTCTTTTGAAATAGAAGCTAATTCTAATATTTCTATTCTTCTTTTTCTTTTTTTGACTTTTTTTTATTTTTTTAATTTGGCGAACAAGAACAAAATATAAAAAAACAAAGAACGCAGAATTGAAGAATAAGAACAAGGTACAACCAAAATTAAGAATAACAAAGATAAAGTTGAACAGTCTAAATAAATAAAAACAAGAGATAAACTGATGCAGAACCCAAAGATCAAATATTACTTTTAAAACCCTATATATACATTTAACATAGATAACTTAGAACCCTAAACAAATCTTCTCTATTAAACCCACAACTAACCTGCAATTGAGAACTAGGGTGAATTGGATGAAAGAATCAAGAATGAATAAACACCACAGATAACTTAATAAATTAATTCAATTCCTGATGCAACAAGAAGAATAAGAATTCTCACTTGTCAAGGTTTTTCCAAAGGCAATGAAATTCATTCAATAATCGACGTGTATCATATTACATTAAAAAATGAGATATTTATAACCTAAAATATCTAGATTCTAACAAAGGATCATAATTAGATGACCTAAGAAAATATGAACATAATTTAAATAATCTAAGAAAATATGATATTAAATGACATAGGAAAACACAGTATTAAATGACTTTAGGAAATATGAATATAATTTAATTATTTAGGGAATGACTAAAATAATTTTAGACATTCATTTTAAATTCTGCCCACACATTTGGACGAAATTAATGAATATTTTTAGCTCATTTCTTTCTTCAAACAATCCACATGTGTTAAGTTTTTTGTGTATCCATCTTTGTACAAAGCCTTAAAATGTATGTTTTAGTTTCTTAGCTTGAAATCTTGTGATTGGAGCAACTAGCATTGTAATCTCTTATTCATGCTTCTCTTTAATGCCTTTTGAACTCATGTCTGCATCACCTAGTTTAGGAAACCTTCTTGGGCCGAAAATCAAGCCTCCTTTAAAGTTAGACTCGTGGTAGCCCTTACAGGATTAAAAATCTATGTTCCTGCGGGCAAAGTTTCCCTCCCACATGTAAGGGTGAATCCCCAAGTGCGCCAATGTGCCCGCGTAGATGTGTGCACGTGTTGGCATGTCTGCGCAGCCTTCCCACTGTGCGAGCACGTGCACTGCATCTCACCCGTGCGATTGTGTGCATGGGGGTAACTATCTCTAAGGAATGTGGAAACCAAAACAAACGATAGAAATCAAGCCACTATGGAGATAGAGGAAAGAACGAACGGGCAAGATCTGTGAAGCAAAAGATAAAACGAGAAAATGGACAGTCAGAATCATGCCATGGAAGAGAGTGGATAGAATGGATGATCAAGATCATTTTAAGCAGAAATGAATAAAGAAAATGGATGGTCGAGATCATGCCACGCTAGAAAGAAGAAATAAATAGGCGACCATGACCGCATTAAACAGAAAGAAATAAGGGAATGTATAGTCACAGACATGCCACAGAGGAAACGAGGAAAGAAATGAATGGTGAGGATTCATCTACAGGATTTTGGTTGGGCGCCTACCCATGCAAAAGGATGAAAACGCCCTTAATGAGTGTCCACGCAGGCGAAACTATTTGGTGAGACCCAAAACTATCAGCCATCTTGCATATCTAACGACCCAGTATACATGTATGTGATCGAACGGCTCTGAGTGCTCCAAAACCCTGAATATAAGGTCTCATCAGTTAGTTCCTTAAGGAAAAAGAGACCCAAGAAAAAAAAAACACCTACAGACATTGCAAAAGGAAAATTTATGACATCCCAAGTGCTAATTAAGGTAAATAGGTGTGAGATACATATTAAAAATAATGAATGCATGATAAAATTTATGCAACGGAACAAAATTATTACAAATCCTTTACAAATACATATGAGTTCCAATACATACATATATTGAGGCCATAAGTGGCTATAAAATACAAAATAAAACATAAGAGTCACTCCTTTCACTATGCTATTGGACTCATCAGAGCACAAGAACAGTCATGCACTCAGACTTGTGGATCCACAAGATCCTCATAAACTTTCAAGGGTAGGTCAGCTTGCGGTTCCTCACTTTCTTCCTCATTTGGAGGGGGGACATGGAAAGAGTGAGTTCTATATGCTCAGTAAGGAAAACAATATTAAATTAACATCGTAATATTTCAAAAGTTAATTATTTTGACTTAAGAGCTTACTATTTAACCTCCTCGTTTACCTATCTCACATTATGAAAAATCATTTATTTGTTAAGAAAATGGTACATTAATACAGACAACCAAACATATATCATGCTAAATAATAGAGAAAATCAAATAAATCATGAAATACTTAAATTTTCGTGTCATACTTCGCGAAGTTGTTACAACTTCCATCTCTAATGACAGATACAGATTTTCAACTACCCAAGTAGAATAACCAGATCAGATACATATACGGCAATTTGCTCAGACACATTTTCGGCTGGCCATACTATGGTCGATCTATGACCATGACTATACCAACCATAGTGGCCCTAACAAATTCGACAGTCACGACATTATTTAGCCACGGGTAACCCCTACAGATAGTGTGATACCACTCTCATTAGAGAGTATGCCGTCATCCACATAGAGCGGTCATCTTACATCTTTTTAGATCAGATAGAGGAAGAGAAAAAAAATACCCCGAAGGGTAAAGGTAACAGATATTAAAAAGTCTAACGAGATACTTGATGTAATATGCATATCAATACAGATATACTTGAGACTATACAGGCTTCATTCCACTTTTTTTTTTCTTTTATACTTTTTATTTTTACCGATTATATATTATATTTATTACATACAAATTCATCAAGTGTTTGCAATTCACATAACATACTTGAAATAGGCATATAAAACAGGCAAAATAACAATCATATTAAATTAGTTTATCTAAAAATATCTTTAAGACGTAAAAAGAAATACTAGATTCCTTACTAAAACCTCGTTATTTTTTCCTTCATCGTTCTCCTTTATTTCTTTTTTCTTCTCACTAAACTACTATCTCTCTCTCTCTCTCTATCTCTTAAATCTTTAAAAAATAAAAGAATGAAAGTGTGGAGAGGAAGGGAAGGGAAAAGACAATTTATAGAATTTTGAAATCGTCGAATTCACACCAAATGGCAAAATTTGGTGATGAGATAGGAGAAAAATATGTTTGGCATGAAAAACGAGGGAGGAAGGCCTCCTCTACTAGTTGTGATGTGTCGCTCAAGGCAGCAACGACGCACTGTCCGAGGTGACAGTGCCCCAGCTGGCGCGCTGCAGGCTAACCTGCAGGCGGATAGGCCTCCTGCCCTGCACGCAAGGCCCAGGTGCATTAGGTGCCGCGTGCGCAAGCCTATTGCACACAGGCCCCAGTTGCATAGGGCCTATCCGAGTAGGCCTGCTATGTGGACGGCGCACGCATAGTGTGTGGCGCCTGTCCATGTGCAAGGTGACGTATGAATGGCCCCCCTACGCACGATAGGACACGTGCAAGTTCTAACCTTACGCCATGGGCGAGGAAGGGACGTGCGCACTGTGCGCACATCCCATGCATGCGCATGGAAGGGACGTGCACGCTGTGCATACATCTTGTGTGTGAGTGTGTACAAATGGGACGAGCGTGCTATGTGCACAGTGCCTAGCACCCGCACCGGCAACTTGTCTCCCCACGGGATTTTTCCCGTAGGATTTTCTTCTCGATTCACAGTTTTTCTGATTTTTCTCAATTTTTTTATAATTAATTTAAATAAGCTAAATAAAAATTAAATAATGAAGTTTAAAATAAAATAAAATAAAATAAATTTAAATAAAAACAAATTAAATAAAAATTAATCAAAGTTACGAGCAGAGTAAATTAATTTTGATGTGGCCAAAGGGCAGAATAAATAAGGTTTCCAAATCATTTAAGTACAGTAATGGGCAGGATGTTATAAAACTATAGGGGAATTAAGCATGAGGGGAGAAGAAAATTCTCTTAAAAAGGGATAGAAGAGTAGTGAGGAAGTAAGGACGAAGTACAAAGTGGAAAGTGGGGAAATAACCGGGAGCAATAAGAGGAAGGAGCTCAAACTTGAGACCTCCTTTCGAGTCACAAAGCATACAACTGTAACTGAGACCCCCCCCCCCCCCCCTCTTTTGATGCGGAATCTAGGATCAACTAGCGTGATAAAAATTCCACATATATTTTAGTACTTAAAATCCTAACACTCTCAATAAACCCTACATACTTGACCTACATTCAACATGTAAATATAAATCAAGATAACTGAGATGAGGATTTGAATTGATTAAATGTCACAAGAATGATTCTTGATAAATAAAACTAATTCAAAGATAGATTGATAAAATTTTACAAGAGATTATCTTAATAAGTAGAATCAATCTTTCACTCAATCTAGATGGTTGAAGACACCCTCTCAAAGAGCACTCACAAAGCTTGAACCCTATAACTTGAATATTATTGATTTTTGAAATTGAATGCTTACAGTTGAAAGGATGGCCTTCCTTATATAGGCATCCACCAACTTATTCTTCTTGAAAACATAATTGAAAGTCCTAATCAAATTCTTAATTCTACTTTATCTAGAAAAGCATTAACATATTAATTAAAAGACTATAATTTAATTAAAAGATAAAATATTCTCTCTTGAGAAAAGCTGAGATATAGTCAAACCCTCTCTCCATGTTGTAATCGGTTTATGCTTATAAATTTTTAATTAATTTATTGTGAAATATTGGTGTTGAAGTGGTGTAAGAATTCTTCTTCTTTGAGTAAAAATCAAAGTCCTTTAAGTAGGAATCAAATTTCTTCTTTAAGTAGAAATCAAATTCATTTTTTAAGTAGAATTCAAATTTCTTCTTTAAGTAGAAAATAAAATTCCTTCCTTAAGTAGAATCCCAATGAGGACTTTGCATAGGAGAAAAAATTCTTCCCCTTGATGCTTCATTTTTCTTCTTAAATTCTTATGCCATAAAATCCAAAGAGGATTTTGGGTAGAACTCACATTTTTCCTCTCTTTCTCTTGGTCACATTTCCTTCTTGAATCTTGAACGTTGATTTTAGTGTTAGGCTAGTGGAGGAATGGGTCTTAGGCCGACAATGAATCCTTATTCCTATGGGATTGGGGCTTCTCGTGGGTACGAGAACACCTTTTCATGTTGTCTTCGTGTGCGTATGGGCATTTTTCCTTGTTGTCCTCGTGCACGTAAACATCTTTTCTTAGGATTCTGTTTGGACTTTTAGGGCTGCTTTTGATTTAGTCGTGCTTACATCACCCTTCTTTAAGGTAGTTCTTCCTTCTTCTTGCGCCAAATCTATTGAGACTTTTACTCATTCTTAAGCAAGCATATATGACAATTCAAGAAGAGAAAATAGCAATTTAGCTATTGTGAACAGAGAGGAAGAAGCCAAACACCAGAATTTGAAAACATCATGTATGCATGTTTAGCCCAAGAATTTTTGGAGAATTTTCTTCAGAATTTTTGAACAAATTTAGGAAAGTTAATGCATGATGTTCTAGTCTAACAACATAAGAGATTAAGGAACCCAAAAACAAAGGGAAAAATTGATTTACGATGAGGAATTGTAATGAAAATAGAACTGAAAAACTAATCAAAACATAACCTTTTTGCTCAGGTTAGGGGACAAAGTTTTGGAAGATGATTTGTGTCAATTTTAATAACCAAATGAAGGTGATTTTTAGCCAAAAGTAAGGTGAAATTGGTAATTTTGTAACATGTAAAGATTTTGATTTTTTTAGATCAAATACTAACATTTGTTTACTCTTTTACAAGACATCCGAGCACATTTTCATTCCAATCCACTATAAAATGATAGCTTTTTGGGTTTCAAGCTAAAATCTGCGGATTAAATGACTAGAAAAAACTTGGATAAATTTTTGCATGAATTTTATGCTCGATTTTGCTTCTAGTTTGATCTAAATCTATTTTATGCTTGTTGTAATGTTGATTTTAGTTGAGTTCGTGTGTGAGAATGATGAATTTAATAGTTGTGGAAGTTGAGATTGGTAAAATGAGGGAGAGGGAGATTAATAGGATGAACAAGAAGATAAGGAAATAAATTGAAAATAAATGGGATAATAAATTATGTTTTGAGAAAAATTTCTTTTAAAAAAATTTTTTGGTGATTTTGTTAAAATATTAAATTGAGAAATTTAATTGATAAAATTTAGAGCTACAATACGAAGATATGCAAAATTGGTAAGGAAATGATATTTTTATAATAAGGGAGAAAATTTAAGATTAATTGGCAGAGAAGACAATTTCAAGAAATTTACTAGAAGTGGAAGGGGGAAATTGTAAATATAATAATGTGGGAATTATAGATGGAAGTTAGAAGATTGTAAATTAAATTAAATATATTAGGAGGGGTAAATTGTAAAAATAATAACCTAAGGATTAATAGTAATTTTAATTTCGAGGAATTAATTTGAGGAATTGGAATTGGAATGTTAATATGAAATAAACAAATCGGAGAGCAAATGAATTTAAAAAGGTTAAATTGAAGACAAGGAATTTAATTTGGTAATTTATTTATCTTAGAAGATGAAACTGGTAAAAGACATAAAATTGGGAAAATGAGTGGAATAATGGGTACTAATTTTGGTACAACAAGAGATAAAAGTAATTATAAAAATAGTTGGTGGGGATAAATTGGAAGAAGACAAAATGTTCGTTTAGTAAATTTATAGAAAATTTTGCAGAATGCAAATATTTGGAAAATTGGTTGAATAGTAAATAATTTTAAGCAAATTGAATTTAAGGTCAATTTAAAGGAAAAGAGTAAATAAATAAATAATAGAGAAGATCGAACTTTAGAACATTAAATTTAGGATTTTACGTGGGATGTAATATAAGAATTGGGATAAGAAATATTGACAAATAATTTTATAAAAATAATTATATTAGAAGACAAGTAAACCGAGAGTAAGAAATTAAAAAATGATAACATGCTAAATTATCTAACACGTACCTATAAATAAGTGTCCAAAACTCATAGCATTATGAAAGAATTTATAGTATATAACACTACAAAGGAGACATTAAAAATTTTAAATAAAGTAGTGATATATTGTCAATAATGGTAGGGTTTAAAATTTAATAAAAGGAACTTTATAAAATTCTGAAAAAAGAAAATTAAATGAATTTGTTTCATTAGTCTATTACGAAAGAGTTCTATATGTGTGGTTGGAATTTTATACTATGTTGATGAATCCTATCATAAAAATAAATGAATTTATGTATATTTATTCAATATTTGATAGTAGTGACCACTTTAGTAAATGTATTTTTGTAATATTTCATTATTTGTATTTGTGTGTCTACTTATATTGATAGTAAAAAATTCATCTATTCTTCTTAATAGTAGTATCGAATAATAAAATTTTAATGTGTTACATAAAGTTTGTATATAAAAATATATGTGTAAGAAACTTAAAATGATAAATATATAATTAATAAAATAGTAGAAATTCAATTAGTATCACTGTACATGTGTATTAAAATAAAATTGTTAGAAAAAGTTAAGATCCAAAAATAAAATTTGAATATTTGCATAGAATTTTGATAAAGAATCCGAACAAATAAGAAGAGGAAATTTTAAAGTTACCTTCACACTAGAGAAAAATTAAAATATTAATTAATTAGTATCATGTTTATACAGCCTTGAGTGTTAAAAAATTTTACACAAGAATCTCACCAGTTTTGAACATAGAAATTTTTCTGATTTTTTTTTTTTTTTTACTTTGTTTATTTGTTCTTTTGGATTTCCTTTTGTTATTAAATTACTTTACTGAATTTGTGATACTTACACTAATTCACACAAAAATTGAGGTTATTTCTAGAGCCTTCGTAAATATATTCTGAGTGTCACTGCCTCATGTATTTTATTTACATCTCAATCTCACTACATAAATATTAATTGCTAACATTATTTTAAATTAAAATAAATAGTTGTGTACGGAATTTGCAAGAATTCATTATATTTTATTATCCAGATCGTCCATCCGGTAAAATCCAGGGGGTGACTGAAATATTCTGGCCTATCCCCACATCAAATTCTACTTAAATCCAATGACAACAGGGAAACTACCAATATTGATCATGCCGGGCCGGACTTTAGCAAAATCGATCGCCGGCGGCATCTTCGGCCTGACTCACATTACCAGCAGGAATTTCGAAATGCCAAAGTCTACCGACATGTTTGACCAAGTACTTCCTGCACAGGAACTCCTCCGCGAAACTCCTCTCCACTCTCCTATTCACATCGTGCAGGAACACGTGCGTAACACCGGATCCCTTCCTGTTCCTGGCCATGACCGCCGCCGAGAAGATCGCTCCCATTCTGCCCGGTGCCTCCGCGTAATATCCTTTCGGGGCGTCGATCATGATTAGATCCCATTCTGTGTCGTAGAACTCGTCGGGGAGACCGGTCAATGCGAGCTTACAGAGAGTGTTCCCACGCAGGTAGGCCCTGGAAGGCAAACAGTTGGGTTCCGTCTTGTAGGATGCGAGGAGCGCGTCAGCCTCCGACAGATGGGTCCGGTACTGGACGTGATGTGCATGGAGCGCGGGCGCGTCCTTGAGGACGATATCTATCCACTTAGGATCCTCCTCGACAAACAATGTGTTGCCTCGTGGATTAAGCGATGTCCACATGAGCGAGTCATGCCCTAGCCCGAACACCAGAAAGTTGCAGGGAGCGCGTTCCTTTAGCACAGCGAAGGAGACCGAGATCTCGCTGAATGACTGCTGTGGAACGACGCGTGATGTGGCGTAGTGGATGATGGATTGCAACTGGATCGCCGTCGCAGAGTATTCCGAGATGGATTTGGCGTTCGCGCTAGTCATTGAGCAGAGGAAGGAGTTATAGGTGGTTCGAACGAAGCTGGAGATCAACAATCCGCCGGCCAACAGACCGAAGAGTAGTACGGCTAGGAACCTTGGCTTCTCCAACAAGAACGATCTGCTCTTCATCTTCTCTAGTCGCAATCTAATAAATTTTTTGTGATTTTTTAACAAATACAAGCTGATCTGGTGATTATATTGAAGTGTGTTTACAGAAAAGGGAAATTTGATTTTGTGGGGGAATCGGAGGGTGGAGGGATGATGTGAGATTTTGAAATCTTTTACCTTTCCGAGGGTAATTTGGACAATATGCATCAAAACTGCGCCGTTTTTCCAAAAAAAAGCGGAGACGTGGCCGGCCTGGAGCGCTCGAGGCGTTCTCCGAGAAGCCCGAGAAATCCCTGTGACTGCTACCGCTAAAACTCCCGGCGGACGTCGTTTCCGTCCGCGGTCGCCGTTTGTGAACGGGGATTTCTTAGGGTACTCAACAATGTCGCACTGTCGAGCATGACACGCAGCTCAAGAAGCGTAGCTACGATAGCAAGTATTTGGCGGCCATGCTTGCTTTTGGTACGGTGGAATTCCCCTCATTTCTCTTTGTTTAAGTAAGGTCTTTTACTTTTCCTAGCATTCTGTTTAAAATGTTATTTTTATTTTTATTTTCATTTTTATTTTTTAATTTTCAGCTCTATAATTGCTATTTTATGTTGAAAATCTGTCATTAACTTTCACTGGAAGACTGTTGACATAATTAGCTCCATAAATTGTCTTTCTTCACGGTTAATGGTTATCCATCTCCATGCTAGGGTCCCCGATGCTTAGCTTTGAGAGGCAGAAGATGGAAAGTCCTGATTCGTGCATGGCCGTGGGCATAAACTATTCAGATACTGTTCTCAGCTTTGATAGGATTCATATTGCTAATGGTAGAACCGGTAGAGTGTATTGTTATTTGCATCACATGCGTATTTGTTTCTGGCTACACGCTTCGTGTGCTGAGAAAAATTCCATCATGCATTGCGTTTCATATTTTTTTTTTAATGCATGTATTATAATTTGGTGTATCTTTAATCATTTTGAGAAATATGATTTCCATTACAAATATTAACATACTTTCCATCTGAAACCACTCTTGTTTATGGGCTTTATCTTTCTGCAAGTTGCTATATAATTGAGGAATGATTTCAACTTGATTAGCTGTTTGTTGGCCATTCTAAGATCATTTATGAACTTTCCTGACATGTTGGCTCTCATCTTGTTGATCACTCAGTACCTTTTCAGCATGTTGCAGATTATATAGGTCTTAGTTACCTTGTATCTCAGCCTCCAGCTATTTTGACCCTCGCGTTTGTGACATTCTTTTATGACCTTTTTTGGAGAATGATTTGTTCTTAATGAAGTCTTTTTACCAGAATCTTCTTCAAAAGGTGAGGTTCTCTCTAGATTCCCTTCGAAGTAGACTTGGAAACAAGAAGCTTTTCCCTATATAACTTTCTTTTCCCAGGAAATCTCTTGGGGCAAAAATTTTATTTCTAACAATTTGAGAAGTAGAATCATCGTAAATTATTAGTTATGTGCTTTTGAAAGAGCAAGTCCCCCAACTATTTCTCCTTAGGTGCTTGGAGTTTAGAAGATAATAGGATTCAACTCTTTTTTTTCTTGATTTGTGTTGGGTGGCTAGGCAGAGAATTTTGGGCTGGAGCTGTCACAGCCGTGATAGGATAGAATAGGGGGCTTGCAAAACCAGGACGAAGCTCATTTCCCTCATTCTGATGCCCATCTTTGGATGATTTTGAAAGAAGGAACCATGTGGTTTTTATCTATCTACCTTTGCTAGTGTTGGAGATCACTAGTTGCAGACCTTTAGTATTTGATTTAATCGTCACTGTCTCAGCAGCTGCGAGGATTTAGGGAACCAACCTCATTGATATTTCCTTTTCTTCTAGTTATATGTAAAGCTGCTAGTATATACAGGTGGCCTCCTCTTGCTGTCCTGTTTATGATATTATTTTTATTTCCTCTAAGAAAAAACATCAACTTTTTCTTCTCCTAGAAATCTTATAACTTATTCCATTACACGGCAAAGGCAAGCCTCCTTCATGTTATACTATCGCAGGATTTGTGTTCACAACTGTGTCCATTCTGTATCTCTATCCTGAGGTATGGTGTCTGTGAATTTCAATGTTGTTAAGAATGCGCTTCATTGATTATTACATCCACCTCCTTCTCCATCACATATTTGCTGTTGCTTTGATGTCCGTGTATCAAAATGTGAAGTATCTTATACTTGACAATGCAACCCTCATATATTTATAGTGGAGATAAAATGTAGTATCACTACATATTTTTATAGGTTTGTAATGCGGGACTGGAAGACGTCAAAATGAATTATAATACTTGATATATTATTTGGATATCTAGCTTATTTAGGAAACATAGAATAGTTTAGGAGGTTAAAAATTATTTAGTTTCTATTCTACCCTAGTTTATAGAATAGTTTAGGAGCTTAAGAATCTTGACTTTGTTGGATATTTTGTTTTCCTATTCTGGTTGTATGCTTGGTGCCTATATGAATGGTAGTAAATTAAATAAGAAATTTGAATTCCTTATAGATAGTTGCCATCATTTGTTTTCTTTAGTAGTTTTTTCCATTAGTTTTACGTGGGGCTCTGTCTTGACCTACACCATTTGTTAACATAAATCTTACTTCATCACTGTACAGTCTAACTTGCACCTTTCAAACTACCCAAACAAAATCTGAGCATCTCTACTTTTTCTTCTAGATCTCCAGAAAAGAAGTAGAAAACACAAAGACAACCATCACCTGAAGTTCCAACACTGCCTCACTGCCGCATTAGTTGCCACTTACTGTCCAACCTTCCCTGTTCTGGTTGCTAAATCTCTCGGAAACTACTTCACCTTTGCCCGAATGTTTAACTATCTCTGTTTTTTTGGATCTCTATCTTATTGGCCCCATAACCCATCTAAAATTACCACAATTCAGACTACCTTCTACCAGAAATCGATCTTGAAACCAGAAGTCAGGATATATGGGGCTTCTCATAGCTGAAGTCAGTCTTGAGACCAAGCCAAGCCATATTTGTGCCAAATTTGAGCCGATCCATGATACTTGCCAGCAAACTGAGTTGCATAAAGTTTTCCGCCTCAATTTTTTCAATTTTATTTTATTTCTAAATAAGAAAATTCAAAACTGTTAAATTATAAGAAAAAGGTCATTTTAAAGTGGGTTCAGAAAATGTCGAGACTAATTTTATTCCTCTAGTTACTTTGTACTGTGTGTATCATTCAACTACAGAGGATAAGCTGAAGATGATTTATTATTAAGTTTTTTGCTTAATATGGATGTGTGGAGGGAATTCAAATAATTCACAACTCTAGTAAGCTGGGAGTTTTGTGGCATATACTATGCGAAGATAGTATTTGGGATTGAGATTCTCTTCAAGGATATTTATTGTACAATCATTATTTTCATGCCTAGCAACTACGTGGAGGCCAAAAATAGAGAGGATAAAGTTCCATATGGGGGAAAACAAAGTCCCAAGAAGAACTTGACTATTCTTATGCTTCTAAATTAGAACTAAAGAAGGTAACCCATAAAGGAGAGGCTATGAAAATGGCAATCCAGAGCATGATTGGTAAGTATGACAGATCCAAAAAGATGGTTGAGATGGAACAATTCATAATTGATGAGAACCTCGAGTCTTCTATCATAGAATCTAGCGATTTGAAAATGAAGTGGATCAAGTCAAGGTGAGCAAACATGAGCTGGAAGAAGTCCAAAGTAAGGAATCATATATAAAGTAATTTCAAAGTGATCTAGAGCAAAATTCCATGAAAGATTCATAGGTTGATGCAAAGTGATGCACAACAAGGTTGTCTAGGTATAGTTTAGAAATTAGAAGAATAAAGATGAGAAAATAGAAGAATAGAGATAAATAAGAAAAAATTAGGTACTAGTATGAAGAAAGATCTTTCTTAATAGGAAAGCTACTCCAATCTTTTCGAAAAAAAAGTAAATTTACTCCAATTTCCGATATTCTGTTTTGTATCATAAAGTTTTTAGCAGTACGTTCTTGAGTGGCATGACCTCGGGGACTTATTAATTTACATTTATTTTCTCAAAAAGAAAGTTTTGAGCAAAGTTAATCTTGGAAATATGAAGGACGAAGATATAACAAGTGAGAGCACAATTATTTAGGTGCACCAGTTGACAAAAAAAGGTGCCAATTCTTCCTATTATTGAGTTTATCATTGTTGGTTTAAAAACAAGAATAGCTGATAGCAAAAAGATAAAGAAAGATGTGGGAGGAAATTGCAGTATATTTTCCATCATTCAAGACCAGTTATTTATACAAAAAAAGAACTAATTTTCTACTTTTAGTGCCCAATATCTACACTATTACATCTAGAAAACTTCAAAAATATTAGATAAAATCTTAAAAATCTTTTTTCAATCATTTTCTTCTGGCCTTTTTTTAAAAGATTTTATCTGAAACTAATTTTTGAAAAAATATCTGCTGTAATTCTAATTTTCAAAAGTTTATCTGCTGAAATTAAAATATCAGCTGTTCAACACTCCTCCGCATTTTTGTGATAGACACCAGTCTTTTTTATGAGAATTTCAAACCTTTCTTTAGGCAAAGTTTTTGTAAGTATATCAACATGTTGATTATCTAAAGAACAATGAATCAGTACCACTTCATTGGATTGTTGAACTTCTCGAATAAAATGAAACTTGATTTTGATGTGTTTTGTTCTGTCATGAAACACTGAGTTATTTGAAATTGAAACCACAGAAAGATTATTACATTTGATTTTAGTTGGACCATTTTGTTGATAACCAAGATCAATTAAAAGTTTCTTTAACTAGATAGCTTGATTCACAGCAGAGGCAGCAACAGTATATTCAACTTCAGTTGTTGATTGTGTTGTTGTTTCTTATTTCTTTGAGCTCCATGTGAAGATACCAGAACCCAAAAAGAAAAAATTCCTAGAAGTGCTTTTGAAATCATCTAAACAGCCTCCCCAATTACTGTCAGAATATCTCAGCAGCTTCACTTTTTCATTTTTTGCATTTTTATACATAACACCAAGGTTTATGGTACTTTTCAAGTACCTAAGTATTCTTTTTGCTGCTGAAAATTGTTTTTCAGGTGGAGAATGCATATATCTAGATAAAATACTTACTGCAAACATAATGTAAGGTCTAGTTGCTGTGAGATATAAAAAACTTTCAATAAGAGTTCTATGTAAACCTTCATCAACTTTCTTTCCATCATCTTTATTCAATGTTTTACATTTAGATATTGGAATACCCATATGCTTACAATCTGCTATGTGAAATTTCTTCAAGATTTCTGCTGCATATTTCTTTTGACATATGAAAATTTCATTTCTTGATTGCTCCATTTTCATGTCCAAAAAATACTACATCAGTTATAAATCTGTTATTTCGAAAGCCTCCTTCATTTGAGTTTTAAATGATTTGATGAGTTCAAGATCTTCTCCTGTTATTAACATGTCATCAATGTATAGGGAGACAACCAAAATTTTGCCATTTGCTTCTTTGATATATAAGGTTGCTTCACTATTACTTCTCTTGAGCCCGAGCTGCAATAAATGATTGTCTATTCTGTTGTACTAAGCTCTTGGAGTTTGTTTAAGACCATAAAGGATCTTCTTTAATAGATAAACAAATTTTCTTTTTCAGAAATTACAAAACCATCAGGTTGCCCAACATATATTTTTTCATCAAGAAACCCATTTATAAATGCAGATTTAACATCAAGTTGATGAATTTTTCATTTTTTAAATACAACAAAGACAAAAATTATTCTGATAATGTTATACGTAGCAACTGGAGCAAATATTTCTTGGTAATCGACTCCATGAAGATTAAGCTTGGTTTTAAAAACCCATTTGACTCTAATTATTTTTTGGTCTTTAGGTCTTTCAACAAGCAGCCATGTCTTATTTTTGTTGATCATTTCAATCTCCTTCTACATTGCTTTCCTCCAAGCTGATGAAGTTTTTGCCTCATAGAAATTGCTATGTTCTAAGACAACAAAATTGCACTGTTGATATATTTCTTGTAAGGTTCTGGTACCTCTAATGGGTTCATCATCGATAGTTTCAAAATCTACTAAAACCTATAATTGGTTTGGTTCATCATTGAGAACTTTAGTTTGCACATCCTCAAGATTCTCCCAATTCCAAACCGTCATTTCATTGGATTGAACATCTCTGCTCAAACAATTTTGTTAGTTTTCAAATTATAAATTTTGTACTCCTTTGTGATGAAGTTGTAACCAACAAAAATTTCTTTTTCTAGCTCTTTTATCAAGCTTGTCCCTTTTTTGTTGTGGAATTTGATAAAAACAAATACAATCAAATACTCTAAGATGATGCATCGACAACTTCATATCATGCCAAGCCTCACATGGAGTTTTGTCTTTGAGAGATTTGGTAGGTAACGTATTTAAAAGATACACCGAAATATTTACAGCTTCAGCTTAAAAATGTTTTAGTAAATTTTCTCAAAGATTAGACACCTAGCCATCTCCATCACGATCCTGTTCTACCTTCCACTTATACCATTTTGTTGAGGTGTATAAGTTACAGTTAATTGATGTTCAATCCCTTCATCTCTGCAAAATTTATCAAATTGGCTAGAGTTGTACTCTGTGCCATTGTCAGATCTGAACGTTTTAATCTTCAAATTACTTTGGTTTTCAACATAATTTTTAAATTATTGAAAAATAGCATAAACTTCACTTTTAGTTTTGAGAAAATAGACCCAACACATTTTAGAAAAATCATCAATAAAGAGAAGAAAGTATCGATTACCATTCATTGATAGAACAATTATGAGTCTGCACACATCGATGTGTACAAGTTGTAACTTTTGGGAAGCCCTCCAAGCTTGACCTTTTGGAAATGATAGTTTTGCTTTCTTTCCCAATTGACAAGCATCACAATCATGGGGTTAAGTTGCGATTTCTGCCATATTTTGAACAAGTTTCTATTTTATGAGTTTAGTTAAACTCCAATGATTGAAGTGTCAAATCGTTTATGTCATAAAATTGAATCATTCAACTCTGCACCTGCATAAGTTTTATCCAAATTCCATTCCACAGTAAAACTTCTCCTTCATTTTCACACAAAACAACTCAACCCTATCATGATCAAAAGATAATATAGTTTTTATTTTTAAACTCAAGAGAATAACCCTTCTCCAACATTTGCCCAACACTTAACAAATTTTGATTGAGTTCAGAAACGTATAAAACATCATCGATGAGTTTAATACCTGTAGAAGTTCTTACTTCAACTGTACCTTTGCCTTTTACTTCAAGAAGTTCTCCGTTACCAATTCTCATAGTAGTTTTGAAGTTTTTATCAAAAGTTTTGAGGATCGCTGCATTAAATGTCATATGGCTTGTACATCTGTTGCCAAAGAGCCAGACATTGTCGGTATTTATGCTGTGAAAACATGAGGCATCAAAGAGTTTCTCCTCCTGGATTTCTGACTCAGTTACTTGTACTTATAAACTACTTTTAGGACCTTTGACTTTACTTTTGCACACTTTAGTAATGTGTCCAAACTGTTTGCAATTGTCACATATTGCATCAAACCTCCACCAACAATATTTCTCCATATGAGTGGTTTTTTTACAGTGCTTACAGGGAACAAATTTTCTCTTGCCATCACAGCTTTCATTTTTTTCTTTTAGCTTCTTGGAAGAGTGTTGTTTGTCTTTATTTCCTTGATGATTTTGTGCATGAAAGACTCCTTCAGTAATTTTTTTCTTGCCACAGAACCCTCCTTTGTTCTTGTGCTTGAAGACCACCTATCAATTCAACCATTGAAATATTGTTGAGGTCTTTGGACTCTTTTAGAGAAGAAATTTTGGATTCAAACCTTTCAAGAAATGTCACGATAACTTTTTCCACAATTTTGCTGTATGAAAAATTCTCACCAAGTAAGTAGATTTGTTTGACTATAAAAGAAATTCTGTTAGAGTATTTGCTGACAGATTCATCTTCTTTCATGCTTAAAGCTTCAAAAATCCCTTTTCAGATTCAAAATCTACATTTGCTTGGTTTTGTCGCTTCCTTAATACTCCACTTTTAATCTATCTCAAGCTTCTTTTGCTGTCTTGCATGCCATGATTTTTGGAAAAACTGAATCTGCTACCGAATTTTGAATAACAATCTTGACTCTGGATCTTTTGGCTTTTTCTTCAGAATGGTTTTTAATTTGTGCCAAGGTAGGATCTTTTGGCAGTGAGGATACAGGTTTGTCTTCTGCTACAATCTCCCAAAAATCAAACGTTTCTAAATATGTTACATTTTTACTGACCAAATTTAGTAGTTTTCACTATTAAAGGTATGTGGAGCTGTCAAAGAAATGCTATTGTTGGTTGACATTTTGGGTTAAGAAGGTTTCTCTTTGGTTTTTTTTTTTTTTGAATTTTTTTTTAACAGATCCTCTAAGACCAATTATGGCTCTTATAGCACTTGTTGATTTAAAACAAGAATAGCTGATAGCAAAAAAGTAAAAAATGATATGGGAGGAAATTGCAGTATATTTTCCTTCATTCAAGACCAGTTATTTATACAAAAGAAATAACTAATTTCCTATCTCTAATGCTCAATATCTGCACTATTACATCCAAAAAAATTCAAAAATATTAGATAAAATCTTAAAAAATTTTATTCAATTATTATCTCGTAATCTTTTTTTAAAAAAATCTTATTTGAAACTAATTTTTGAAAAAATATCGACTTCAATTCTAGAAACTTATCTGCTGGACTAAAATGTCAGCTATTCAATAGTCATGCCTATTTGATTTCTTTCTTCTTTGGAATCCACTCATATAGAATTCTTTTGTTTTGTTGAGCTGATTAATCATTGTGTGTTTGAATTTCTAAAGTACAAGACCGAGGATTTAACTTTTTTACATCTATGTTGAGTTTCAAGTAGTCGAGGAGAATAATACTAAATGGGGAAAAATTACAATTTTAAGAATAGGAAGAAAATAAGTATGTAATTGTAATAATTCTGATGTTATTATAAACTTTGAGCATATTTGGGAAACATTTAGCAATTAGGAGGTTAAAACTTGTTTAGGAAACTTATTTTGTTTCTTTTTTGCTTAGGTTCCTACAAGAATTCCTAGTTCATTAGGTATTTTATTTTTCTATTCTGGTTTTATACTTGGTGCTTGTCTAATTTGAGGAGGCCTTTAGCTTATATTATTCATAGAGTTTGTTTTTTTTTTTAATTGTTGAGATCTGAAATTTCCTTCTTTCCATTGCTTTCAAGTTTTGTCTTTTTAAAATTTCTATTAGTTTTCCTTCAGTTTCTCTACTATCCTACATCAGTTTGTTAAGTGCAGATTGCCACCTGCCTTGTCTAATCAGCCATGTTAACCCCTTATGAAATCTTGATTCTTTGAGGACCGTATCTTTTCATTGAAAATACATGTACACTAGCTCTCCTTCCTTGATATCTCTCTGGAGTTTGAACAAGCAAAAATTTAGGAAAAATTTCGAGTCAATGCTGTTTCTACTTCATATAGGCAAGACTAACTAGTACATGTGAAACAAAATGATACTTTAATATATATTTTTGCTAATAATCAAGATCTATTAAGAAAATTAGGATGAATGATAGGAAAATACCGCAAAGCATCAAGGAGGACAAGAAAAGCACTGCCGTCTGGAGAGAAAACCCTATTTAGGGTTCATACTCAGCCACTCAAATAAAAATTTGGGAGAATGTGAAGTATTTTTATCTCAGGCAAATTAGGGTACATATACAATATACCCGCACCTCATCACTGTCCTTGTGCGAGTTTAATAAAAACATCGCGTTTTGATCTCCTTTGCATGGGCTTGGGCATCCAGCCCTTTCCTATGGCCCAATATCCATTAACATCTCACGTCAAGATAGAGAGTAGATATTTTTTGCTCTCATCTTGATCATGTACTGTTCAAGCAATCCATTAGACCAAGCCTTCGTAAAAATATCTATAAGTTATTATTTGCTACTCACATGTTTTGTTACTACAGTTCTATTTTGGATTTTTTCTCTGATCAAGTGATAATCTAACTCAATGTATTTGGTTCTCTCATAGAGTAGGAGACTAGTGGCTATGTGCATGATTACTTTATTACCACAATACAAAACTGTTGCTTTAGAATGATTAACCTCAAAAGTGTTAAAGAAACTTGATCCAAGTTAACTCACTGCATACACTTGTCATTGGTTTATATTCAACTTCAACTGAGGGTCTGGATGTGGTGTACTGTTTTTTAGATTTTCAGGATATTAGAGAATTCCCAAGCAAGACACAATACCCTGCCACAGATTTCCTTGTGTTAGGACATCTTGTCTTGTCACTACCGGTATAGGCGTTTAGTTTCAACTTGGACAGACTTAAGTAAAATGAACCTGATCCTGGTGTTCATTTGATATACCTCAAAATCTTGTAGAGAGCATTCAAGTATCAATCTTTGGGACTTTCCATGAATTGACTTAAAACCTTAATCGAGTATGCTATGTCCAGTCTAGTGAGTGTTAAATACATAAGTCTTTCCGATTAGCCTCTTGTACATTGTTGGATCTGAGACTGGTTCTCCATCTTTAGATAATCTAGTATTCTTGTCTAGTGGAATTGTTGATGTTTTGCCACCCAATACACCAATATCCTTCAATAGATCTAGGGCATATTTCCTTTGGCAAATGTGTATTTCTCTTTTTGATCTGGCAACCTCGATTCGAAGGAAATATTTTAAATTTCCTAAGTCCTTAATTTAGAAGTCTTTATCAATCTACCTTTTCAATTCATCTATTATATTCTCATTGTTTCCTACCACAATTATATCATCAACATAAACATATAATGCTATAAAATTCTTACCACTTTCGTTCATAAAGAGACTGTAGTTAGTCTTGGATTAAGTGAATCCATGTCTGATAATGAAGTCTCAGAACTTCGCGTACCATCGCCGTTATGCTTGCTTAAGGCCATACAGCTCTTTAATAATGTACATACCTTTCATTCCTTTCTTGATGCCTTGGTCGTAATTCATATATACTTTTTTGTTTAGATCTCCATGCAAGAAAGCATTATTGATGTCAAACTGTCAAAGGTGTCTACCCTTTATGGCTATCAAAGTAAGGAGTTTTCAAACTGACATTGTCTAAAAGCTATTGGTGAAAAGGTCTCATGATAATTGGGTAAAACCCTTAGCCACTAACTTGACCTTATATCTCTCAACTGGTTCATCTGCCCTGAACTTGATCTTATACACTCATTTACACCTAATTGCTTTCTTTCCAATAAGTAGATCCATAACCTTCCATGTTTATTTTCCTCAAGAGCTTGAAGTTCATTCCACATAGCATTTCTCCAATGAACTCCTACTGGCTTCCTCAAATGTGTTTGGTTCTGGCTGAGAGGGCACAACCAATACATATTTTTTGTATTCCCCTGTAAGTTTGGTGTATCCAACCGTTGTAGATATAGGCGTTGATCCACTTGATTAAGATTCTTCTTCATTAGGGACTTTTGGATCATGTACTTCATTATGGATTTGCTCATACTCATAGTCCCTTAGGTATGTTGTTGCCATCTTCGTTCTAGTTTATTTTCTTATTAACAGATTGGTACTACTGCTTCGTTATGGATTTTGGATCATGGACTTCATTTTTGGATCAAGGACTTGTTCTACTTCTTGCTCTTATTACCCAGTTCTTCAAATAAGTTTATGTCCTCTATTTGACTTGGTACTTCAATAAGTGCATTTGAATCTCTGCTTTTCTCAACATCTTCAGTTTGAGCCTATGTTGGAAAAATGCTATGTGGGATATTCATTGAATTATTCCTTGATTCTGGTAAATTTGTAACGTCTTTCACCATTATCTGCTCTTGAAAAGAAATACCCTTTCAGGGAATGTTATGTTCCTTAATATGATGATTTTGTTGTCTACATCAAGCAGTTTATATCCCTTGATACCAAAAGATTACTGTTGACACGAATATTTTGTTGGTTAAATGATCGTAATATTTTTTCCTATAAAGTCTTACCATTTATTTCCTCTATAATGATGTAATTATTTAAAATCTTTATTATAAAGAAAATTCTCTTATTTGTAATTAGGAAGTCTTATATATATACGAGTTAGTTGTAATGCCTAAAGTAGAGAAATTAAGTACAAATATTGTTCTCAAATTTTTACATGGTATCAGAGCAAAATAAGGGTATTTTAGAGTTTTAATTTCAAGATTTATTCTAAAACCCTAGAATCTTCACAACACCCACCCAAATAGAGAACTGATCTCACTGACGGCTAGCCACCCTATTTCGGTGACTTTCTCCACCGTACTCGCCTGCCTACTCTACTTGCGTGCGGCTGTTTACACTGTGCTTCGTGTGCAGCCTCCCGATTCGCGTCATTCTTCTTCTTCATAGCTCTCTGGTTCACACAACCACTGATTCGCGTTGACCTTTCGCAGTGTTCTGTGTTTTGCGCATCAATTTTTGCGCATTGAAGAAGCATCATAGATTGGGTCACATCAACTCCTCCGTTCGGTCGCACCAGCTTTTTGCACACAACGGTTTCTAGTTTCTTCCGTTTGGTTTCTTTTGCTGCGCGACTTTGTTTCTGGGTTTCACTCGGCTGCGCGTCCTCAGCCTTCTCAATTGTGCGATTGTCGCACCTTCTCCTCTCAGGTTATAACCAGGTCAGATTCTCTCAGCCTTCTCAGGTGCTGGTTATTCTTTAGACCAGGTTTGCTATCTTTGTTGTTCTTGGTATCTTGGTTATTCTCTCATCAGATTTGGTTCTGATTCTGGTAATATTCTCCTATCTCAGAATTTTTTTCAACTTTTTGTGATGCTGATCAGGAATTGTTTTTTATCTCTGAGAGATATATATTATTGGGTATTATTGTTGTTTCTAGTATTCAAAAATGACAGAAGCAAAAGAGGTAATTGTTCCCAATTCTGATAACCCATTATTACAAATCAATTCTGTCAAAATTGATAGAACTAATTATCTTGTCTGGTTTAGATCTTGTTTACTATTTATCAAAACTAGAAGTTTGCAGGGTTATATTATTGATAATGTGAAGAAGTCAGGAATCAGTAGTTTGGAATATAACAGATGGGACTCTGAAAATTCTTTGATCATGTCTTGGCTCATTAACTCAATGCAATTCTATATTACTCGAACATATCTGTTACTCAACACTACCGCAAAAAGATGGAATGCAGTGTCTCTTATATACTCACAAGTAGATAATTATGCTTAAATTTCTAAACTCTGAAATAAGGTTCGCTACACAAAACAAGGAGAGTTGACTTTTTTTCAATATTTTTCTAAACTCAGTGGACTATGGTAGGAGCTCGATTACTATTAGGATTTTCAAGCAAATTGCCCAGGAAATGCTGTCAAATTTCAAAAAATAATAGAAAAATAGTGGATTTATGATTTCTTGGCTGGTTTGAATGCCGAATATGATCAAATACGGGTTCAAGTATTTGGAAAAGATCTTTTTCCCTCATTAGAACAAATTTATTCTTATGTTCAGTAAGAAAAAAGTAGAAGAATTGCCATGCTCCTCATAGCACCAATTGAGAAAGCTGGATTAATTACTCAGTCTGATCACTCCAAATACCAATAGAATTGTGACCATTGTGGGAAACCGAGACACACTAAGGAGACTTGCTAGAAATTGTATTGATGACCTACTAGAGGATATGGGGGAAGGAAAGGTGGGCCTATGAGAGCTCAAGCAAACTTGGTTGAGGCAAGTGAAGCACCTGACATATCAATAGTTGGAACTTTTTCCATCGAAGAGATTCAGAGTGTAATCCGTAGTTTGTCTCAACTTAACTTTTCAACAACTATTGATGCATCACATATGGTAAAATCAGGTATTTCTTCTCTTCCTCTTTTTTCCACTGCTGATATTTAGATTATAAACTTTGGAACTAACAGACACATGACAAACTCTTCCACTGAAATTCTAACATATTTTTCTTACATTAAATGACAAAATGTTCACATAGAAGATTGGTCATACACTCCTGTGTTTGAAACATGTTTTATTAATTGTACTCCAACTATTATACTGTTTTCACTTTTATATGTGTTTAGTTTTTCTAATAACTTTTTATTTATTAGTGTCATTACTAAAGAACTAAATTGTAAAATTGAATTTTTTTTTTTTATTATTGTATCTTTCAGGATCTTCGAACAAGGAGGATGATTGATACTGGTAGACTATAGGATGGCTTATATGTCTTGAAAAGAAGTCAGAACCTAATTGGAAATCAAGCCACCATTGAGAACAAGGAAATCAATCTGGAAATACTAGGATGGCACCGGTGTTTGTGACACCCTTCCTTTTTTGTTTTAGAAAAATTATATTATAATTTATTTAAGAGAACTTTCATGGATTCTTTATTCTGTGATGCATGTGAATTTGCTAAACATAAAAGGAGTTCTTATCATTTGAGTAATAATAGAAGTTCTATTCCTTTTATGACTCATCACTCTGATGTGTGAGATCTACTTAGAATACTTCTTTATTTGGTCATCAATAGTTTATTATTTTTATTAATTATTGTATTCGACTAACATGAATTTATTTGTTAAAAGTAAAAAATGATGTATTTTCATGCTTTCAAATATTTTATAAAAATGATATGTACACAATTTAATGTTAAAGTTAAGATCCTAAGAACTGACAATGATATAGAATATATGGATAGTTCGTACTTATTTGGAGTCAAATGGGATAATTGAGCAGACAAGTTGTGCCTACACCAGTGAACAGAATGGAGGTCGCTAAAAGAAAAAACAAATACATACTGAAGGTACTTCGGTCACTAATGTTCACCATGAACCTACTTAAAAGTTATTGGGGAGATGCAGTTCTCATTTGTCTATCTCATTAATAGAATGTATTTATGAGTCTTTGATTTTAGAAGTCCTCTAAAAGTTTTGTAAGGTACAAATTCCTATACTGTTCTCCCAAAAGTGTTTGGATGTGTTTGTTTTATCCATACTAGAAATGTGAGCAAGCTGGAACCTAAAGCTCTCAGGTGTGTATTTGTCGAATATTCTTTAACTCAAAAGGGTTATAAGTGTTATCATCCGCCAACTAAAAAATACTTTGTGACTATGGATATTACATTTAGAGAATCTGAATAATACTGTAGCTCCACCCCAATACCTCTTCAGGAGGAGAGTGAAATAGAAGAGGTGATATCCAGTTCTGTAACTCTTGACAGTCATACTCAGGGGGAGAATTTTATGTTAGAAGATCTTATTCAAGAAGAAAATGTTGGACGATTAGATAAATCGGACCTAAAGAAGTATTCAATGAGAGATAAGATAGAAAAAATCATCATGTAGTTTATTCCAGGTCAAGAATCTTCTTTACCTTGTTAATTATCTGATAAACTCATTGCTCTTAGAAAAGGAATCAGAAATTGTACTAGGCATCCTATATCTAAATTTGTTACATATGACTCTTTATTTCCCTCTTATAGAGCTTTTGTCTTATCTGTTTCCTCTGTGTTTATTCCATAAGATTGAAGAGAAGCTCTAGGAGATCCCAAATGGAAGGAAGCAATGCTTGAAGAAATAAGAGTATTGACAAAAAATGAAACATGGGAGCTTTGTTTCAATTCCACAAGGAAAGAAGATGATTGGTTGCAAGTGGATGTTCACTATAAAACACAAAGCAGATACAAAGGTAGACTAGTAGTTAAAGGGTTTACTCAAACATATGGAGTTGACTACCAGGAAATCTTCACACCTGTCGTAAAGTTGAACACAATTAGAATATTACTATCCTGTGTTGCTAATCTTGATTGGGACTTACACCAATTTGATGTAAAAAATGTCTTTCTCCATGGGGACTTAGAGAAGGAGGTATATATACAAATTCTACATGAATTTGAAGATGAAAGAATACAAGGGAAAGTTTGCAAATTAAAAAAGGTCTTGTATGAATTAAAGCAGTTTCCAAGAATATGGTTCGAAATGTTCATAAAAGTTATAATTTTTTTCAAATATCAGCAAAGTAATGTTGATCATACCCTATTGATCAAGCATTGTGAGGTATGATCACTTTTCTCATTATTTATATAAATGATATTGTGGTGACTGGAGATGATACAAAGGAGATGACTCAATTAAAAGGGACTTCTTGCTCGAGAATTTTAAATAAAAGATTTTGGAAAATTGCAGTATTTCTTGAGAATTGAGGTTATTAGATCTAATAAAAAAAAGTTTTATCTCTCAAAGAAAATATATCCTAAATTTGATAGAAAAGACTAGTATGATGAGTTGCAAGCCAGCAGAATCCCTTATTGAAAGAAATCACAAATTACAAGTAAGTAGTGGTATATTAGTTGATATTGGAAGATATCAAAGATTAGTTGCAAGACTTATTTATCTCTCACATACCAGACCGAATATAACATAAACAGTTAGTCTGGTGAGTCAGTACATGCATGATCCTCGCGAGACTCATTTACATGCCGTTTTTCAAATATTACGATATCTAAAATCTGCACCAATAATATATTTACTCTTCTCTAGAAATGACCATCTTAAAATTGAAGCATTTACAAATGTTGATTGGGTTGGATCTCCAGATGATAGAAAGTTAACTACCGGTTACTGCACACTCGTTGTAGACAACTTAGTTACATGGAAAAGTAAGAAGTATACTATAGTTGTTCGTTTTAGTGCTGAAGCAGAATATAAAGCAATAGTTTAAGAGGTTTGTTAATTATTATGGGTGAAAAAACTAATGAAGGAATTAAAATTGTTTATAAAAAAAAGTCTATCATTGTTTTGTGACAATAAAGTAGCTATTAGTACTGTTCAAAATTCAATTCAATATGATCGAACAAAACACATTGAGATTGACCATCACTTCATAAAAGAAAAAGTGGTTGATGACTCCTTATGCTTACATCATGTGTCTTTTAGCAATCAGGTGACAAATATCTTCACCAAAGGACTCTGCAACAAAATTCTTCAAAACTTGATAAACAAGTTGAGCATGTGTGATATCTTTGTATCAACTTGATGAGGAATGTTGACACAAATATTTTGTTACCTAAATGACCGTGATTTTTTTTCCTATCTAGTCCTACCATTTATTTCCTCAATAATTATGTAATTATTTAAAATTTTTATTATAAGAGAAATTTTTCTATTTGTAATTAGAAAGTCTTATATATATATACGAGTTAGTTGTAATACCTAAAGTAGAGAAAAATAAAGTGTAAATATTTTTTTAAAATTTCCACATTTTACCCCAGGAAGATGCACTTTCTGACTATAAGGTTAAACTTGTGTCTGTTTATTGTCAATATAGATGCAAATGTTAGACATCTTAAAACCCTTAAATCTCTATATTCTGGTTGCCTCCCATACAGTAGCTCAAATGAAGTTTTGTGACCCACTACTGGTGAAGGGATCTTGTTAGTAAGATAAAACTGCAGTAAGAACAAAATCATTATAATACCTCAAATCAAGTCCACTTCAAAATTTCAAAGCTCTGGCTATGTTAAGTATCTATTGGTGCTTTCTCTCTACTCTTCCATTCTATTAAGGAGTCTCCACACAATTTCTTTGATGCATGATACCCTTCTCATCATAGAAGTTTTTCATTTCAAACTCCTTTCTATTGTCACTCCATACAACTTTACTTTCCTGCCAAACTGTGCTTTAACAAAAATACAGAAGTGTTGCAAATGAAGGCTAGTTTTAAGATTGGCTTTCATCAAATATATCCGTGCGCATTTACTACAATCATCAAGAATTGACAAAAAAATTTGTGTATCCATCATAGAAAGTTTCATTACAGGGTTCTCAAATATCACAATATGTTAAATCAAAACATTTGTTTGCTCTAAAACTACTATCACAAGATTGAAGTCTCTGCATTTTAGCCAAAGGACAAACATAACATAGCTTATAATTCTTAATCATCAAAACACCTGAAAGAATGTCTAACCTGGACTGTAAAGGATGTCCAAGTATGTAATGTCATATATCACAATTTTTACCTTAATTGAGGTCCAAAACTATTGTACCAGAGCAAGCTTGTGTTAAACCAAGAAGATCTTAACGGGAACCAGTAAGAAACCCGAAGTACTTCAAATGAGAAAATGTGGAGATCTAGCTTCTCGCCGTTGTGGAAGAAGTCAACAAGTATCCCAATATCCCCATTATCCCCGTAAAAAATGTATCCCATTATCCCCATTATTCCAATTATCCTATTATTCCATTTTCAAATTATGTTTCGTAGTTGCTGGAAGTAGTGGGTAGAAATTTTTGTATTTAAATTCGGCAAATCTCAGCATAAAACAAGTTCAAAATTTGCAATCTGTGGTTGTTTCTCACCCAAAGCAAAAAAAATTATTACTTGGTTCTGATTGGGACCTATTAGCTTGTTGGGATTGGTTTTCGGAATCTACACTGTTTTAAGATGATACAATTCGTTTTTAATTCCTCCACTTTAACTGTCTTCCAGGTCATAAGGTCTTGATTTACATAATGTTCTTGTGAAAGTATTAGACAACATATAACATCGTAAGCCAGTCTTCTTGCAAATATTAAATTAAAGTTAAATGTCAACTTTAATTTAAGCTAGAATGTGAAGGATGTCAAGTCTCTGATGTCAACTTATCAAAATTTTCACCTTCATTGAGGTGCAAAATTGTTGCACCAAAGAAAGCTTGTTGATATTGGTTATTGGAATCTGCACACTGTTTTAAGCTGGTACATTTCCAACTTCCCCCACTTCAAATGTCTTTTAGGTCAAAAGGTCTTGAATTACACAATAGCCTTGTGAAAATATTAGACAACATATGACATCTTGGACCAATTTCCTTGCAGATATTAAATTAAAGTTGAACGAAAACACACATAATACATTCTTAATGATTTATTTATTACTCATCTTAACCATACCAGCATGAGACTCACTCACCTTTTTTCCATTTAGCAAGACTGTTTTAGAGGCAGTGTTTGATATAATTTCAATGTATAGGTGCGGTGTGGAGATAATGTGATCAGATGCACCGACGTCAATGACCCAAGGAACAAGTGAACTTTCATCTAACTTTAATGAATGAGCATTATACATAAATACATACCAAAAAATCAAGTAAGAGCAGGTTCTTATGAGGATGTAGATGATGATTGTACTATGTTTGCTGAAAGTTGGTTTTGCTAAAGAAGTTCCATGAGTTGATTGTATTGTTATTTGGTCAATATGTGTTGTTCATCTACATTGGATCGCCCAAATAACTCACCTGAGAATACTTTGTTAATTCTTGATTGCTTGGCTCTTCAATGGGGCCTCTGTCCCTTTGATTCTTTGGATCTCATTTTCACTTATTGGACCATTCTTTTTCTTTTTGACCTCTTTTTTCACTCATTGGATCATTCTTTTTCTTTTCGGCTTATTTATTTATTTATTTTGAGTCATTCTTTTTCCTTTTTTTTTAAATAAAAAGTGTGAAATATGTATTAATATGGTATCAAAGGAATGAGGGTACCATCCTGAGCCATTCTTTTTCTTTTCGGTCTCTTTTTTCTTTTGAATTTTTCGAAAGTTCTTCAATGGATCTTTTGATTCGTATTCGATCCTTGAATACCTCTTTAGCCGACAAGGGTGTAAAAATATGATTCCAGCTATTTAGGCGCAAGGAATAATAGTTCTAGAAACCATCACAGTTCACATGCCTATCGTACTGTCATGGTCGCACAAGTAGTATATGATCAACGTGCATGGGTGCAACATCGTAACATACTTAATATCGGTCAATATAGAAAAATACCAAAACTTGCTTGGTGACTCTTACTTCTCCGCATTCATTTAACCAATATAATATGTATGAATTAGAATGTATTGTACAAGACAATCCTAATTTATCAACAAGTATAGTGTTGGCAATGTTGGTACAACTCCCTCCGTCAACAATCAAGTTGCACACCTTTCCATTCACTGAGCATCCTATATGGAAGATGTTTTCTCTTTGGTCTGTAAATTTAGAGCTCTCCGAACAACCAAAGTCTCACCCTTGAATGGGTTAGAAAAGTCTTCATCATAGTCTTCCAATGACGACATGCTATCATTATCACTATTATAGCCACTGACACTATCTATCTCACCATCATCTCGCATCATCATGATCTTTTCGTTGGGTTACTGAGATGCGATATGACCGACACCTAAACACCTGAAACATTTAATAGTGCTATACTTTTAATTAGAAGTAGGTGTTTTAGAGTTATTTCTTAGGTTGGTTGGGACTTGTTTTCTTTCTTTACTTCGGACCCCTTCTCCTCCTTTCTCAGCCATCTTGAGCTATATTGAGAGTGGAATTTGATATTCCTCTGGTGGACCCCTTATGCTTTAGCTTTCTCTCAACTTTTATGATCATGTGTACCATGTCTTCCAACTCCGTGTAATATATCAATTCGACTATATTAGCAATTTCTCAATTTAGTCCACTTAAGAACCGTGCCATGGTAGTTTCGGGATCTTTGTCTATGTTGGCCCTGATTATTGTCGTCTCCATCTCCTTGTGGTAATCTTCCACGAATATAGATTCTTGGGTCAAACGTTGCAACTTCTGGTGCATCTCCTTGTGATAGTAAGAAGGTACAAATCTCTTTCTCGTGATGGACTTCATCTCCCTCCATGTTGAGACAGATCAGTCTCCGTTACGCCTTCTGCTAGTCAGCAGTTGATTCCACCATGCTAGAGCATAGTCAATGAATTCTACGACAATTAATTTTACCTTATTTCCTTCACTGTAGTTATAGCAGTCGAAAATGAGCTCTATTTTTCATTCCTACTCTAGATTGGTTTCAGCACCATTTCATCTCTTGAAAAGTGAAATCTCCATTTTGATAGAGTTGATGTTGCTATCTCTCATGTCCTCCCTTGGGTAATCCCGATCATTATCTCTTTTATTCTCATCACTTGATTCAGCATCATTCTGTTATGGTTGGCGCCTTGCCTGAGGTGGGCTATTATTTCTTCTCCTCCTTTCATCAATCTTCACTTGTAAATTTTCAATTGCCAGATTGAGTCATGCAAGCGTGGTGTCTACATGCTCCCTCAGATATGTTGGACTATTATTTCTCGCTTGGTTGAGATATTATGAAATCCCTACAAGAAAAAATTAGTAGCGAAATACCATTCACTCATAATTCTCTCGTATTTAACTCACCTCTCAATCTTCTTCCCTCAAGTTGAGCGTCAAAATTGACTTATCTTGAATTAAGGTACTCAAGTTTGTCTTAAAACACTTCAAAGAACCTTAGGGAAAGAAAATTACATGACAACTTCTAGAAACACGAGTTGAAGCACACAGGTGAAGATTATGTGTACCTTTTATTTTTATGCTAAATAATTAGGATGCAATTAGCTACTTACATGTATCTTGGAACACAAGCACAAAGAAAGAATGAAAATTAGAGTGCAAAAAAGACAAATTTGGATATGATGTGATGGATTCAGTTTAATCCCTATAGATAGAACTGAAGATACAACCTAAATACTAATTACAATATAACCTACGCTCTAACGAGATGATTTAGTTTTGAGCTAAGTATGTATATGTCTCTAAACGATGCACTAGTATGGAAAGAAAAAGGAAACACGCACCTTTATATGAATGAAGATGCGGCCTTGCACAAATATGGAAACGATTTGCTTGATTAACAAAGTGTGATGAATCAAACAACACAAATATTCTTGATTGTCTTTTGATTGATGAGTAATTGGTTTCTTTTTGTTGGATAGGATATTTTATTATTTAATTAGTTGAGCTGATGTGATTAGAATTCTATTAAAATATTAATCTTATATAAATAAAATTTTAATATAATAATAATTTTCTTATTAGTAGATTAAGAATTTTATAAATACCCTAAGTGTATTAACCTAAAAGGAGAAATAAAATTAATATTTTTTTTTCCAAAAATCTATATGGTATCAGAGATAAAATAAAATTATATTAGAGTTCTAATTTCAGGATTTTTTCCAAACCCTAAAATAGCACAATAAGCAAAGATGGTGGTACTCACTTATTGAAATGTACTCTTATCACCATCCCAAACAGTGTTATAGGCTGACCGACAACCTTAACCCGACTCTGCCAGTTGCCAGCGGCAGTGATGTGTGAGCCGACGTGCCGTCATATGCGACGCCACTGACCACCACGTTCTGTCGTGATTTCACCGGGAATCACCATAAAAACTACTAACGGGTTCAGATCTGGTGGAGATCTAGTGAAAATCGCTCCAAAACTACTCAGATTTGGCTATCCTGCAACTTGGCCGCTGCGGATCTTCTTCTCCGACCGTGCACAGCTCCTCTTTCGGCCTTCTAATGTCAAATACGCACAGGAGCAATAGATCCGGCTGCATTGTACAAGAATTAGACTTCCTCTGCTTTCGACTCAGATCTGGTTGAGCACTAGTCGGATTTGTCTTCTTCGTGCGATTCTGCTGCCACTCCTGCGGAGATTTGGTTGTCGCTTCTTCTTCAGCAGCCCCCTTTTGGTGCATTTTTGGGTTGCTACTGACATAGATATGGATGTTTCGCGAACCGGAACTAATCCGAATTTTCTGCGCAGAGCTACTCCGATCAATTTTTTATGCTCCTTTTTCTGGCTTTTCCGCAGCGTCAGCCTTTAGTTTTACGATCTAGTTTCTCCACACACGAGCTTCTCTTACCAGATTTTTTGTTCATTTTTCTAACTCTTTGGCGCGCGTTCACCTCTAGTGTCGTTAACCAACGCTTATCCGACTTCTCTGCAAGTGAAGCCGCTCTGACCAGCCTCTTTCTAGCCCTTTCTCCTACTTCTTAGTGCCCATCCACCTTCTACTTTTGAGATCTGATGCTGATCTGGCTTCTCCACATGCGAGTTGCTCCGATTGGCCTTTTTTGCTCCTTTTTCCGGCTCTTTCGCACGTGTTCATCGCTAGTTTACAAGTAAGTCTGAAAGTTAGGCATATGTGATATCATTGTACCAACTTGAGGAGTATTAACTATAATTTTTATTATTTTATGATTTAATTAGTTTATTATTTATTTAGTTAATATGATATAATTAGAATTTTACTGAAATAGTAATTTCATATAATTAGAATTCTAGTACAATAGTAATTTCTTTATTAGTAGTTTAAAAATTTTATAAATACTTCAGGTGTAACAAGTTAAAGGAAAAGAAATAAAATTAATTTTTTTTTTTTCAAAATCTACACTTTCCTTTTCTTTTGTTTTCTTATCTTTTGACTTCCTTTTCTTTTGTTTTCTTATCTTTTGACTAAGATGACAACGGAATCGCGTGAACAACAATGATGATGGATTCAAGTGAAACAAAACACAATGAGGGATTAGCACTATGGTGTTGATGCTAATCACTTGGAATAACAATATGCAAGGCAACAAATCAAGGATAGTAAGATTTATTTGAATCTAAACTCTGATACCAAATGATGCGGAACTTGGAATCAACAAATGCAATCCAAAATCCATACATACAATTTAACATGAAAAAATTAAATTTTTAAAGTAAACTCTTCCTAGTTAACTCACAATCAACCTGTGATTGCAAATTAAGATAATTGAGAAAAGAAATCATAATCGATAATACGCCACGAGATTATCTCGATAAGTAGAACTAATTTTTCACTCAACGAGACAGCTTGAAGAAATCTCTCAAAAGAGTACTCACTACAGCCAAAAAGTAAAAGTTTGAAAAAGAACTTGAAATTTAATTGATTTAATTGATGTGTTTACAATCAAAGGAGTAAAAATTTTATATAAGCACAAACTTTACTAATTTGAGTAGAAATCGGAAACTAAATTCTAGAAAAATTCTACATACATTTTTATTTAGGATTCTAATTAAAAGTTAAATTAAAAACTCAAATATAAAAGAAATAAAATTTGTCTTCCTTGTTGTGGCCAAATCTTCTTCCTTATTTAAATTGGATTCGGAGTTCAATAATTAATTAGTTTTTAGTGAAGAAGTTGTGTTGAAGACGCCTTAAAAAGTTTCTAACTTAAAGTAGAAAACAAACGTTTCTCCATAAGAAAATCAAGGAAGATTTTTGGTTAGGATAAGGACTCCTCTTCCTTTGATCTTTCCTTTGACAAGCATGATTCCAACTCTTCAAAATATTAATTGATGAAGAAGAAATCCAATTAGGACTCTAGAATAAAGAGTTTCAGTATTTTTAAAGCTCCCTTGCCGTAAATCCTAATTAATTTAGGATTCATATTGCCGCACTCCATTAAGAGATGATGGTTTGAGAGAAATTCTCATGGGAGAGTGTGAGAAAATATGAGAAGAAAAGAAAGATCTCTATTTCTGAATTGATATACATGGTATTATATAGTAGGTTACAAAAGAAAAAAATAGGAAACTAACTCATTCCTAAATAGTACACTAACTTAACAAGAAACTTATTAATTTCTAAATAGAACACTAACGCATTAGAAAACCTAACCTCCTAATCCCTCAATTTATAGGATTTCCAATTAATTCTCCTAATATCTTGCCAGCATATCTATATCTTGACACTCCCCCTTAAGCTGAGGAGTAGATGTCTTCAATTCCCAGCTTGAATATAAGATCATAGAAATTCGAACTGTTCAACCTCTTTATTAGAACATCAGCTACTTGACGTTCTGATGGAACATAAGACATACACACTAATCCTTCCTCCAATTTTTCTTTGATGAAATGTATATCAATTTCGATATATTTTATCCTCTCGTGTTGTATAGGATTATGAAAAATATTGATATTTGATTTTTTGTCACAATAGAGCTTCATAGGTCCTTCTATTTGACTCTCAAATCATCTAGAATAATATTCAACCAGAGTAACTTATATAATCCCTGAGCAATAGCCCTGAACTCTAATTCTGCGGATGATCTTGCCACCACATTCTTTTTCTTGCTCCTCCACGTTACTAGATTACCTCCAAAAAAAATACAATACCCTATAGTTGATCTTCTGTACACTAAGGAACCTGCATAGTCAGCATCGGTGTAAACTTTTAAAGCAAGAATGTTGTTTTTCTTGAACAAAATTCCTTTTCTTGGATTACCTTTCAAGTAATGCAGTACCCTGTAAGCAGCTTGAAGATGAAGTTCTCTTGAATCATACATGAATTGACTAATCATGGTCATTGAGTATGCTATGTCAGGCCGAGTGTGGGCAAGGTATATGAGTTTTCCGACCAACCTTTGGTACATTCTTTTATCAACAGTTGGTTCTTCTTTAACTTCTCTCAACTTATGGTTTGGATCCATTGATGTAGAGACTGGTTTGCACCCAATCTTCTCTGTTTCTGTCAATAAATCAATCACATACTTTTGCTGAGATATGAAGATCCTCTGTGTAGAATATGCCACCTCAATACTGAGAAAATACTTAAGTTTTTCCAGTTCCTTTATTTCAAATTCTTTTACTAGTCTCTATTTCAGTTCTTGCTTCTCTCTCTCATCATTTAACAGATTGTGTATGTAAAGGTGGGTCAGATCTTACCTGATCTCATTTCTAGTGTCTGAGTTGGATTCGTGGACTTGTATCAGTTTTGGAATGGTATTTCTCCTTGAATACACTTGAGTGAATCTTGGTAACTTTTGACTTGCATTGGTAGAGACAAGAGGTGACACGGGTTCAACAACAGAATTGGGTGACTCATATGTGATTAGGTTAGAGGTCTTGGATTCAACAACATGGACTAGAACCTGAGGAAGGTCAAGGATTTTAATTGGTTCAAAGGATTCACAAGTACTATCTTCCATAATCGCAATCTTCCCCTTAAGAGAGGACTTGGAGAAAAAAAGTTTATTTTCTGTTAAAATGACATCTGCAGAGATGTAAATTTTTTTGGATGAAGGATTGTAACACTTGTATCTCTTTTGAGTAGATGAGTAATCAAGGAAAACACATTTTATGACTCGAGGATCTAGATTGCCTCTTTGTTGGTTGTGGATATGAACAAAGGCAATGCACCCAAATACTTTGGGTGTTAGGTAATTTGAGGTTCTGAAGTGAGGGTAAAAACTATTAAGGATCTCTATGGGACTTTTGTTGTCCATGTAAGGGAAGTTTATTTATCAAGTGTGTGGCAATAAGAATAGCCTCTCCCCAATAGAATTTAAGAACATTCCCTTGAAAAAGTAAGATTCGGGTGATGTTAAGAAAGTGCCCATTTTTCCATTTAGCTCCCTATTTTGCTAAGGTGTGTTAATACATAATGATTCATGGATAATGCCCTGTGATTAAAAATAGGGTGATAATTTGGTTGAAGTAGTCTCTAGCATTGTCTGCCCTAAAGCTTTTTATTTTAACCCCAAATTGGTTTTGAACCATTGAGTAAAAGTTGGGTATAACAATGCTAACATCATATTTTTGTTTAAGAAAAAAGATGCAAGTAACCTGAGTGCAATCATCAATTAAGGATACAAACTAACGAGCCCCATAAATATTTGGTATTGTGGAAGGACCCCATATGTCATTGTGCATTAAATGAAAAGGACGAAAGGTTCTTTTATTGTTAATAGGAAAATATACACAAGCATGTTTTGTTAATTCACAAGTATCACAATAAAATTCAGAAATATCTAATTTATGGAACAATTGAGAAAACATGTTTTTTAAAACCCTAAAAGATAGATGACCTAGGTGTAGGTGATACAGTCAAATGACATCTTTATTTGTGGAACTGAAGAAAACCAAGGACAAATTGCTTCTACCGATTTTTGATGATTCAAGGTGGTAAAGACTGCTTATTTCCTTACCAAGTCCAATCCTCCTCCCTGAGTGCTGATCATAAAAAACACATTAAAAAGGGAATCAATTGACATAACATTTAAGATCATGAGTTAGTTTTTGAATGGAAACCAGGTTGGTTGATAGTTTAGGTACATGAAGGACATTTTTAAGGGTAAGGGTAGGTGTGATATGTATTTCTCCGAACCCTGCAACAGTAGCTAAAGAGCCATTGACCACTAAAATTTTCTTGTTACTCGGGCATGGATTATAGGTGTGAAAGAGTTGAGGTATGGGGGCCATATGATTTGCGGCACTAGAATTTATTATCCAAGAATTAGCATATAATGTTTCCGAGGCATTCATGCAAAAAGAGAACGAAGGTTTATCTATAAGAGTTAGAGAACAAATTCCAGAAGGCTTCCCAAGAGATCCCAGCAGGTTTCTCAGCTTCTCAATTTCTTCATTGTTGAATCCCCCCTGTTATTGAATTTTTTTCAATTTTGGGTTGCTCTATCATATGTGTCTGAGGCCTTTGTTGCCCCCACAATTCCCCCATTCTCGAATTGGTGACTTACCATTCAATTTTCAACACTTCTCCTTTGTGTGCCTCGATTTCTTGCAATGCACCAGAGATTGTCCTTGTTCTCCTTCCACTAGTTTTCTCTAGCAGGATGTTGAGTTAGATTACCCTTTCTTTTCTTCTGATGAGCTGTTTTTGCTATTAAGGCTTACTCGTTCACGGTTTGTTGTGTTTGAAGCATAATACTCCTTAAGCTTTCTTCTACTTAAATCAATAATATTGTCTCTTCTATAGGAGGGGTGTCCTCCTTGCCAAGGATTTGGATCCTAATATGATCGAATTCAGAATTTAATTCAGCCAAAAAATCATAGACCTGGTCTTTTTCAATAAAGTTATTCAAGATGACAGCATCTTCGGGGTGTTTCATCTTAAAAACTCGGTAATGATTAAGTTCTTGCTACAGGTTTTGCAGCAGGTTTGTATATTCTATGACAGATTTGTGTCCTTCCTTAGTGGCCGCAATTTTTACCTTGATCTCGTACACTTGAGTGGCATCATGGACCTTCGAATATGTGCGACGAATGAAATCCCAAATTTCCTTTGTTGTAGCCAAAAACATACACATATCACTGATCATGGGACTCATATAATCCCATAGCCAAGACATTATCATAGAATCCTGCTCATCCGATGCTTCAAACAATGGGTCACCCTTTGCTGGTCCCGTTCCAAGAAGGTGATTAAGTCTCCCTTTGCCCTTGAGGTATGTGTAAACAAATTGAGACCATTTGAGGTAGTTCTTCCCATTGAGCCTATTGGAGGACCGAATATTCTGCAATTCTCCAATTTTCTTAACAGAGTTGGACTCTTCGGGTGGATTTAAATTGCTGGAGGCAGTGGTGCAGGTGGTTTGGGAGGTTGACATCATGAAGGAAGGAAATCAGTAGCAATTAAGATTGTCCAAACAGGAATTAAAAAAGGAGAAATAAAATAAGATCACCAATGAAGGCTGAAAGAAAGATCGTTCAACAATTAAGGCTGAAGAGAATAGAGGCAAAATTCACAGAAAGGAGTTTAGAGCTTTGATACCATGTGAGGAAATATGAGAAGAAAAGAAAGACCTCTATTTCTGAATTGATAAGACATACTATTATATAGTAGGTTACAAGAGAAAAAAATAGGAAACTAACTCATTCCTAAATAGTACACTAACTCAACAGGAAACTTATTCATTCTTAAATAAAACACTAACTCATTAAGAAACCTAACCTCCTAATCCCTCAATTTACAGGATTTTCAATTAATTCTCCTAATATCATACCAGCATATCTATATCTTGACAAAGAGAGTTCCCCTCTCGTATGGGATTCTTCATGGGACAAAATCTCTTCCTTTATGGGCTTTTTCTTCGGGCTCAAGCTTGTATTCATCATGGATCCACTCTGGGAAATGAAATGCTTGCTTGAGTTTCTTGGCTTTAACTTTCGTGATTAGTCCATTAGGCATCATTACACTCTTTCCAAGTGGTTCAAGCCCACCTTTCACTATGTCAAAGTCTTGTTTATCCTGTGGAGCCTCATATGTGGGCAGTTTAGGGCCCAAACCACTTGCTTGTTCCTTGAAGACACCTTGGCCGCGTGCTTGGTGGCTTGAGGAACTTTGGCCGCGGCTTGGATGGGTTGAATGATCCCGAGAATCTTCCATGCTGCCTTGGTTCATATCACTATGCCTTATTGTCATGGACTTTTGTTAGAAATTCTATTATCTCATGCCACTTTGTTGGACAAATATGACATTTTAGGTTAGAGCCTTGTACTACTTCTTTGGAGATCCTAGCATTACAAAATTATACAAATGTTAAGGATAAGTCTGATGCGTTCCAATATTAATTGTAGGAAACTCATATTCTACCAACTTTATCCATTAATATGTAATTAATAAAGTGTATATAAAGCACTCCAATACATGAACTTACCAGCACTAACCTTTATCTAGATCACTACTATTAATTGTCATGCACCAATTCTCAAATCTCATTATCTTAATATGATTGTTTATATTTCTGAATGCAATTTATCTCTTCTTGAAATCTTTAGTTCATGCATCCACTCTGTCAATATTGTGTATCAAACTTCCACTGTCCTCCTCAGTTCGCAATTTCTTCTTCAATGACTTCTTGTTATTGGAACTTGGAGGCAAGTCATATAATGCACTTACTCTTCTTTGAACACCACGACTTTGTACACCATTGTTATTGTTGTCAATCTTGCTTCTCTCATTACAGAATTGTCTGCTTCAATACACAAACTCCCTATTCACTTCCTCATGTTTGTTCTTTCAAGTTGAAATTTATGCTGTGTCATTTCCTACTTCATATTCCTACAGTGTTTTTCATTGTAGTCATGACTTGATTATTCATCTCCTCAATGACAATGTTATAGACATTCTTCAATTGCTTATTTACACGCAATGCAACATTGTTTTCGGCCTCTTTTTTCCTTCAAGCCCTGAATCCATGTTGGTTTCTGCTTCCAAATCCATCCTCCAAATGAAGAAATGCCACAAGTTCATGCCAATGATCAAATTCCAAGTTTATGATACAAATATATAGGCAAAAGGTAATAATACCTTTTCGAGCAATTCCTTGAGAATTAACTTGTAACGGATTGTTGCAGGAGGTGATTCACTTTCCATATTTAGTTTCTTGAAGCCTTGGCTCTTGCTAGGGTTGCAGTGTCACTAACAAAAAGAACCTCTCAACTTTCACCTTTTTCTTATTAGCTGTTGTAGATACCTACAATGTTTTTATGTGAAGGATCTCTTTTCTTCACCGTCTGTGGAGTTAGCTGAAGAACTCTCACATTTCAATAAGATTTCTTTTCACCAAATCTGTAAAATTTCTCTTCCAAACAGCCCTCTCAGCAGGTTCTCTTTTTACCAAACTTTGGGAATTTTTCTCTAACAAACAGTCTTGTTGACATGCACAATTAAATCTGTTAGACATCCAACCTTCAAATTCCTAGATCTCATTAAATTAATTTTGCTCTGGTTAAACTTACTTGGCTTTGATTCGGTAGAGGAAAATATAATTCTCAAATAATTAGAGAGGAGAGAGAGAGAGAGAGAGAGAGAATAAAAGTATTTTATTGTACTTGAACATATTACTTTATCCTAACATTGTCTTAATTTGGAATACAGTGATTTCCAACCAAGCTCCACCCCTAATAACCAGTTTTTTTCCCCAAAAAACTGATATAAGCGAATAGAATTTTCCAATGTTTCTTATACATTATCCTACAGAGTGGCATTGTCAGGAGTTCTATATTTGTCTTCAGCATGGTTAGTTACTGTTTCTTGGGATGTATAGCTTTTTGTTCACTTCTTGATTTTTCCGCAAGTGGAGGAAGGCAAGCAGTTTGTAAATGAAGTAGTTGTCCTTCAGATTTTTTATTCTTCATTTATATGAATTTTGGAGAAAGATTTCATAACTGAAAAGAAATAGAAGGTAGAAACATCATGTAGTATAAAAGGCACAGGGATATTTCTCTTGGATGGCTACTTTCAATCTCTATCAAAATTGGGAGATTATCATCTTCCTTAATTAAATTTGCTCATTTATGTTCCGTTATGGTTTCTTTTCTTCTTTTTTTTTCATTGGCAAATTTAGAAGAATGCCTTATTCTCCTCTTTGTACTTTCTTCTTTTTCTCTTAATAAAGCTTCTGTTATTTGTCCAAAAAAGAAAGACCATGTAGTATATTTTCATTGACATTCTGTGTTTACCAAACAAGCTAGTTGGTTATGTGCACTCGTGTGCGTGTGCTTTTTTTTTTTTTTTTGCTGAAGTTGTTTATTTTCCTCATCTGATACTAAGAACAATGCTGTATGTGAATGATTGTGTTTTCTTAATGACGTTAAAGAATGATTCTCCTTTACTCAAGTCCTTTGCCATCATTCTCATGCAATTTAGGAAATTTATTTCGTCTGTTGAGACTAGACAGCAAGAAAGATGGGATGAATTTGGGTTCTGTTCAAAGGCCTGAGGACCTTTGAATATCTACCAATTAACTGACAGTAGGGCTTTTTTGCATATTTATAGTTCCTAAACTTGAAGAGAAAGCTCTAATAAATAGCCTTTATTCATGGAAAGTTGCAGCCTCCCAAAATTATGATGAATTGTGACATTTGGAATTACCCAAATAAAAGCAATAAGACATCATTTCATTTGTAATTTAGGAGAGAAGCATCCTTGATATGTTAGTAAGCCAATCATCATATTTCAAAAGCTGTTTGGGGATTAAGAAATCATCCTCAACTTTGCTGCTTAGTCAGGTGAGATCCAACGTGGTATCCGGGCGATCCAGGAGGGGCGGGGGGTGGCTGCCACAGCTTCTTATCCAGTGTATATCATCTTACAATAATAAAATATGGTATAGATAAACCGGAAGAAGTATACATAAAAACATTTGCTCCTTTTTTGGGAAAGTCAGTATAATTTCAGGCCTTTGAGGACAAAAGCACTTCCAATATATGGAGCAGGTAATTTAAGAAAAAGTAAGACACGATCAGTTCCATTTTCTTAAACAGTAAATTACTTACCGACTTAGCAATTATGTTTTTGCACTTTGTAGTTAAGTCTTATTTATTATATAGCTTAATCTTTACTTATACCTTGGACCAATCCTTTTGAAACCTGTAATAATCCTAGTTTCTTTTGTCATTTAATCACTTTCTTTAAAACCAACTTTTGAGCTCTACTTTTGCCAAAATTACTGGATTACCCAAACTCGCTTTTTCCTTTTTCCTTCTTCTTTCTACATTTTTTTTCACGTTTTTTTCTAATCTTATATAATCTCTGATTCTCTCACTACAGGTCACAGCTATAGCACCCACTTCTCTCAAGAGTAGAACACATTGTATATAGACGAGAAAACCCTTCTAATTCAACATTCAACAGAAGATTGCCTTGATTTTCAAAAATCCTTATGGGATTCCTTTGAATTAGCTAGTGAGTTCTTGCTCATCATTAATTTTTTTATAAGAAAATGTATATCAAGTCGAGCTAAACATTCCTGAGTTATGAACTGGAAAAGGCTGGTATACATTCTTGAGGGGACCCCCCTCATAGCTTTTCTTGTTGTGCTTTCTTCTCAGGTTAAAAGGGTTGATGGTGAATGTATTTAAAGTCTTTATCCAACTAAAGAAAAGGAGAAAAAAGAGAACCAATAGTAATAATAATAAAAAGACAGCTTGCACTCTTTCGATAATCTTTCTCACAGATTGCATGTGATCAAATAGTCCCCCATAAGCATAAAGACGCTAAGAGGGAAAAAAATAAAAAAAAATAAAAAAATTATCAAACCAAATCACATTTTTAATTAATATTCAATTTAGAATTTGACATTCACATCATGCAATACATTTAATTTGAAATAAAATAAGTCATAATCTATTTTTATTTGAAAATTTGGATCTTTCAAAGGAGAGCAATTTTTGAAAAGAGACAATAATGCATTGTGGTCTGAAGGACATCCACAAATCCATTTTGGTGTTTATAAATGAATGCAGTGGATACCACCTAAACGGACTCTTAATGTGGAGGTGGTCCGAAACAACTAAATTTTTTATTTCTATATAATTTATTATATATATGTATTAAGTAAGTAAAAAAAATATAATATTATATAAAAATTTAAAAGTTTCAACGTACTTTAAAATAAAATAATTTAAAATGAACCTTACAAACAATATTTATATTTGCCTCCAAATTAAGGTCTTATGATTCTGATAAACGTGTTTGCTTAGAAGCTCACGCTTTAATCATTTGTCACTATTTAAGAATATCATTGCTCACTGTATGATATGTTTATATTATAATAATAATAATAATATTTTCTAATTATTATTCTTGGAAAATATTTTTAATTATATTAGATACATAAGATATTTATCTCACGCGGCGCACGCGCCTATCACGGGGAATAGGGGCCCCTCCCTCCCGTTGCAAATGACCTTCAACCTTTTCTTCTACTAAAGTAAATGCAGTGGCCATCTCTTCAAAAACCAGAACAGATCATTTAGGGCTCAAAAATACAAAGATTCTAACAAAATTAAAAATTCAATTCGGTTTACATGAAATAAGCCTGAGGAGAGAGAAGAAAAAAGCGGGAATTGAGTGAGAATCATGTGATCTACCACCCCCCCGTTATCTCTTCATTCTTAATAAACCTATACACCACCACCCATAAATTTCTTCACTTTTTTTTTTTTGGGTTTATATTAATCGAATTATTTCAACCTTTTCTTCTTTTCTTTCTAGCTTCCTTGCCTTTTCAATGGCTTCCAGTGCTTCCAGGTTCATCAAGTGTGTGACGGTGGGTGATGGTGCTGTTGGCAAGACTTGCATGCTTATCTGCTACACAAGCAACAAGTTCCCTACTGTACGTTTTCTTCTTTTTTCTTCAATCTCACTTTTTCTTTCCGATTTTTCCGTTCTTTGTAATTGCTGCTTGTGGTTTTAAGCGTGTTTCTGCCTCCGGGTTTTGCAGCTTTTGTGATTCTTTAATATATATTCCAAATTTACTCTGGTCTCCTTCTGGTTTATTCAAGATTATACACACAGAAAACAACTCTTTCTCGAAGCTATTTCATGTTCCTCTTTGTTGTCTCATCTGTGGAATTGAATTGTCATTACTTTTAAGATTCTAGTGTTTGCTGAATGTATCAGGACTACATACCAACAGTGTTTGATAACTTCAGTGCAAATGTGGTAGTTGAAGGCACCACTGTTAACTTAGGCCTCTGGGACACAGCTGGTATGGTTAATTCCAGGAATTTCAGTGTTGATTCCATCTTAATCTTTTGTTTTCCCCCTCCTTAAATTCTCTGAACTTAGAGTCATCAAATCACAATTTTGCCAAATTTAGCAATTTTTTTATCTTTTGCCTCGTATGAACTTTTGCAGGGCAAGAGGATTACAATAGGCTGAGACCCTTAAGCTATAGAGGAGCAGATGTCTTTGTCTTAGCTTTCTCATTAGTTAGCCGCGCAAGCTACGAGAACGTACTGAAAAAGGTCAGTCAAGTTTACTTAGAGTTTTCTTTTAGTTATGAGATATTTCATACAAATTACACTTTTTTGACACATGATTATCCAATCAGTGGATCCCTGAACTCCAGCATTACGCTCCAGGAGTCCCGGTGGTACTAGTTGGGACTAAACTTGGTAAGCTAACAAGTATTTATTATCTTTTTCCTTCCCAAGTTATTGGCAGTTGTTATCCTTTTACTTTTACGGAAACTTTTCACAGCATGCAATCTTGTTGGTTTTTCGTGTCTATCTCAAAATGACAATAAATTAGTGGACAAAGCTAATCATCAGACTGTCGGCCTTTATAAAGTCAGGATAGTTTGAAATCCTTTCACCAATATTTTATGCTAATTAAATTATGTTCCCTTCATTGAGCTTGATAGTAGGAAACCATAAAAACATAAAGTTGGAAGCAATTGGGTCATTCGAAGATGGTGAGCTTGTCTGATACCAGTTGATCATCTTGGAACATTTATTCAAAGACAACTAATTGCACTAGAAAAGAGTACAGATTTCACAAAAGCATGAGTAACATTGGAAGTGAGTGATTCAACACAGTGAATTTGATACAGGGGAGCAAGTTTTTGCAAAAATATGATCTTTGAATCAAGAACAAAATTGGATTTCATTTACCAGCTAGTGATGAAACTTTTTGTTCATTCTAGAAGGAACCTGTGTGTTGTGATTCAATCTGGCAGTTGCAATCTGCTCCCTTCTCTCTGTATTTGGGTGGCACCCCCGTGGTGCCTTGTCAAATACATTTTCTATCTTTTCTTTTCCCTAGAAAAACATCTTATCAGAAATAAAATAAAGAAGGTTTCTTGAAATCTTGAAAAGCTATTGGCCAAATTTTGTCATTGATTGATAATAGGGGCCATCAGTCTTGTTTGTGGAGACTGTGTAATTTTCCAAGGGGGCATGACACTTGATCTGCAGTTACAAACTGTCATCTAGGTCAAAATCTTCAATTATTTAGTTCTACGGAGGAGATAAAAAATGAATTGATACTCTTCTCCTGGAACAAGGTTTGGGGCCAAGGCTTGTCAAATAATACATTTAGGACAATGGGTGCCCATGATACTTCAAGAACTCAAGCTTATCAAACTTAGTCTTGAACAAGCTTTGAACTCATTGAACTGAACCTAATCAAATTATATGCTTTTTAGGAGTATTGGTAGTTCAAGAACTCAGATTCGTCAAACATAATCTTCAAGAAAGTTTACCCCTCCCATTGCTTTTGCTCTTGATGATCTTTTTTTCATCCAAACAAAGAGTTTACAACACCAATTTAGAAAGCCAATTTATGGGGTGTCTCATGTCTTCCTATAAAGGATTATGACAAGTTTAGTTTAAATGAGCTCCGAGTCTTGAGAGTGCCTTCCAAAATTTGTGGTGCTTAATATATTTTTCACATTTATCTTTGATTTATCATGGTTAGCTCCTCAATAAATATTAATTTTTGCAACCAAATTTGATGTTCACTATGGAGACAGATCTTCGTGAGGACAAGCATTATTTGGCTGATCATCTTGGGTTGGTGCCTGTAACCACAGCACAGGTGTAGCCTCTTTTAATTAGCTGCTTTGTAATTGGTGATTATGTGACTCAACAACTTAACATTTGGTTATCATTGTTGTTGTCTGCTTAGGGAGAGGAACTACGTAAACAGATTGGTGCTGCTTATTACGTTGAGTGCAGCTCAAAAACTCAGCAGGTATTTGAAGATTTGGAAATATAGATGCTGCCCATTACATAAAAAGGGAAATATATGAATTATGGTTGACCAAAAAATTAATCTGCATCATGAATTACGACATGAAAAATTGAAATCTCTTTGGGGATGAGGGGCAGAGATTGCAATCTTTCTTCTTTCTTTACTAATGATGTTCTTGCTATTAAAGCTGTGTGTGTGTTGCACCCTTTTCTGTTTGGACTTGGGAGAGACCCTAAATGTTTGGCCTAGCATACATAATGATAAATTCCTTTTATGGAGTTTTTTTGCGACCACTGAACCGGTATATGTCCATTCTTTTACTGCGATAATTCTAAACAACATTTATCTGGGATGTCTTCGTGCATTCTCGATGGGGTTATTAGATCATTCTCCTTGATTCTGCTGTAAATTGGAATACTTTTTATGTTATTGAAGCATGTGAAAGCAGTTTTTGATGCTGCAATCAAAGTAGTAATCAAGCCACCACAGAAACAAAAGGAGAAGAAGAAAAAGCAACGCCGGGGATGCCTGCTGTCAGTATTCTCTCTTTTACCTTTTTTGCTTGTACAATATTCAATTTTGTTAATATTTCATGTCAAGTGTTCATCCCATGTATCTAAGAAGCTGACTTGTTAATGTTCTCAAAGCTAAATAGAAAAGTTTTTCTCGGTCTCTTTCTCTTTTTTTTTTGTGAATTTTCTGGAAATGGATGGAAGTCATTGTGAGTATTTGGTTTGCTACTTGTTTTACTTTGGAGTGCAAGTGGAATCTTCCATTTGTAGAATTCAGTATTGTTTATCTACAAAATTTTGTATGACTTTTGGGATAGTAATTCAAAAGAAAGAAGCATCAATTGTTTAAAGGTCCTTTATGGGTCTAGAAAATGAAGACATTAACTTAAAGAAACATAGAAATAATTTACCTTCATCTTTTAGGAATTCCACTTCATTTTCTGGATATAATTTCTCCACTAGCAGTATAACAGTGTCTGTTCAGTTTGATTCCTATTGAGTTTGATTTCTATCCAAACTGAATAGAAATGAGTTGTTTTTTGGTGTGTAAGATCTAGAAAATGAAGACATTAACTTAAAGAAACATAGAAATAATTTACCTTCATCTTTTAGGAATTCCACTTCATTTTCTGGACATAATTTCTCCACTAGCAGTATAACAGTGTCTGTTCAGTTTGATTCCTATTGAGTTTGATTTCTATCCAAACTGAATAGAAATGAGTTGTTTTTTGGTGTGTAAGATCTAGAAAATGAAGACATTAACTTAAAGAAACATAGAAATAATTTACCTTCATCTTTTAGGAATTCCACTTCATTTTCTGGACATAATTTCTCCACTAGCAGTATAACAGTGTCTGTTCAGTTTGATTCCTATTGAGTTTGATTTCTATCCAAACTGAATAGAAATGAGTTGTTTTTTGGTGTGTAAGATCTGTAGACACGTCGCTGTTGTTTGATTTTAATTCAGTCTGACCTTAAAGTTTGTATGGTTTCATTTCTTAGGCGTGATCGGCTTTTCGTTGTAATTGCAGAAATGTCTTTTGTGGGAGGAATATTGTGCGAATCGGATAAGTGCACGGGTTGTTTTATGAAGAAATCGAATACGATTGTTAGCCATTCCAGTAGGTTGTGCAGAGATTTTTCAGGCTGCGACATGTGTTTTCAAGCAATGGTTTGTGTAGATGGGCAGGTTTAGCTCATTTTCAGTAATGTTTTCCGGCCCATCCTTACATTCTCTAATTATTGTGATAAAAAAATATTCTTGCATTCTAATCTAGTTACAAAGTGATATTCGTTGTAAAGAGCTTAAAACATCAAAGGATTATTGTTTGTTTCACATATTCCTGGAGGATTGAAGGAAGAAATATGCCTATTTTCTTTTCTTCTTTTTTCTTTTATTGTAATTGGATTTGTGGTTTTGAGAAAAAGGAAGTCTTTGATAACATAGTTCACCATCCCATACATGTCTTTATTAGACAAAATTAAAGAATTCTTTTGTTAAGTGAAAAATATACTTGATTAATATATTTTTTATAACATTAATAACGAGTATTTAGTACAAGTATGGGTAGGAATTTTGTAATTTTAATAAAAATATTTGGGGAAAATGTACAGTATTGATGGAAGTCAATTTAAAAAATTATTTTTGATGTAAAAATATAGTATTATATTTAAATAATTATGTTGAAGAATTTATAATAAATATTAAAATAACAAAAATTACACAACAACAAAATACAATTACTACAATAGCCTTAGTAATGTGAAATTTTTGCAAAAAAAATTATCCTGGTAATTTAAATTATTCGAAGATGTTTGTTTCAATTTCATTGCTTTGTTGCATGTGAATATTGATTTAAATCATCGTTTATTTGGTTTCAAAATAACAATTTTTAGATAACGTATGACAATAATAAAGACTATATTTACAAAAAAAAATAAATAAATAAATAAATTATTTAAATAATAAAATATAAAGTTAACAAATATATCCACTAACAATCTGAAGTGAAAAAAAAATATTAATGTTTTATCAAATCTCTCCTTTTTTGAGTTTATTGATTATAAGAGAAAATAAATTTATTGATTATCATCTTATAAACCCATGTATATTTTAAATTGTTAATAAAATTGACCAAGTTTTTATAATTTGATATTGACTGCAAACTTGGCCAGACGCACCAACAACATGCTTTTATTACGAAACGACAAACAATACCAACTACGAACAATAGATTTAGCCTACAAAACAAAATCAGAGGAAAGGTTGAAATAAAATGTAAGATAATTTTAAAAGTCGAAGATTTTATATACACTTCGTATAAACTCAATCCATTTTTATCATTTTACATAGAAGCTCAATCATCAACAATTTTTTTAGATTTATCCAACCCACCGCACAAGCAGTAGGAGACCGTGCGGTTTAAAAAATAACTACTACTACTTGAACCACTAAATAACTGCAGTGCAAAACCCCGAGTCTACCCCAGCACACGGTAAATCAAATTGGATAGATTTGAATTTTAGCATCAAAACTCTCACCCAGATGGTAATCGCATATTAGCATGATTTATCTCATCCATCATTCTGTCTAAATATAAAATACCATATTAGCATGGTCTAAAAAACTCCATATGAACAGATACGGAGACAAATATGTGCGTGTGTGTATATATATACACACACACACATGCATACAGCCAAGTTGACTAAAGCCAATCCCAAAAGAATCTCACCTAAGTATCTCTGGCAGAAGAAACCTCAATCCACCCCGAGAAACCAACGCATTTAACCCTTCTGAAGAATAGAAATAATACAGACAGGAAAAAAGAAAAAGACAACAAAGCAGCCTCAATAGAGAACTGCCATTGCTGGTGGAACTGGTGAATATTTAAAAATAATCAAAAGAAATTTGGGAACGTAATCCTTTCTACACTCGTTATCTGAAAAGTCTCCTTTTTCCACTAATTCAACAGGGCACATAAACGTTTTTTTTCCAATATAAACATCCATCCGAAATTTTGTCAGTAAATATTTATAGAAACAAACGTCCAACCAATTTTCCATCTTAAAGTTACCCCTTTACCATGCTTCCTGCCTTCCACTTTACATTGGAGACATCTCGGTAGAGGGTGCGAATCCTTCACAACATGCTGCACAGACCACTATAAGTTGGGGAGACAATAACCAACCGACAAAACTAATAACATGACCAAATGAAAATATCTCAAGAAACATCTTGTGAATTCCCAAAGAAATCTACAACTCAACTATGGATAGAGAATATAACATCAATCACAGCAACTAAATCATGCAAATGCAAGAAATTGAGTACCAAAAATTTGGGGATTCTGCTTATATTCTTATATATAATATATAATATAATATATATAATATATATAATTAAAAGAAAGGCAAAGGATGATAAACTAACAACAAAGCACAAACAAAAGTGCTTCTGCTAAGAGCAGTTCACCTATTCAACCTTTCATTATCAGAGTGACTGAAATGTAGAAACGATCATTTTGGGTCCAATTGAATATACTCTTGATGCACTAAACCAGTATGGGCACCAATTCCAAATGTCTGGACAAGACAGCGCATGCTTTCCAACAGTTAAAATATCTACAAAGGGGGAAACTAATCGCAGTCACCAGAACAAATTCAAGGAAACAAAGAGCTCGAAGACCCTGCACAGATCCTTTTTGACGATTACAGTTGGCCAAGCAACTTACCATCCACACCCTATGATAGATCGCAAGTTAGTTATGACCTCTGTGAGTTCAATCAATGCCCATCCTCAAATAACTGAAAAGGGACAGACAAGGAAAAGAATAAATATAGGCCTCCAATACGTAACAAAAAATTCGATAGATAGAACCTAAGAAATATAAGGAGAAAGGATGAGGAAGGTGAACCCCACGCAGGATACAGGATGCATATCAGGAACTCACGCTTTCATGGTCACTGGATTATGACATTTAGGCACCCCTATTGCCATGATGACTGCTTGTATCCATCCCACCCTCCCTCCGGTTCCTTCCTCTTTAGGACTCCACCTGCAACCTGATACATCCTTGCTTGCTCCTCAGCTAGCGCCTGTGAACTGGCCGACAATTGCCTCGAGGCAAGAGAATTCTCATCTCTTACTTCCATCTCTGGACCTCCAGGCCCTGCATTTAAGTCCAGACCCTGCCTAAGCCATTTCCTACTGTTCTCTGTGCCGCCATTACTGCTACCATCTGGAAGGCTAACAACATAAGGCCTTGGATAATTAGATGGGACTGCACTAGCTGGCCCTAATAACTGTGAATGAACCGCAGGGAAACAAAGCCTCCCACCAGAGGGAGAATCTACATATGTTGTAGAACCACCAGAAAAAGTTGTTGAGGGAAGAGGAAAGCTTGTCCCAAAAGGAAAGACAGGATATTGAAATGGAGTAGATGGGAAGGGCACTGCTGGGGAAGATGACAACACTGGTCCTCTATAGACATCAGGACTAAATGGAGTGGCACCAGTATTGGGACCCAGCATTCTCTGTGGTCCACCACTTGCAACAATTGGAAAAGGCTGCTCTCCTCTATCAGGCAAAATAGATGGAATGGTGATTGCTGAGTAGGCATTCCCCACAGGAAACCATGATGAGAAGCTTCCCATGTCATTACTGCTCACACGAAGCCCAGAAACAGTAGGCTGAGAAGGCACACTGCTTCTAGCATGCTGGCTAAATATTGTTGATGGTTCGGCACTCACTTCATCAGCAGAAGGTCCATTATTCAAATCAAAGTCTCTCCTGACAGTAACCTCATCATTAAGGCGATCATCTGATGATGACTTCACAGGCTGAAATGAAGCATTTAACCTGTGATTGTTGTTTGGATGACCTATATCAGCAGGCTCATCAACTCTGTTCAGATCAAGATCAAGTCCCCCAGAGGAGCGTACACAAGGCGAGCCCAGAATCTCATCGCATGATGAATCACGGTTACAGTCACTGACGGAACTTGGAACCTGTGCAGAACTTTGAGAAGCCAAATCCTCCAGGACTCTTTCTTGTGGTACATTTAAGTCAATATCCAAAAGTAGGCGATTCTGCTTGCTGGTAGTAGCATCAGGAGGAGAGATGTTAATTGCACCTAGTGGCATCTCCATTACCCTCCTAGGTTCAGCAGGCCGAAATGCACTAGTGGCTGCTGATCCCTTCCAACCAAGTGCCCCTTTAGTTCTCAAGAGGTCTTCTGGTGGTACAAAGGGACCCTTTGCAGGAGCAGCCACTGTTATTGAAGCAGGAAGACCACTAGATAAAGAAGAAACAGGAAAAGGAAGTGGGCTAATCAACTGAACTGGTGCTGAAGATCCAGGTGCTGTTAAGTGATTTGAATCTCCACATCTTCCATCATCGGCATTAAAGCCTTCATTCAAGTCAAACTCCACTTTTGCATCCATATCTGAACCCCCTGCAGCAGAGACAGAAGATGTATCCCTGGTAGTAGATGTGCATTCCTCTGCTTCATCTGCCTCATTACTGGTCAACTTTGATCCTCTAGGCTTCGCACGTGATTCTGTTTCTTGCACCAGATATGGAGATGATACCTTTGGAGGGGATGGTCCATCACGACATTGCTCATTAACCTCGTTACTGTCCAAATTCTCCGCCACATGCTCAGTTTTATGATTAGCAGCAGATGAATCAAAACCACCCATGACTTGATTCTCAGTATCCACAGATGCACTACATTCACCATCAGCCTTCGGTTTTTCAGTGGGATTGAAATGATTCCTTGTGTCTATTTCCCTAGCCTTCTCACTATTTACTTCATTTCCATTGCCCAAAACCATGTCTTTATCAGACCCAGAAGGAAGCAGAACATTCTCAGAGGTCATCACGCTCATTGGCTGCTTTTGTTCTCCCTTCTCGTCATTACTAGTTTCCAGCAAAGCAACTGTTCTTTCAAGAGCCGCAGAATTCACTTCCAGACCTGATTCAATGATCTTACCTTCAGTTACCAGAGAGTTGCTCACCTTTTGTTTAGTATCTGAAATGTGATCTGCATCCACAACACCACTTGCCTTTTTTTCCTTGATTTCTTTGCTTCCATCACCATCGAAGGTCTTCTCCACAGTGGTTGGAAGCACTGTTGCAGAAGCAGCCATAATCACATTGTTTAACTTCTCTTTGCTTTCTAAGGAATGATCTGCCGCCGGCTGCACATCCTTGCTGGAAGAAATCAAATTTCCATTGAAATCTCCCACAGGCATAGAAACAGTTTTAATATCTGTAGTTTTTGCCCAGGAAGTACCAGTTATGGCACCCTGTTTGTCACGTTCAGCATCAGTGCCATCAGTGGACTGACTTTGGTCTCGAGAAAATTCATCCGCTGGTGACAATTTTACCCTTGCATCATTGCCCGAGCAATAGTTCTCAACAACAGGGGTGGTTGGAGAGTTAGTTGGTGAAACCATATCAGACTTGGACATCTCTCCAGCAGCCACACTGGCGAGGAGATTCATTCCAACATCATCCCCAGCTGGCATCGATGCATTTGATTCGGAGTACTTGACACAACTTTCAATCAGAGCATTTATGGAGCTGAAAGATGTTTCATGCAATTTTACAGACTTCAGCTCATTTCCTGATGATGACGAAGAAGCTTTTGAAATTTCTGCCACCTTTCGAGTATCATTACCAGTTCTGCAGTGCTCTTCATCAAGAGCAGCAGCAGGTGATAGATCCCCCTCATCAGATCCAGTGACATCTTTAAAATCATTTCTTTGCCATGACTCGGCATTCACATCAGACATGACATTAGATTGATATGTATCACCTTTTTCCTTTAAGTTACGATCAAATTGATCATGCTTCTCCGAAAGCACAGGAGAAGATGCTCTGCTATTCATGACTGAGGGGTCTTCAAACGATCCTCCACTTACACTTTGGGCAGGACTGCGCCCTCGATTTGGAATCTTAACGATCAACTTGTGACTATTCCCCTCGCCCATGGACACATCAACAAGTTTTTCACATGTCAAAGTGGACTGTGATAATTTCTCTGGAGCAGTATTCCTTTGCATCGAAGAGCTCTTGCTTGACCCTGTTTCCCTAGCCCCAGATAGAGCTGATCCTGGGAAGCCATTCATTGCTTTCCGGTGTCGTGAAGAACTACCTGAATTCTTATTCACGGTCATCGAACCAGCAGTGGAGCTCCTCGCATCTTCCTTCACAGAAAACCCCCCAGTTTTAGCATGGTCGCTTGAACAAGACTGACTATTGTTGTGGGATTGACTAGAACTACTGCTTTTTTCATCCCTTGCTGCTGATAGAGGGAGATCAGATGCACCGCCAACAGCAGTATTTCTTGGTTGTCCATCTTTTAAGCTTGTGCTAGCTGATGCAGGCGAGGGGGTTGATTTCATAGATCCTGGAGAAGGAGATGCAGACTTTAAAGTGTTTTCCCCCTGGACAAGCTTAACTGGAGCAGCTTTAGACGTAGAAACCTGTGTTACTGAGCTCTTCATAGCAACATCTGATGATCCACCTGAGTGTCTGTTCCCACCATGTGAGGTTTCAGGAAGCCGAGGTCTTGCTGGCCAGGAGACTCCCTGATTGGACCCTGACTTTGCATCCATTTCGGCTTCTACACGTTTCTTCCATGTGTCAACTAAACTCCTCGCTTTCTTCTGAATTTCCAAGTTCTTGTGAGAACGCAAATGATTCACAGACTTGCCTATGTTACACATCTGAAGAGCATGAAGATTTACAGGCAATTTATCAAGTGCACGAAGTAAAATCAAGAGAAACTCCTCAACAGATTTATCACCATCCTTGGGACTATAACCATCCCCAATCTTCCCTTTGTGGACTTCTTGGAGCCATTCATCAAACACAGGTAAACCCCTGAGCTGAACAAACCGGCTAAGACAATCAAATTTATCTGTGGCTGCAACAACACCAGCAAGAACAGACCGACCACCCAAGTCTATTTTCTTATCATTTCTCTCAGGCAACATTAGCTGCACCAATTTTTCCACACCTTCAGAATCTACAAGACCCCCTTTTTCTGTAATTTTTGCAATCTCAGATTTTAAAAAACTTTCAGATCTACCATAACCAGAATCCCCATCTTCCATTTTCATAGAACGCTCTCGCTTAACAGGCTCAGAACCCTGATCCACACGTTCCCTCTTCTTTCCCTTAACCTGGGAAGGAATCGAGGCGCTGTTCTGTACACTATCTGAACTGGGTTTTAACTGTGGTGTAGGACCATTCATTGGCTTTGGAGAACGGCCACCTGGTTGCAATGTCGCATGCATTTCTAAACGCGTATTATATAACAGCAAATCTACTTCTTCCTGTCGCTCCTGTTGAAGACAAAGTATTAGCTACTCAAAATTATGCAATTAAAGAACAACTTAAATTTTGCACAAAATCATCTAAAACTCACATCAATATAATCTTGATCAGTTAGCCACCATAAACACTTGTTTGTGATGTCATAAACTCGCCGACACACAAAAGAGCAAATCCCTGATGGAAGTTCAACACCTTTAGGAAGGAAGGCAACTTTACACGGGTGGAGTAAGGATGCAGCAGGAATCTCATCCTTATGAAAGGAATAGAAAATCTCGTTCGGCGCGGCGTCCAAAAGGATGCCTTTGCCAAGCTTTACTTCAGCAGGACGATAAAGCCAATTCACACCCAATCTTAACTTATTTTCTTTACCAGCAGTCACCCAACGGATTAGTCCAATGAAAGGTGGGGAATCTTGCGGTGGTTTGAAAAGAGCACAATCACCAACACTGATTTTGCGTCCGTCCTACAAAGAGAAAAATTTTGAGAACTATAAAATGAACATATATATATATATGAATAACAATGGAATCGAAAGCAAGAATGATGAATAAAACCTTAGAAATATGTGGTTAAATAAATGCACATTCTTTTTATCACCATCAGCAAAATTGTCACTTAGCATTGAGACATTCACCAGATGACGAAAACAACTAATGCAAGACACAAGCAGAATGAAAAAGCAAATTTAGAGGATTTATCAGCAGGAATTTTTTAAATAGCCCCACAATGGCATAAACCGTGCAATTTCCCTTCTAACACCTATAAGCTCTCCATAATCAACCGTAATCACAACTTTCTTCAAAACAATCACGTGCAAACCAGCCCTGAAAAACCTAAAAGCAACAGTGAGACATAAAATAAATTTATCAAATACTAAGGACCATAGCAAATTGGAGCAAAAAAGCAAGATAAACAAGCATCTCAGTATATCCAAACTGTAACAAACTTTTCTCAGATTAAATAAGGACAATTTTTGTGAACAAAAAATTTCCCAATTTGACCAACACATGCATATGCCACATTCCACCATTTTATCACTTAAGAGGAGGAATAAATATCTAACTCCATCACCAGAAATGTTTCCATCAACAAACCAAGATGTATTCCAGGCCAACCATAGCATAATTGGCCAAAAGGCCAATTATTACAAGAATAATTGAGATGAGTACACACCAATAGAAACAGTAGCCCTGTCCAGCACGGTGAAAGATGGTTCAGTTATAGATATAAAAGCAAAGGCTCCTCCCAGAGGAGTGATTCCTCCAAATATAGGTCTTTACTAATGAAACAGGAAAACCCATCTATCTTCCATTGCAGTAAAAACAAGCTTCCAAGTCTTTTTTTTAATGTAAATGAACACAAAAAATTAAACAGAAGATTGAACAAGCAAGAAAAAGGATCAACCAACGCAGGATTATCTTAAACATATTTCTTTTCCCTTTATTTTACAAAAAGTCACATAGTTAATTTTCTTCTTCAAGGAGGCAAAACACTAGGTTGGAGTTCTTGACGCAATTACTTGACGACACAGATTCTTAAACTTAAGCATCATGAAGGTTTGCTAATGTTGGCAGCCTCCAGATGTCTCCTCGTATATATAATTAACTACTTTCATAATTTGGCTCCAAAAAGATCTGATTTCTCCCCATCAATTACCACCCCTCCTACATCAAATAATAAAATTTATGTCTACATTGCTCAACCATCAGAAAAGCTACTTTCCCTGATACGTTTCCATTGACCTTTATCAAAAACTACATAACACAGTTGGAAAATGACTCAAAAACTTCAAAATCAAAGTTCAGACAAGGCCGGTTGAAAGAAAAATGTCATTTTGTCAACACCTTTTCTATATAGGAAAAAAGAAGAAAAAATTATCCATATTAAGGAAACGTGTGCGAACCAAATTAAAAGCAAACAAGATATATGTATGATGATCCGAACACATGAAAACTAATAGGTTTTTTCTAATCGAAAATCACCAAATACTGATGTACATAGAAAATATTCCGTATCAACCAAAGATTTCAAACAAAAACAAGTGGCACAACATGATTTGGCATGAACAATGATGGCCCACAGAAAACTAATTTCAACGCAAATTTTTTTTCCCAGAAACAAGCTTTACACTTCAATAGTAATCAAGACGGAGCAATTTGCCTCTTCAAATTGGCCTAGACAGTATCAAGCAAGCCAAGGTACCAGACTAAGTCAACACCTTAATTTGTTCAATGTCACATCTACGAAGCCAATTAAACCGTCCGCAAAGACCATTCATCAGTTTAATTTACCTATTAATTGACTTGAAACCGATCATTTTCCACAAACTTTAATCTATCTCCTCAATCGCCCCCATCAATGAAAATAAAACCACAAAAACATCTAAAGGAGCCAAATCGTTATATTCTAACTTCAGCAAAAGAAACCAGAGAAATCAATAAAAAAAAGAACCTATTCAAAATCCCGGATAATTAAATTAAGATGGATAACCTTGCAAAAAGAATTGGATGAAGATGACGAAGACGAAGAAACATCAGCGTTCACACTCGCAGTGACACGCGAGGGAGCTGTCCACATGTGCCGAACCCTTTTCCTATCCTCACATACCCTCCCATGCATAGCCTCCTTGCATTTTCCCCTTCGAGTACCATCAATCCCCTCCTCCTTATTCCTTGTCCTTCCTCCGAAAACCTGTCTTTCACGAAAATTCTGACCGGTTTCAAAACCTAGATCCAGACAAAACCCTATCTATCATCATTTCCCCAACGAAAACCCTAGTTTATCCGCCAAGCCAATCGAATCCCCCGATTCTAGGGTTTTGACGGAAAATAGACTTGTCCGATCTAATCAAAACCCAGATCCATCAACATAGAGAGCGATCAATTGAGAGAGGCGATTGATTAACAGTAGCCGCTTTTCGATCTAGAGAGAGAAAATAAGTGGAAAATTTAGAGAGAGAAAATCGAGCAAATTGAGAATGAGAGGGAGAGGGAGAGGGAGAAATCGAAGAGAAAGATGCAAAGAGAGAGACGGCAAAAGGAAAGGTGTGCTGGGGTACTTGGAAGAGCCAGGACGGGCAGGGTCGGGCAGATCGGGCAGGGTGCTGGGCAGAGAGGGATGATAAGCTGACGGGGCGGTGAGTTAGGTGGAAATTATGCGGTCTGAGGCTTGTTTATTGAAATGGACTGGACTAGATTGTGGGGAGGGGTGATATGTGTTTTGACTGATCTGTGGGTATTTGACTTTTGATTTTCTGATGTGGGCCCTCTGATTTCCATTTGTTTAGCTGAGAAATTGCGATTTGTTTGGGCTTTATGTGCCCCGAATAGTATTTTGGGAATAAGACCCTTTTTGTGAGGGCAAAATGGTAAATCTAGCTTCACATGATACCATATGATGGAGAAGTTAAGGTTGTCCTGAGATGTCCCAGCACACATTACTATAAAATGTAAAAAGGGTGTGATGTAAAATGTTCTGTTCCTGGCAAAAGAAAATGATTTTTTTTGGGAGGTTCATGCTTGAGTAAGCATCAGTCATTATTTATGAAGTTTCCTACTCTTCTTTTCTTTTCTATTTTTTTAAATAGACAAATAAAATAATAAAACCTTCAAAACACACACACAAACACATTCGTCATTACCCTTTTTTGCTTTTACCCTCAGTTTTTTCCCTATGCCAACAATATTAACCTTGCCAAACAGAGTGCTAGGTTCTGATATTAGCATCTGCAATGAAAGGTACATAGAACTGATCATCCACCAAAAGAAAAATGTAATGGTTATCAAATTGGACAAGTGAGAATGTCATTGTCTAGAATCTTGATTGCTTCAATCATTGCATACATTTCTTCCAGACAAGGAAAATTAAAAAGAGAACTCTAGGGGAATGAGTTTTTTTTTTCTTTTTTGGATTGTGAATAAGCTCTCATAATTTCCTGTTTTGACCAAATGGGTGAATCTCAAACTTAATACCCAATTTGTTATCCACCTACCTCTCCACTTTACCTTTCAGTATAGGCTTTTTTTAATCCACTGCAATAAACTGCCCCCATTAAATTGAATGCTTAAGAGAAAGTTTGAATCGTGGTCTCATATTTGTATGTATATACATTACCACAAAACCACGACTATCTCTAACTTCACTTTCATTCTTATTTCTCTCTGTCTCACTCTTTCAATTGAGTTTGTAATGCAAAAGGGTCAATTTGGGGCCCCTTCAATTCCCCTTATCAGTAACATTATTGCTTGCTTGTGAGGCCAAGAATAAAAACATGTTTTTGGCTCTCCTCTTTGGAACAATAATAACATACTCTTTGGGGCCGGGACCATGCTACTGATAGTTGCTAGATATATGAGTCTTGGCACTTAGCTGGGAAAGTGGGGATGGAAAAGAGATGACAAGAACCAGCCTTACCTAGATCTTTTTTAAGATTTGGATGAAAGATAGAAAAGAATAACCTCTTCATGTAGTGACGCTTCGATAGAACTGTTTCATGTAATTGACACTTCGATGATTTTTAAGAGAGTGTGGCATAAAATTCAAGAATTCAACTATATGCTGCTTTCGGCATCTAAAAATTACAAGGTACAGTAATATGCAAAAATAAAAAACTTTTAAAAAAATTTGTTCAATCTGCCTGGGGAGACATAAGAAAAGGCTAGAAATTACAACCTATGATCCACCAAAATGTGCTTATCCCTGATAATGGCAGAAAATTCCTTAAACCATATCACCTTTTCATCAGAATTCTCGGGGGGGGGGAAAAATGCTACCTTTTCTGTCACCACAACCATGTGCTTATTTCATTAAATGGTATTCAAGATGATTCATGGCCTTCCATCCATACCTTCATTGACATGGAGAATTTGGATCGGCAACATTTTAGTCATGGCACTTTCTCAGACACCATAATGCCATATCCCATCATTTATATCTTATTTTGATATAATTTACAAGTTCCCAAGGTAACATTAGAAAGCTCAACAGCTCACTGCTTTCTTGTTATCATTTACTTGATAACAATGGTTCAACACACACAGTAGGTCTACAGATACAAAAATCATTTGTTGATCCTAACCACTGATAAAACTTTTAAGTGTGGAAGAAACACATGTTTTATAAATTACCAGAAGGATGAAATTCCAACATACAAAATTTTGAAGTATCACATCCAGCAACAACAGTAGCCCTAGGAACCAAGACAAGCATAGAACATATCATAAAGCATTTATCATCCTCTTCATTTCAGCAGACCTCCTGGGATCTGGCTCGTCAATTGCCCGCTCAGTTAGTACATGCTTTATACGGCACATTGACTTCCTCACCTGGATTTGATTGCCATTAGAAATAAAGAATCCAATTAGCAAAATGTTGTTTCTTCTATTATAGGAAAACAGAAAGAAGCCCACAATGCACAACACAGGAATTAGAAACCCAAAATCCATATAAATTAGCAAGAGGCATCATTTAGCACAAAAGGAATTGCTGGTAAAAAACAAAAAAAAAAGCACTGCCTTATGCAACAAGAAGCAGATAGCATAAAGTTACGGACGATCTACCAGAACAACAGAATTACGCTCCAATACAAGCATCCTCATTCCGTAGATTGGTGTATAGAGAGTTTACACATGGGGAAAAGAGAAAAGAGAAAAATTGAAGGATTTGTGTAGAAAGTTTCAAGTCTGTTACTGATCTGTTTATGTTTTTCTTACAGCTGTGGAAGTTGTTTCTGTTTCCTACAGATGCAGAAGTTGGTTCCTTCCAGCAAGGAAGTTACCTATTCCTAAGGAGTAGTTTCTTCTTGTATAAATTTAGATGCTGGACTATATAAAGGCCAAATAACTTTTGCCTGAAAATAGTGTGAATTTCTCAGTGCTCAGAGATTGAAGAGTTCTCTCTTAATGATCCCTTACAGGATATTCAACCCATAACTAACTCCCAACCTTGGTATTGGTACAGAGTCAACAATAATGAGTGACTTCCACACTTTCTGACAACAGTTTCTTTCCTTCATGCTTGTTGACAACCTCATTCTTGCAGATGGGAATGATGTGATAGGTGGAGAATAATATAACTAAATTGCAAACATATTCAGTGGTCTGTCATATAAACAATTTAAGCACAGGCAGAAGAGGAAAAAGAATTGAAGAGTTGGGATAGATGGTTATAGCCAGTTTCTGATCTGTTTATTTTTTCTTTACAGATAAGGAAGTTAGTTTTCTATGTAAACTTTTTTTTCAGCATGGATATCTATTCCTTAGAAGCAGTTAGTTTCTTGTATAAATTTAGATGTTTGACTGAACAATTACTAAGCAGAATTTGTCTCAAAAAGAAGTGTGAGATTTTTATTAACGTCAGAGATCGAAGCATTCTCTTTTAATGAGCCATTATGGAAATCGAATGGTCCTCTCTTAATGAACATTACCTCTATTCAAACCCAGAAATACATCCCAATCTAAGGACCTAACATATGATTCCAGATAGTCAAAGGTTATTAAGCAATAGTCTAGTCAACCATATGAACATAATCCAAAAGCTATATAGCAAGACAATAGTTTGCAGCAAAATGCAGCCAACTGACTCAAAGTACTAACTTATCTCTGCAAGCAGATTTTTTTAACACTAAATATTTTATAGAAAGAAAGGAATATATTCAATAAAAAGAAAAAAAAAGTTTGAGAATCTCCACGCATGATTTAGTAACTGACTGGCAAAGGAATTGGAATTAAATAAAAGAAAAGGTGCCAAGTACCTTCGGAATGCGCTCTGGATTTGGGAATCGTAGGTTTTGAGAATGCAGCATCTGCCGTTGAGTCATCAACATGTTTTTCTCCTTTAATAATACATACCAAAGCTTATGAAGGTCTTCCCAGGACTTCAAGCGCAGTTCTGAAGCTTTCCAACTTCGACCTGAATGCAGAGAAGCTTTAAGGAAAGAAATTTTGAAGAATTTAATTATAAGTACATGCACTCAATTGAGAAGCATGATGACACAATTTTTTTTCTTAACTTATTTCAGACCAAAAAATAACTAAACTGAAGGATTCAACCATTTGGAAAACTAAGAAAAAAGGTACTTGAGTTCATTATTTGACAAGAGTATGACTCATAATATAACAGCCATTATAGTTCAGAATAATTTCCTCATCTTCTTTCTGCAATTAATTCATGAAAAGAATAAAGAGGTAACAGCTAGCTCACTATATGTGAAGTTAAGTTTGCTTCATGTAAATTATAATTCCCAAATTCAAATTTCTCTCATGCTAAATCTTCCTTGAAATTGATTGGCATTCATGATTCATATGTATTTAAAATTAGGGCTAACAGAACATATTATCTGATAGTCAAAAGTAAGAAGCAGATGGAATCAAGGAAGTAAAACCTAGTACCATAAACAACAGGCTTGTCTTCATCTTGGCTTCTATCTGCCTCAAAGAACTCCTCAAGAGGGTTGCCTCCTGCCCTAGCTGTAGAAGTAGCAGCCCCAGTGGTAGCAGATGATTCTGATTTTGCAGCAGCCAAGAATCTCCTCCCAACCAATCTTGACAAAAACATGATTATAACCAGAATCCTGGATTATTGTGCAACCCAAAATATCATGTGTAAATAGTCCTCTTTTTTTATAAAACATATATACAAGTACTTGTGAACCTATTGTGACTGCAATTTACTCATGAGTCATGAACTTAGACCAATGCAATATATATAGAGGACAAAAGCTTCATCAAAAAGTTGGAAGTTCCAAATATTACTTATGTAAGGAAAAGAAAATTCTCTATTATTCAATCACCAAAAGTTTATGGGGTTACCATTTCTATCTATGTAGTACCCACTAATTTATTGATAAAAGAACAACGAATTCATTACAATTTGTTTTAAGCAAGATCATATAAGATGGGATTCCAACTAGAGTTTGCTTAAAAGGACCATGAGGGATTTATTCCATGAAAACACAAGATAATCTCAATCAACTTTGTTACTGATCAACTCTGTTACCAACTTCTTCAATCGAATAATACAAAGTAAAAGACCATGTATTCCATACTGAAATCTTCGACCATAGAAGGGAGAACTAACAAAATTCCCATCGCTATTAGTGAATCTAACATAGAATACCTAAAGCAGCACCATTTGATCCCATAAAGAAATAGGTTCAGTTTTCCTATGAAAGTTTTACCATCAACTGATCCCGGAACCCACTTCCCAAAACGCTCCAAGATTGAAAAAAACAGCCACAGATACAGACCTAGTAACAGCCACAATTTGAAGAGAAATGAAAGACAGTGCTGAAGTACCAGAATCTGGAAGAAGGAAATCCAGTGGAAAGGGAGCTTGCTTGGCTCGACAAGAAGGGCAAAATAAGAGAGAGTAGTGGGGGAAAAAGAAAACGAAATCAGAGGGTTTGAATAAATTCATGCCATTTTGATATTGAAAGACGGGCTTGGGGATCTAACTCTGAAAAAAGAATAAATAAATGGGCTTGGGTCTAAATGTAATTAACTTCTGATGAGGGGCCTGGTAGGAAATAGCAATTGCATAGAGGAGGCCGAAACGAGTTCCAAGAAAATCGACCGCAATCAAGAAAAGTTTTTTTTATTATCAAATTATAATTATATAATTAATTAAAAATTAAGTTTATTTATATTTATAAGATTTAAATAAATAAGTATTATGTATCATAAAAACTATTTTTATTTAAAAACTACATATTACATAATTTTTAGTTAATTACAAATTACATTTTATTTATATATATAATTAAATAAATAATTTATTATATATTATCACATTAATTTTATTTTATATTATATTCTAAAGTTTGAATAGATAATAATCTAACATTTTGTTTTAATATAATATATTAGCATATTATTTTTAGTTTTACATAAATACTTTTTTTAAATGACCATTTTCATTAACAGTTAAAAAAAGGCTTGCAACTTCTAGGGGTAGAGTATCCCAGAGGTGGAAACAATCAAGCGTCTGTGCCAATCTAATAATTTTACAGCTTCGTCTAACCCATATTTTCAATACATCTGGCCTATCCCGAAGCAAATATCTGCAATGCTGGATTATACACCCAAGTTCAGAATGATTTTCTTTTTTTTTTGACTGAAGGACGGCATGAACCAGTTTTGTATTACAGTGTTGGGTCCTGGTACATTATCATGTATATATTGCAACGTTCCTCTACAGGTCAGCGACTCAGCCAAAAACGGAGAACAACTTCCTTGAAACTTTTCTGAGAACACTGTAATTGGGAGACCCTCACCAGTTCCTTTTTACAGCACCAAAACCCACTTCTCACCTACATCATATACCGCTACATCAATATTGCATTTGCAATACCCCGGCTCTATGAGTTGCCAAACGATTGGGACATTCTGCACTTGTTGGCTCAAACCCCTCTGTTTTCAATTTTTCGTGCCAACTTCCACTCTTGCAAGCTTTTTTTCTTGGAATAAATTGAAGTATGATCAGAGAACTGCTTACCATTCCAAACAAATTCATTCATTTCCAACCAAATGCAACAAACGATTGCTGCCACTTCCTGTGCGGTTTTTTTGTGGATGAATTGTTGTACTCTTTCAACTATATGTCTGCTTTGAGTCATTGGAGGATCAAACTGTAAATACCGCCAACATCCTTTTGCCTTATTAAACTCGAGGAAAACATGGATTGAATCTTTGGCTTGATCACACCGTAGGCAAGTGAGCGACATATTAATACCTCTCTCCCTCAAGCGGGTTTTGACTGGAAAAGAATTAGACGGTAGTCGCCATGTGAAGTTTTTGACCTTGGGAGGACGTTCCGTCTTCCACATCTGCTTCCAAAGTCCCTGCAAATCCTCATTATGTGAATTAACCCCTCCCTTTAAATAGATATATGTCGATTTCACTGTATACCTCCCCGACCTGTTCGGCGCCCAAATGCTTTTATCTTCTCTTGATCTAAGACTTAGTTAGATGTTAGGATCTCTTCTACTTCCTCCTCAACAAATATTCCCCTGGCCATTCCTTCATTCCAGCTAATCAGGTCTTTATTCAAAAGCTCGCATGCTCTCATCTCCTCCATTCCCTTTATGCATGGACTCCTAACTATGTGATCGCTTTCTCTCAATAGCCAAAGATCACTCCACACTCTAATCTACTCGCATGTACTAACTCTCCATCTCATCCCAGATTCTAGGAAACTTTTTGCAGCAAACACGCTTCTCTATGTGTAACTAAAATTATTACCCAAAGATGTCTACGATAACTCACCCTGTGGACAATACTTAGCCATTAGAACAGGGGAAAGAAGAGAAGTTGGTGTTTGAAATAATCTCCAGTGCTGTTTGTCTAACATGGTCAAGTTAAAGTCATACAAGTCGCGAAAACCCATTCCCCCCTCCTTCTTGCTCTTGCAAAGCACTTCCCATGACATCCAGTGCAATTTTAGTCTGCCATTTTGCTTTTTTCCCCACCAGAAGCTATTCATAAGTTTCTATAATTCATTACGGACGTTATAGGGATATGAAATATGCTCATGCAGAATGTAGGAAGGGATTGAGCTACAGAGTTGTTCAGAATTTCCTTCCCCGCCTTTAACAGAAATCTACGGCTACATCCTTGAAGGCGCCTACGTAGTGCATCCTTCATGAAGGCAAATACTACTCGTTTCCCACGGCAATTCAAAGACAACAGACCCAAATATCTCCCATGATCAATCGGGTTATAAATACCAAAAATATTTCTTATATAATTCTTGAGATTAGATGGTGTATTGGGACTGAAGTAGATATTAGATTTCTTGAGGTTAACAACTTGCCCAGAAGTTGTCTCACACTGACTGAGAATACTTCTCACATCATTACACTCATCTGTCGTCGCACAAAAGAAGAAGGAATCTTCGGTGAAAAGGAGATGAGATAACAGCAGGCTACGGGGACATACCTTAATTCTGTGAATTGCCCCCTTAAACTCTACTTTGTTGAATAACAGAGGCCTTTAGTACATAATATAAATAGCTAAGATTTTTCCTAAAATCCTTCCATTCAGACTCACTATGTAGGTTAGTAAATTTACACACTACATTATCATGTCCACCCATGCTCTGTCAAACCCAAATTTAATCAACACTGCTTCTAGGTAATCCCATCTAATGCAATCATATGATTTACTAATGTCAATTGTCATTGTCAGTTCCATTCTCTTCCTCTTCCCTCCAGTTTTCATTTTATGCAAAATCTCAAAAGCCAGCAAAACATTATCTGTCATGCTTTTGCTGGGAACGAAGACCGACTATTCTTTCGTAATTAGACTCGGCAACAACTCCTCCAACTTGTTGGACAACATCTTCAAAAATATTTTGTATATGACATTACAAAGCAAAATCGGATGGAGGTCCTATACAGTTTTCGACCTCCATGTTTTAGGAATAAACACTATGGTGGTTTCATTTATAGGCTCCAACAACGTTATCTATTCAAACCAATTTTTACCACAACATCTTCACCAACTGTGCCCCATAATTTTTGGAAAAAGGCAGGGTTCATCTCATCCGGGCCTGGAGCTTTATCCAGATGCATTTATAGAACAGCAATCTTAATCTCCTCCGTACTAAGTGGCTTTAATAATGTCTTGTTAGCCCTGCCGTCTATTTTACTGGTGACTACCTTCACCACCTATTCCCACTCGCCCTCTGATTCTGAGAATAAGTCCTTGAAAGAAGTCTCAATATGGCTTTGGGGCTCCTGATCATCTATCCATTCTCCATCATCACCTCTCAAAGCTGTCATATGGTTTCGCCTCTTCTGTTGGGTAACTTGGCAGTAGAAATATTTCGAATTCCTGTCCCCATGTTGAAGCCAAAATGATTTTGCCCTCTGTTTCTAAAATACATTCTCCTATTCCAGGACCTGAATGTACTACCTGTTAAGGCTATAAAGAGTGTCTCTATCAGGAGCAGGACGACGTCTGTGCTTCCGTAGGAGCTTTCTATACAATTCTGTTTTTTGCTTCCTGAGATTACTCACTGAGTTCCAACCCCATTCTTGTAAGCTCTCACCACATTCTCTGATGGACTGCAAAATATTATTTTCATACATGCCTCACCAGTTCCTCCGAACGACATTTTTTACCTCAAGGTTGAGTAACCATGCATTCTCAAACCTCAACCGTTTAGTTCTGGGACTTGTTTCCCTCCTATCACAGAATGAAATAATGGGTGAGTGATTAGAAATTGGTGTTTAGGTTCTCAAGTCTAGCTTGCCGAAATTGGTTGATCCACACATCGTTAGCCATACAACTGTCTATCCGCTCCCGAATAATATTTTATGCTCTCTCTCTACTCCATATAAACTCGTACCCTGTTAATGGCAAGTCTTTAAGATTACACCTTCCTAATGTTTCCTGAAAGCTAGTTATAAGTGTTTGAGATGATGCTGCTCCTCCATCTTTATCCATCTCATACATGTCATTAAAATCTCCTATTACAACTCATGGTGTATTCCTTCTGTTTGCCAAATGTTCGAGTAGTTGCTAGGTCTCTCTGTGGCGGTGACGTTGGGACATTCCATAAAAGCCCGTTAACGTCCAATCATGTCATTGATCTCGGTGGAAACACATATCAATATGATTCTTTGAAAATGACTGAATATCCACATTACATGAATGAACCCAAAATACTACTAACCCTCTTCCTCTTCCTGTTCTGTCAACTCCAAACATACCATCATAACATAGTGTTATTTTGATCGTCTCCAACTTATTTTTGCAGACCAAGGTTTCAATTATAAAGACTACATCCGGCTTATGTTTCTTCATGAGTTTGTGAAGTGCTAACATTAACCGGGGGGGGTTGCCAAGTCCTCGATAGTTCTAACTTAGTGGTTTCATGGTTTCCGATGAGCTTATTGGATAGGCTTCACCGATCTATCAAGTGTTGGTTTGACCAGAGACATAGCCAGTTCACCTCTCAGCGATATATTCCCCTGTTCTTCAACCATAAAAAATGTTTGTCTTTGTCGTTTATTCCCCTCATCCTAAGCTACTGTTATTTCTTTGAACTGGGCCGCAATATGTATAGACTTAGCTAGGCCCAATGCTTCTGTTTCATTCTGGCTCATCAGGGTATCGTGGTCTATCAAGTCATCTCCCGCCCCTCCGAGAAACTAACCATTTGAAAACTTAAATCTCGTTGAATCTGCGACCCCCATCTTCCACCCAAGATTGATTCCCAGCTTCATTATTTCTCGTGATACCCACCTCTGATCTTGGAAGTTGCCCACCCTTCTCATCACCCAACCACCGAATCGCTGGCACCTGAATGCGGCAGGGGTTCACCCGAAGAGAATCACCCATTCTGGTTTGATCACTGCTACTTTCGAATGAATGAGTAATTTACAAAAGTGTTTAAAGTGTCTCAACCTTCCACATATGTAGCAGCAACAACGGTAATCTTTCATATTTGAGAGAGCATATGTGGTGGTTCCATTATGCAAATTTAACTTCTTTTTCTTGAACAATGGTTACAGACGTCTATGGCCACCCGAATTTGCATACGAGTCGGATTAGAGTTACTGACATGCTTGGCATCATAATCTATGAACTCACCAAGGAAACTACCAAATTGTCTCGCCATTGCTTCTGACATATAGCCTGCTAAAAGAGAGTGTATTTGCACCCAAATTGACTCATATCAATGTCCACTATGCGAGGGTCTTCATTCTCGAGTAGTCTATGGGTGACCAGTAAGTGATTATTAAAGGTCCAAGGGTCGTCATTAATCACCCGCTGGATATCCACTTCATAGAAGAACCTAAACAGTATCCTCCCTGCCCCCAGATCCATGATATTAACGCACCAAAGTGGCTGTCATATATCAGCGAGGGTGTTCTTCATAGGGACAAATTTTACTATTGCCTCCGTAAAAAATCGTCAAATTAAACACAGTTCATACAATGAAGCCTCCTTCTGATAAGTCCCATCCTCCTTCTTCCGTTTCTGTAATGGAGAGAGCGACCAAATCTACTTCATCGGCCATGATGATGTCGTTGCTGGAACAAAACAAAAACTAGGTTTATATGCCAAAAGGTAGAGAAAACCGATCTGTCAGAACGACAAACTATTTGATTTTTCATTTTATTTCTTTTTAACAATATTATTATCTATATTAGATAATATATTCTTAAAAAAATAATCTCTTTTTTCATTTGTTGTGAGGAAAAAAGTAATTAATTAATAACTTTCTTTAGGTAATTTATATCCTTATCAGTCTTTGTAACATCTCGAACTCGAAAACTTGACTCGGGATGATGAAATTTATTTTTTTAATTAATAATAAAAAGCATAAGGTGTAATTTTAATTATTTTTAGAAATATATGTATTTTGGACATTTTCTAAATAATTTTCAAAAATAATAGCCAGTTTCTAAATAAAGATAGCACGCTTAAAAGAAAATTAAAAAATCAGGGTCAATTCGTAAATTAAAGGAAACGGACCACGTAGGATGGTCACGTTAACAACACGACGAATCAAGATGTGTTGTGTCGATACGGGCTCTACGCAGGAGGTCACGCTGGCGATCCGCGTGTCAAGTCGATCCAACAGTCTGTGTTCACTCCCGCACACACAGATGGCCCAAATCATGTCCCACCTGGATTTCAAATGAATGGCCTTGGTCACCCACGTGACGGATCCAACAGTCGCACGATCGATGGTCTTGATTCGGGGAGTTAATCGATCAAACGACCCCAAATGCATGAAGGAGAAAATTTCAGGTTGGCCCAAATAGGAAAGATCGGATGGTCCTAATTGATCCAAGTAGGCATGAGCGGACAACTGAGATTAGAAAAAGAGAGGTATTTAAACCTCTCTTACCCCGCTCCCCAAAACCCTAGTTGACGCACCCATCGAAGAAGAAGATGAAGGGTGACCGAAAAGGAAACCAACCACCGGAGGAAAGCTAGTGCCACCGTGCCAAAATAGGAAAACACTCTGTAAGCCCAAAATTCTTTCACGTTCTTCTCGTTTCTCCGTTTTAGGCCATCTAACATGTTTTCGATGCTGGGTAACTAAAGGAAGTCGCAACCCACGAGGAAGAAGTGGTAGAGCTCAATTGAATCACCGCATCGGAAAGTTGAAACTGTTGGTAAGCTTCAGTTTTTTTCCTCTTTTTTTGCTAATAGACACCTGCTAACCGTGATTTAAATAGATTTTTATCGAGAACCGGCCAAAAACGGTCTGACCAAGAGGAGGAGCCACTAGAGAAGGAGGACCAGGCGGCAGAGTACGACAATGCTGCCTCGCTGGAAACCCAACCCAACCCCTCAGTGAGATTGTTGCCCTTTTTTTGTTGTTTCTAACATATTTTCACACTATTTTGAAGTACATTTTGATCTTAGTAGGAAAACCCAGAAAATCTAAGAACTGAGAACCACCAGGAACCGTAATGAAAAAGACAGTATTCTGAACACTGACCCAAGGTAAGAATCTCTCACTCTTTTTTTTTTGTTACGGTTAAATTGACACTAAACTAATAATAAATGAAATTTTTAATTAATTTGTAGTGCTTTAATTGATTAAAGTACAGGTTATCAATAGAGTAAGTAACTGGTCAGTTTATGCCTGTTTTGAGTTTTAATTGCTATAGTTATTTCTTCAGTTGTTTATTATACTTATTTATTCACTGTACTGCTTACTTTAATGTATTTGTTTGAATTTTACAGCGAACGTGATAAAAGTTCTTAATCTATGTTGTCTTATCATTTTATTATGTATATAATACATTTTTGTCGATATAATCCATGTTTATTTTAGGTACGTACCCTAAACTATGAATTCCATACCTGTGTTATTTGGGATACAGATACACATGTCTCTTAAGGTTAAATAATAAATAAAAGAAAAGTTATGCACGAATTAATAGTGTTGAATGAAAGGGGCTTACGGGGTATCTTAAAAAAAAGTGTACAGACTTGGTGTATAGGTTGACCCTACCGTGGACGTTACCTTCAGTCGTAGAGGACTGAGAAGTCTCATACTAGAAGGGGTTGGAAATCATTTTAATTATGCTCATACCAGACGAGATATTGAGGTGGTTGTGTATTTTGACGCCTATTATCAGACGAGGTATGTGAATGGTCATTGAATTAATAGAATAAATGTTTGTGTCCACGTGTAGTGGGGATGTAATACCCAGCTGGTGTCCGAGTGGGTACAAAAAAGAAAAGAAAAAAATAAAAACAAAAACAAAACATGTGGAATATATATATATATGTATATGTATATATACAATTAAACAAAAGAAAGGAGAATTAAAGAAAAAAAAAAAGAAAAATCCAAAGTTGTACTCTCGGAGTAGAAGATGGAAACATGTAACCATAATATATATATATATATATAAGTAATGAAAAAGCAGAAAAAGAAAGAAAAAAAAATATAAAGAGATGAGAAACTAAGGAGAGAGAGACACGACTGTGAGATGAGAAGAAGGGTTGAGCGGCGTCGACGACCAAGAGAGAAAGGTTACGCAGTGTTGCGCGATGCCGTAATGAAGGAGAAAGAAAGAAGAGAGCAATTGTTGTTGGTTAGAGAAAAAAAAAAGAGATAAGAGACACAATGGGGTAGAGAGAGAAAGAAGAAGAAGAGAAAGAGAAGAAGAAAAAAAAGGAAAAAGAAGAAGATGAGAGGGAAAGGCCACGAGGAAGATGAAGGAGAAAAAAAAGAGAAAGAAGAAAAAATGGAAGTTTGACGACCAAATATGATATTGGTGCACCGCATGCGATAATGCATGCTGATTCGATCATCAGTGCATGGCATATTCGGGGATACGCGTGTGATGGCGCGTGGTGACATTGGCGACTAGGATTGCATGTCCCAAAGTAAAATCCGTTCCTAATTTTATGTAATGTAGTTTTCAGTATTATTTATAATTTAATATGTGTTTTTTACTATAAATGAGAAAAATTATTCAAACGGTATTCAGATTTCTGAGAGAACCGTAGACTGAGTTATAAAGGATTTTTAAAGCTTTCTCGATCACACCATAGATAAGAATTATGTATATTCTATACAGGGACATAAATTATATGTTTATATAAATGTGTTATTGTGTGAATGTTTAAATGTATGTGTAATGTAATATAAATATAATTAGTATGTTTAATTTGTATTTGTGTGTATTTATATAGTGTATATATATCTACGTTGTTACGCATGTGTATGTATATATATATATATAAAAATATAAAATAGATAATATATGAATTGATAAGAACAGAATTGATAAGAACAGAGTTGATAAGAACAAATGGGTGAATAAATATATATATATAGTATGTTATATGTGATTGTGTATACGTATTTAGGTATGAACTTGTGTGTATGTATCAGTAAAGATTATGTGTGCGTAAATATAAATATATTTTGATGAGACATGTAGTGACGATATATGTTTGTATTATAATATGTGTGTGTATTAATATGTGTGTACACATGTTATACGTGAGAAGTGTATAATCAGTGTGTGTACGTATAAAATTTGAGTATACTGCACTTGCTATATGATCTGGTATAGATGTACGATACACTGTACTTGTTATGTGATCTAGTACAGTTGTACGAGAAATCTGAGTATCATGTACTTACTGTGTGATCTAGTATATGATGATTTAGAAAATTGTTTGGAATGTATAGCTCTGATATGCATGATGATATCGTGTATTTTCTATGCGTGTATTTGTATTTTATTATGCATATAAATTGAGATCTTATGTATGAAATAAGTGAGTTAGAAACTAGAAAAATTTGGAAAGAGTATAGAGTGTAAGGACCCTAGATACCTACTCGTTTAGCCTGAATCGGCGAGGGGATGTTGCCTGTGTGGCTGAAGTTCAGCGGGTATAGTGAACCTACACATGGATAGTATTTAAAACCTAGTCAAGACATGGATTGGTATTTGTGAGCAAGTCACCTAGCAAACGTAACTACGTGGCCAATGTGAGATTGTGTGCCTTATCCATGCGATGGGAAGATCCTTTTCGTCTCTCCTTAATGATTATATAAACGACATCATGCAATGAAACCTTATATGTGATATTTTGAGTGTATTGTGATATTTCGAGTGTAAGTATGATTTGAAATAAGAATAAAAATTAGATCAAAAGAGTGAGGATTAGAATGTATTTCGTATGATGATTTGTTTTGTTGTGTATTTCGATTGTGATGCTTGTTTGACATTTTCTTGATGATAAATATTATTACATTTTATATATTGCGTGAATGTATATATATAAGTCTTCATTATAAAGTCATTTTTCTTGCTGACCTCGTGAAACTCATCCTAATTCACCCCCCCATCCAGGTCAGAGAAGATGAGAAACAAGTACAAGATTAATAGAAGATGAAGAAGGAAACCTTATTTGTTTCTATTTTAGATTTGTAAATTAATTTAGATGTCTCAATTATTTGTAAACAAATAATTATCTAGTCACAAAGAATATGTATTAAAGTGTAGTTCTACTGCATATTTAATATTTTTTTATTGTTGTGTTAACGTTCGTATCCACCGACATTGTAGTTCGGACTGTTACAGGAGATCTCTATGAACCCCCAGCAACACCGGTAGGCAAGGTAAAATAATGAAGATGAATATGGTAGGAATCAAGTTTTGGGAAATAACGTAAGATTAATTGTTATATGTTTTTTAGAATACGCATTGTAGATTGTTATTTTAATTTTTATCTTAATAAATGACATTTAACAACTTACAGGCCAGTTAAGAAAATTAACGTTTTCAGTCAAACGAATAATGAATGCACTAGCATTCGAATTTTATTAAAAATGAGCTCCATTAGTTGTTTTATGTTTTTTAAAACTTTTTGATTTTCTGTATCAGTGGTAAGACATTGATATTCTCATTGAGTTAATGTAGCACACATTTTATTATTAACAATTTTAGATCATGACGATCAAAACTCGGATCCTAAACAGCAAGAAAACTAGCTAAAAGATTGCTTATCTACTTCCCAGTTTCGAGTAAAGATTTATCATATTTATTTTCTTTTATACTTTTTCCATTTAAGTTTTCAAGGATATTCTTATAATTTTATTAGGTATTTTAAGTAAATTATGTAAGGAATATAATCCTAAAATTCTAATTGCTTATGCTAAATTACATTACGCTAAGAATTCTGAATAGGGGTTTTGGACTTTTATAGTCTTCTTTAAATATTAAAAAAATTAACCATTCCTTTATGTTGATGCATATGTCTATGTTGACATATTTTAACTATGTAGTACCTACATAAAATTAGCTGAAAATTTAAAAATATATATATTGATATTCAAAAACTTTTTGTATAGATCTTTAAACTCAAAAATAAAGTTTTTCAAATAATAATAATACCATAACATATTTGAAAAAGAAATTGAACAAATTATAATAAGAACAATATCTAAAATTTTACTACTTCATATTTTAATTAGTTTAACTATATTTATAATTTCTTATAAGATGAAACTAATACAGTGGGATATATATGAAATATATTTATTGATAATGAATATAAAATATATTGCCCAAGCTCCAAATTGTTTAATAAAATATTTAAATAACTTAATAATTAATAGCATACACCGACATTAGTGACACGTCATAAGCACAATGAGTCAATTTTAGAAGATAAAATAGGGACGAAGAATTATCAAACAAATTTACAAATGTCCCACGAATAAACACACACACGCAAATACAAATACAAATATATATATATATATATATGTATATATATTGTTACCTATTTATCTATTCTTACTTCAATTGTGAAAGAGATTGAGCAACAAACCCACTTAAATCCAAGTCCCGTCTACCTTTTTTTTTTATTATTATTTTTTTATGTCGCTTTAGCTATAATGTAATTTTTAATAAGATTGTTAGTATAACACACGTTATCTATACTATTTATCTTGTGATTCAGACAATAATTTTAACTAAATATTTTAGTTTTAGTTAAAATTAGAATTTTTAATTAGAAATTGTTTTACTCAATAGTTTTTTAAAAAAAAAAATTCATTAAAAAAATAATTGTTTGATAAATAAAATAGTTTTGTAATTTGAAGGTCCAATTGGAATAAAAATAAAAAAAAATAATATATTAATACTAGGAATTAAGAATCTTATTTGATTTAAACTTAAATAAATTTAAATAACCATATCTTAAAGTATATGTTGTTTGTGGTCCCTTAATACAACTGATTGCAACCCCCATGTTCTCCCATCTTCTTTCTTTTTGTTTTTCTTCTAATTTTATTTTTTCTAATTACAAACAACATATCAATAAATTGCTTATTGACTTCTATTGCGTTAACATAATATTCCATCTTTATCCCCCAAAAAAAAAAAAATAAATAGTTTTTCAATATTTTTATATCTTAAATTAATTGGGTAAATAAATTTCTTTATCATAAGTACATATTCTTTTTCTACTTTTTCAATAAAAATGCACATATTTCAATAATTAAATAGTACATGTGCATTAATAATAATACAATTAATAGTATCATAAGTTTTTAACTGTTGAAAAAATAAATATCTAATATATATACAATCATACAAAATAAATAATAAAATAAAAAATACATAAAATTTAACATGATTCAACAAATATGTTAACTTTTTATTTCACCAATAAAATTGTAAATTTTTATAAAAACAAAGTATCAAGATTTTTTTCCTATAATATACATAAAATATTCCTAATGATATATACAGAATATTCATAAAATTAAATAACATCAACAATAATAAATAATGTAGAAATATTTAATTTATCTTAAATATACCCTCGTATACAAAAAAAAAAATTAAAATTAAATTATTTTTGACAACACAAAACTTTCACAGAATTAATATTTCACTTTTTAACTCCACAAAATGTAATCAAACCCTATATTATTTGTTCAAATGAATAAGTTTAAAGAACTTAAAAAAAAAAAAACTCTATAACCACAACATGATCATGATTATTAGTTTGGCAAAATGATGGTCCCTTCCCCCTCCCTCCTTATTTCTCAATCCAATTCATTAGGGTTAGGTGATTCCTAGATGCCCCCACCAATACGATTTTGACATTTTTCTCTTTATCAAGCATTAGTTATTATAAAAATGGTATTAAAAAAAAAATACTATGTTCTTTTATAAATAAATAAATAATTTATTTATTTTCAAAAACATAATTAATTAATTAATTAATTAAGAAAAGAAGACACGAGATATTATCCTCCGGGATTAATACGACAAAATAAAGCAGCTCCCTTTCTATAAATAATTTATCCTTCTACTACCCTGTTTTTGATTTTCATGTTCTAATGTTGACAAAATTTCCCATCAACCAATCAAATGCTTTTTCATAAAAGCAATCCATGTGTGTCTGCGCGTGCGTGCGTATTCGAGAATGACAAGTGAACTTAAATTTGAATTTCGTTTCCAGTCATCTTTCATTTATTTTGAAACCATCCTTTTATAAACTAACATGTTTTGATTCAATAATTATTTTTGCTCTATTTCATGTTTGATAGTTAATTTAGTGTAAATTTTCTATATCTTCTACTTAAAAAATATTTATTTTCATATTAATTAGAATTGATACATGTGTAAATTATTAACCAACAAGTTTTAACCCAACAATTATTTACATTCTGTTCTTGTTATATGTTTAAGCTTCGATATTTGTTTAGCATAAGATTAACATATATTATGTTGTATTAGAAAAAAAAAAAAAAAACTATGCATTAATTAGAAGATAAAAATTTTTCTAGTTCCTAACATAATCTTAAAAATCAATAGTAATTAAATATAGTATTAAAACTATTGCATATTAGTTACGCTCCCTAAAAAAATGATACATTTTAACCATCCAATGTTTAGATAATATTTGAATGGACTTATGATGATCATGTACATAACTTTTGGTTCTAACTATATCTCTTTGTGAAATATGCATAATCAATTAGGCATCGAATCTATAGTTACCATGCTACCTTCAATAGGTCCTATATATCAACATATATAAAAATGCAAATCAAACATTTCACAAAAAATTTTGGGACCAAACTTCATAAAGAGTCTTTTATCATGCCTCTTGGCATTATTACACTTCGATGACACATTTTAGATCCATATATATTTAATTTCCAAGGTGACTTTTAACCCACTCAATGGAAATCCTTAATCACATATGATCCAAAGTTAAAGTTCCTCTTTGGTGGTATACTATACTCCTAAAAATTTTAAGTACATAATAGTTGACTACCAAATATATGTACTAAAAAAATTATGTACTTAATAGAAGTCAACAATTAATTAAGAAATCTAAGGTAAGAGATAAGTAGGTACAAAGTGATAAAGTATAATATAGTGTCATATTTCACCAATATTTAAGATACCAACTTCTGTTTTCATATCCCCAAATTATAACGAAACTCAAACACTAAAGTATATTAGAAGCGAAAAATAAACTAGAATAAGAAGTTTATACTTAATAAATAACTTAAAACATCTCATACTTAGAAGTGTTAACAGTAAAAAATTAAATACTAAAAAAATTCCTAAAAAATCTCAACTATTTGTTTATAGGGGTATCAGTGTGCTACTATCATTATCTCAACTAAGCCAACATGTTATTGCCATTATCTCAACAAACTCCTTAAAGAAAGTTAAACACAAAAAAATTCCTAAATAATGGGAAGCTAAGGAAAACAAAACTTTGATTTCGTCAGCAACTCATCAGCAAACATGATTCATAAATTGCACTAATTTATGACACTCCCCCTTAATGTGAGCTTAGAGTTAACACTAATAGCACAACAAACTATTTTAATTTAACTTTATAAAGTGCTTTTGTAAGGATATCAATGCCTTGCTCTTCAATTCGTATCTTTAACTGGTCAATATCTTGAGTTAACACATTTTCAAATATAAAATGGTTGTGAGTCTCTATGTGCGTTGTGCATGCATGAAACACATGATTTTTTTAGAAGTTTAATACCACTTTCATTGTCATAATAAATGAGGACTGTATAGTTGAAATAAGAAACCATTTCTTAAGTGAGCCTTGTAAGATAAAGACACTTTTGAGTGGCCATAGTGGCTATTATGTACTCAACTTCACAAGTTGAAAGAGGCATAATTGTCTACTTCTTGCTACACCATGAGATTGTTATTGAATGTATATTAAAAATATATCCCATTGTGGAACATTTATTATTCACATCATTAGCCCAAAATGCTCATAAAACAACTCAAAAAGAATGAGACATGCTTTTTGTACATCAAGGCAAAATCTTGAGTGCCTTTAACATAGCAAAAAATCCTTTTTACAACACTAAAATATCCCTCATATGGATTATCCATAAATTAAGATATGACCCTTATAGAATATGCGATATTTGGTCTTGTGATAGTTAAATAAAACAAGCTACTAATAAGTTTTCAAAAAATTGTTGCATCTTCTAATAATTTCCCTTTTTATTTGGTAATTCTATGATCCATGGGAGTTGTCATAGCTTTTGACTTCTCAATACCAAAACGATCTAATAAACTTCCTGCATACATTTTTTGAGAAACAAAATAGCCATTTAAATTTTTGACCCCAATATAAGAAAACAAGTAGCTTCACTCAAGCTCTTCATTTCAAAACGAATGGACAAGTCATCTTGAAGACAATTTATTTCATTACTATTATCACTAATAATGATCATATTGTTCACATAAAGAAGTAATATAATGCACATTATAGGAGTATTCTTAATAAATAAGCTTAGATATGTATTAGAAGACTTAAAAGTATAAAAATTAAGATATTGAGCAATCGTACCAAACCAAGCACGAGGTACTTGTTTCAGACCACATAACGTCTTCTTGAGTCGACACACATGCTTTGGAAACTCCTTGGAGATAAAACCTTGTGGTTGTTTAATAAAATATCAAGATCTAACTCTCCATAAAGAAATGCATTTTTCACATGTAGTTGCCATAATTGAAAATTATGGCATGATGTTAAAGAAATGAGTGTTTGAATTGTTACTATTTTAGTAATCAAACTGAAAGTATCTTTATAATTTAAGCCATATGAGATGAGCTTTACACCTGTCAATATTGCCATCAACCTTTTTTTTTTAACTTGTAAACTCATTTACAGGTGGCTAATTCAGCATCTTTTCACTTTAAAACCAACTCCCATGTGTAATTCTTATTTAACACTAATATTTCTTCCTTCATTGCTTCTTCCCATTTAAGAACACATTTTGCTTCTACATAGGATTTTGGCTCTTTTTTACAAAAATCTATCATAGCAAAAGAAGAAAAAATAAAGCAATGATAAGTTAAACTTCATAGTCACCTAAATATTTAGGTTGCCTTTTTTGTCTAGATGACTTCCAAATCACAGCCTCAATAGTCTCTCCTTATTGAGTGTTTTTCCTTGAATTAAAAATATTGCTTCTTCTTTCACTTGATGCCACATCACCAAAAAATGTTCAAGATCAATTATGTTGTTGTCAACATTTGCATCAGTATAATGGGATGACACTTCATCGAGCACGACATCGTAAGAAACAAAAATCTTTTTTGTTTGTGGATCCATGTATCTCCATCCTTTCCTGGGAGGGGTCATAGCCAATATAAAGGCATTTTCTTATATTTAAGTCAAGTTTAATTTGTTCATTTTTTAATATATGAACATAATAAACTAAGCCAAAAACTCAAAAGTAACTCACATTAGATTTGCAACGATATAAAGTTTCAAAAAGTGATGATTTTGTGTCTAGCCATGAAGGTAAACAATTTATGACATAACTTGTAGTTTGAACAGTTGCTGTCGATAACTATCTTGGAATGTTCTTATGACCATGATAAACTCATGGTCATAAGATGTTTTAGCTTGCAACCCCATTTTGTTGTGGGGTTTGCGGACATGTCACTTGGTGTTGAATTCTATGTTTATTGCAATATTCAAGGAATGAATTAGATATATATTCCCCAGTGTTATGTACTTGTGGTCACTTTATCGATAAGTCAAATTCTTTCTCCACATACTCCTTGAAAAGAATAAAATTTGAAAAAACTTCATTCTTATTCTTAAGGAAGTATATCTAACAAAATCAAGAAAATTCATCCACAAAAACAACATATAATGAAAATCAATATAGGTAGGTGTTCTTATTGGTCCCATAAGATTTGAGTGAACTAATTGTAATATAATATAAGCTCTATTTGTAGAATCTAGAAAAGAAAAATAGTGAGATTTCTCATATACACATAAAGAACATCATGTTAAATATCCTTGAAGATGAGAACTCCATCAAGAAGCTTTACAATAGAGATTTTCTATAGTAATTGGTTGCCACCATGTCCTATAAGCATGCTAAAGTGTTACACTAGCATTCTAGCCTATTTTTTCAACATATGCATTATTTACAGACAATACATATAATAATTCTTTTTTTTATCTGTGAATAAAATAACAGCTATAATGTATTTGACATTTGAAAGAATTTAAACATCATTTGGACCAAAAATGACATACCTTATAGAATCAACTAATTGAGAAACTGAGGTGAGATTCTTATTTAAACACAAAACGTGATAAACATCTTTAAATGAAACACCTCCATCATTTGACATATCAGCCTTGACATTAAAATCTTCTTCTTCTAGTACCAGATGGAAATAATTATCAATTGTCACAATAATTCTTTTTTCATATTGTATGTGAACATAAGAGAGTAAAGAATAATTTTCTATTGCATGATGAGAGCAACCAGAATCAATAATCTATTCCTTGTAGTTTATGGAAACACTAACATCTGCATCTATGTTGGATTCAATTTGTAATAAGCAATGGTTACCTGTTGATTAACATAAAATGATAGCAACGGTTACCTGTTGATTAAGATCGTTCCTTGATGATCTAGTTCAGTCAATCTTCAATCTTGGATGAACTCAACAACATTGAGAATATCAAACTCAACACCTTTGAATTGCACCAAAAGAAAGAATTATGGAAATCTTCTAAGCAACCCAACCCAACCTATTTGAACCCAACAATAGTAAGTATATTAAACCTACCACCTTTGAATCACAAAAATGTAGAAAAATTGAACTACTGTTACCCACCCCTAAATCTAATGAACCCAACAATAATAGGTATATTAAACCTATCACATTTAAATCACATAAGAGAAAGAAAAAAGGCCAAGGTGCCACAACTAGGAGGAAGAATCCTAGTTGATAAACCTAATAAGTTTTGCAAGCAACTTGCAAGACCCAAACTAGCTCAAAGAGACTAACAAATTAAGGAAAATCTTTAACAAGTACGTAATTTCCATCCTATTTACAAGTAGAATGCACCCCTATTTATAGGTCATAGGAAGCACGAAATTTAAAAGTAAATTACTTAAAATTAACTTTGAAAATAGAAACTAATAAAAAAATAAAACAGAATTCAAGACTAATTAATGACTTCGGATTCTAATCTTATTTGAATTTATTTTTCCCAGGCTGACTACTCTTTACTCCATGCTGATTTTTTATCATCCAATGAAGAGTTTTAATGCTTTCGAAGACTCCAATCTTGTTCATAAATGATCATATTTATTGATGTCCTTCAACTTCAAAGTTAAACCATTATTGTTGATTAGAATTAATAAAAGAGTGTAGTCTTGAACCAACCATGCTTTTGCACGAATTTTAGGCCATATTATGAGCCAAAATGATTGTCTTGATTAGTCCAATATGATCCATTATCCCTTATTGGCCTATGATCTGAAATGGTCATGAAATTCATAATTTTGGACTTCGCATTGTGGGCTTTGGAGCATTATAATAAAAGACTTGTGCTAATCAAATTCTTTAAGGTTTCTTGCATTTTCTTTCTTTTTGAACGTGTCATTAGACCAACAATGTTGATCAAATTATCATCTTCACAAACTTGAGCTTCCTAATTAGCAACATTTGAACTTTTGTGCATTTGATCGCTATCAGTTCCCTCTCCCTTAAAAAGATTTGACCTCGAATCGTGTCCTGCATCATCTTTAAATGGAGAAAGATCAGAAACATTGAAAGTATTACTAATTCCAAACTCACCGGGCAAGTCCAACTTATAGGCATTATTGTTGATTCTTTGAAGGACTTGAAATGGACCATCTCCACAAGGGTGTAACTTTGTCTGTCTTTTGTTGGGAAATCTTTCCTTCCTCATATGAACCCAAACCCAATCTCTGGGTTCAAAGACAACTTCCTTTCGTCCACGATTGATCGTTATAGCAACTAGCTCACTTTTGAGCTTCAAACGTTCCTGAACTTTTTTATGCAAGCTCTTGATTATCTCAACCTTTTTAACCCCATCTAGATTCAAATATTTCTTTATGGGCAGAGGAAAAAGATCTAAAGGAGTTAGTGGATTAAAACCATAAATAATTTCAAAAGGAGATAAACCTGTGGATGAATGCATAGTTCGGTTATATGTAAATTCAGCAATTGGTACACAATCCTCCCAACTCTTGAGATTCTTTTTGAGGATTGCCCTTAGGAGTGTACCAAGAGTTTGATTTGTCACCTCCGTTTGTCCATCTGTTTGAGGATGACTTATGGTTGAAAACAACAATTTGGTTCCCAATTTTCCCCAAAGTGTCTTCCAAAAGTAACTCAAAAATTTGACATCTCTGTCGGACACTATGCTTCTAGGAACCCCATGTAGTCGAACCACTTCTCTAAAGAACAAATTGGCAACATGCTTTACATCATCCGATTTCCTACAAGGAATAAAATGAGCTATTTTAGAAAAATGATCAACCACAACAAAAATACTATCCATACCTCGTTGTGATCTAGGCAGCCCTAGAATGAAATCCATGGATATGTCAATCCAAGGTGATTGAAGTATAGGCATTAGAGTGTAACGTTCGTGAGGAAGGGACTTGGATTTTGCTCGTTTGCACTCAACACATCCTCCACAAAGCTTTCCAACGTCTCTTTTCATGTGTGGCCAGTAGAAATGTTCATTCAAGACATCAAGAGTTTTAAGAATTCCAAAATGTCCCATTAATCCACCACTATGTGCCTCTCGCACATGTAACTCCCTTAAAGAACATTGTGGAACACACAATCTGTTTTCTCTAAACAAGAAACCATTATTTTTGTAGAATTTGTTAAAAGCTCCATTTTCACATGTTTCAAAAATGTGAGAAAAATCATAATCATTAACATACAATTCTTTAATGTACTCAAATACCATGATTTTTGCATCTAAAGTAACAAGAAGTGTGTACCTTCAGAAGAATACATCAACAACAATGTTTTCCTTACCCTTCTTGTACTTCACAACATAGGAAAAAGTCTCAATGAATGCTATCCACTTAGCATGCCTCTTATGCAAATTCTTTTGTCCCCTGAGATACTTGAGAGATTCATGGTCAGTGTGGATCACAAACTCTTTTGGCATGAGGTAACGCTGCCATGTTTCCAATGCCCTCATAATGGCATAAAGCTCCTTATCATGAGTTGGATAATTCAAATGAGCTCATTTTAACTTTTCACTAAAGTAAACAAGTGGTCGGCCTTCTTGAAGCAAAACAACACCTATTCCAATTCCTGAAGCGTCACATTCAACTTCAAAAGTTTTAGAAAAATTAGGCAAAGCTAGAACGGTTGTATTAATCAAATCATGCTTCAATTGATCAAAAGCTTTTTGTTATGAATTACCCCATTCAAACTTTACATTTTTTTTTACCAACTCATTAAGAGGGGCTGCTTTTGTTGAAAAATCTTTAACAAACCTTCGATAAAAACTAGCAAGCCCATGGAAAGATCTTACCTCAGTCACACTTGTTGGAATTGACCAGTCAAGAATAGCCTCAATATTTGCTTCATCAACTCTCAAACCATTAGCACTTACCACATAGCCAAGGAAAATTACTTCTTCCACACAAAAAGTACATTTATTCAAATTAGCATACAACTTTTATTCACGCAAAGCAGTAAGAACAAACTTAAGATGCTCAATATGATAACTCATATTCTTGCTATAAATCAGAATATCATCAAAATAAACAACCACAAATTTTCCAATAAAATACCTCAAAACATGATTCATCAATCTCATGAAAGTGCTGGGGGCATTAGTTAAACCAAAGGGCATAACAAGCCACTCATAAAGACCAATTTTTTTTTTGAAGGCCGTCTTCCATTCATCCCTTCTTTTAATCTAATTTGATGATATCTAGATTTCAAATCAATTTTTGTAAAAATGCATGCACCATATAACTCATCAAGCATATCATCTAATATAGGAATTGGATGACGATACTTAATGGTAATTTTATTAACAGCCCTACAATCAATGCACATGCGTCATGTACCATCTTTTTTTGGAACTAAAATCACAGGAACAGCACAAAGACTTAGAGACTCATGGATTTGTCCTTTAGATAACAATTCATCAACTTGCCTTTGGAGCTCTTTTGTTTTCGCCGGATTTGCTCGATATGCTGAACGGTTTGGAATAGTTGCACCGAGCTGGAAATCAATTTAATGCTCAATACCTCAAATTGGAGGTAATCCATCGGGCACTTCCTCAGGTAGCACATCTGCAAAATCATTCAAAACACCAACAATTTCTAAAGGTAAATCGTTAGGTAACTCATTAGTAACTAAACAAGTTTTATGGTACAAAAGCATAATCACTAGTTTGTGAGAATTCATGGCCCTATCTACATCTCTCATGATAATAAAGAAAGCGCATTTTTTCTCACTTGCTTTTGGCTTTTTCTCAACACACTCCTTAGACTTTTTCAGCTCACTTTCATATTCTAGTATTTTTTTTCTCACTTGTTTTTGGCTCTTTTTTAACACACTCCGTAGGTTTTTTTATTTCACTTTCATATTCAAGCCTTTTTTCCCTCATTCTTATGTGATCTTTATGTACTTGCTGGGGTGTTAAAGGTACAAGGGTATAAGCCTTTTGTTTGTGAACAATTCAGTACTTGTTGGATCTGCCTTCATGATTGGCTTCACGATCAAACTCCCATGGTCGTCCAAGTAGAATATGACCTGCATTCATTGGTACTACATCACAAAGAACTTCATCCTCATATTTACCAATGGAAAATTTTACCATAGCTTGCCGATTCACCCTAATTTCTCCACTATCATTGAGCCATTGCAAGCGGTATGGTGTAGGATGCTTGATCATTGGCAACTCCAGCTTGTCTACAAAATAAGTACTTATACAATTAGTACAACTTCCACCATCAACTATAAGCATGCATACCTTATCTTGCACTTTGCATCTTGCATGGAATATGTTGTGTCTTTGGGCCTCTTCTTCTTGAACTTGCATATTCAAAGCCCTCATAATAACAAGAACTTTATCACCACTGAATTCACATTGATCACCTTCATCTTCACATGAATTGGCTTCCTTTTCATCTTCCCCTTCACTTTGACTCACATAAGATCTATCATCAAGCATAACCATGGTTATGGAATTAAGACATTGAGAAGCAATATAGCCATTTCCCAAACATTTAAAACATGTGAGTTTAAAAATAAAAGAGCTCTTACTAGAATCACCATTTGAAAAACTCTTTAGCTCAAATTTCTTGGATTCTGCCTTCTTCACATCATCCTTTTTATTCACATTATTTCCTTTCCAAGATGATTGAGTAGAAGAAAACTTACTTGAACCACTCTTCTTCTTTAATTGTTTTTCTACCTTCTCAGCCATATGAAGCATTTCGTCCAAATCCATGTAGTGCTGCAATTCAACAACATCAATAATCTCCCTTTTCAAATCACCCAAGAAATGTGCCATAGAAGCCTCGAGATCTTCTTCAATATTGGCTCTGGTCATAACCATGTCTAACTCTTGACAGTACTCCTCCACACTCCTTGATCCTTGAGTTATGCCTTGCAACTTATTGAACAAGTCTCTATAGTAATGAGGGGGTACAAATCTCTTCTTCATTACTGCCTTCATGTCCTCCCAAGTGCCAATAGGTTGTTCCCTATTTCTCCTTCTAGAGACATTCAACTTATCCCACCAAGTTAGTGCATAACCTTGGAATTCAAGATATGCAAGTTTTACCTTTTTTTTCTTCCGAGTAGTTGTGGATTGAAAAGACTTTTCCCACCTTTGTTTCCCACTCCAAGTATGATTCGGGATCATTTCTGCCTTGAAATATATGAATGGTCATTTTGATGCTTTTGAGATTATCATCAACTCTACCTCTATTCCATCTCCTCCTACTTCCTTGGGATATTTTGGATTGAACCTCTTCATCATATTCATGCCTACTTGTATTCCTTTCGAGTTGATCCAGGCGCTACATCACCGTCTCCATTGTTTGATTGAATTGTCTCAACAATTGTTGTCTCCAAGCCTTTTGTTCAAAGCTTTCTTGTGATGCCTCTATTTCTGTTTTATCCATAGGAAATGAAAAGTTTAAATCCTTACACCCTTGTTTCCCTATCCTAAAATGTCACTCCCCAAATGTAACTCTCGGCTTAATATAGTCGGGGATAGATTCACTCGTTTCTTGCCACTCTTTTCCATGTTGCAAGCCTTTAAGAATTCGTTCAAGTTTTACAAATGCTAAAACAACACTTACTAAGCAAAAACAACTAAAACAAAAAAAGGACAAAGTGAATAAGGAAAATCAAGAAGAATGAAAGAAAAAAAAAGAAAGAAAAAAGAAAGGAAGAACCGATTCAAAGGTGTTGAAAAATTTTGTAACTCTTTATTTTCCCAATGATGAAACCTTCAAAACAAATGATATTAGTACTGCCAAAGATCAAATGAATCAATATATTTTTTTTTTCACGGCTACTTTTGATCAAATGAATCAATAAAAACGTAGCTCTGATACCAAAAATGATAACAACGATTATCCGTTGATTAAGATCGTTCCTTGATGATCTAGTTCAACCAATCTTCAATCTTGGATGAATTCAACAACATTGAGCATATCAAACTCAACACCTTTGAATTACACCAAAAGAAAGAATTATGGAAATCTTCTAAGCAACCCAAGCTAACCTATTTGAACCCAACAACAGTAAGTATATTAAACCTACCACCTTTGAATCATAAAAAGGTAGAAAAATTAAACTACTCTTACCCACCCCTAAATTTAATAAACCCAACAATAATAAGTATATTAAACCTATCACCTTTGAATCACAGAAGAGAAAGAAGAAAGGCCAATGTGCCACAACTAGGAGGAAGAATCGTAGTTGATAAACCTAATAAGTTTTGCAAGCAACTTGCAAGACCCAAACTAGCTCAAAGAGACTAACAAATTAAGGAAAACCCTTAACAAGTACGTAATTTTCATCCTATTTACAAGTAGAATGCACCCCTATTTATAGGTCATAGGAAGCACGAAATTTAAAAGTAAATTACTTAAAATTAACTTTGAAAATAGAAACTAATAAAAAAATAAAACAAAATTCAAAACTAATTAATGACTTGGGATTCTAATCTTATTTGAATTTATTTTTCCCAGGCTGACTACTCTTTACTCCATGCTGATTTTTTATCATCCAATGAAGAGTTTTAATGCTTTCGAAGACTCCAATCTTGTTCATAAATGATCAGATTTATTGATGTCCTTCAACTTCAAAGTTAAACCATTATTGTTGACTAGAATTGATAAAAGAGTATAGTCTTAAAGCAACCATGCTTTTGCACGAATTTTAGACCATATTATGGGCCAAAATGATTGTCTTGATTAGTCTAATATGATCCATTATCCCTTATTGGCCCATGATCTGAAATGGTCATGAAATTCATAATTTTGGACTTCGCATTGTGGGCTTTGGAGCATTCTAGTGAAAGACTTGTGCTAATCAAATTCTTCAAAGCTTCTTGCATTTTCTTTCTTCTTGAACGGGTCATTAGACCAACAGTGTTGATCAAATTATCATCTTCACAAACTTGAGCTTCCTAATTAGCAACATTTGAGCTTTTGTGCATTTGATTGCTATCAATTTGTTTGATTAATAACTTCAACAGATAAATAATTCCTCCATTTTGGTTGTTCAGATTCATCACTTTCATGTGCAATATTTGCTTATGCTTTAGAAAGATTGACACGATAATTTCATGACTAAGTTTTCAACATCAATTATATACCACATACACACGACAATTGTGCTTTAAGACTCGTACTTTTAGCACATATAACAGCCTTTTGAATTTCCTTTAGACTACCCCTCTATTTTGAATTGCTTATGATAAACTTTTAGATTGAGTGAATAAATTATATTTTGTTTTTTCTATAGGATCAGTGGAATATATAAAATAATATAATATAATCTAATCTATTTGTAATTCAAAAATTATATTGTATGTTAAAGACTAAATTTAAAACATACATAATAATGGATTTTCAGATTAAAATTCTTCAAAAATATTAATACTATATGCATATCTACATTGAAATTGATCTTTACTAATCAACTTTTCGATCAATGATACTTGTGAACAAATTGAATAACATTTGTATTAAAATTTTCTTATAAAATTTTAACAAATTAAAAAAACAAAATTCTCTCAATTTTATTCTTATTTTTAATGTGGCTATTTTCAGCGGCAACCTTTTTACTGATGCCTGCGGATATTCAACTGCGTCTTTGACCATGACCTGCAGATATGCGACTGCATTTTTTACCAGCATCTGCGGCTGCCTTTTTAGAAACACTTGCGGCTACTCTTTTCCAGCATTTGCGACTGCAATTTTAGTAATACTTGCAGCAGCCCTTTTCCAACACCTGCGGCTCACCCTCTTCTCTTTTTTCACCACCTCCTTTTATATATATATGTATATGTTGACAACACAATTAGGTTTATAACCTAATTGTGCGACAACCTTTTGTTTTATGACTATTTTTTTTTTAATTTTCAATACAAATATTTTATAAATCAATCTAATTTCAAATATATTTTATAATAATCTCTATTATTATAATAATCATACTTATTATATTATTACACTAATAATATAATAACTAAGAAATATAAATATTAATTTTTTATTTCTAAAATAAAAAATTTCAATTTGTCTTCGATATTAATTATATTATCAATGGTAGCAAAAAATAAAATAATATTCTATTTAAATCAAAAAAATTATTTATTTGGTTAAATTAAATTCTCTAATTTAATTATCAAATAATTAAATTAATCTATTTAATAAAAATCAGAAAATTCGTTAGTGTGCGACCTCATAAGTTCAATACTAAAGTGGGAGTAAATTGGTCAAACTAATATATTAATCAAGACTGATGTCTAGCAACACTCCTAACGACTGGATAACATGAAATGTATATTACTCTTAAGAATCTACTAAAGAATAATGTAATATTTCTTTCCATTATTATTGATCCAAGTTAACCCTATAATATGATTTAATTGTCAAATTTCAATAGGTAACCAATTATGTTTCATGTCAATTATAACTGACTAATGAATGACATAAAAAACTAATTTCTTTTTCTATTTAATTGCCTTAACTAAAGTCTTAAATGTAGTTTTTATAATAAATGACAACATAGAACTTAAATTTATTACCAAAGTTGACAGATTCTATCTTGATCAATCACTAATACTATAAGTATTTAATCACACTCAATATCCTTTCAACTATAATTATATGACTACAAGTGTGCAGAATCAAAATATGATAAATAACTTATTAATTATTATGATGATCTCAGGACAAAAGAAATTTTTATGCCTCATCCTTTTAAGAGAATTATCTTATCGACAGTTTAAGATAATATTAACCTTTAGAAATTCTCAATTGAGTCAATTCAATGATCATATATCTCCATATGCATCATTTATATATTTGATTTATTTAATAAAATTAACTAAATCTTAATCTTATAGAGATCATCATATATATATATATGTATATATTGGTTTTACCGGATTATTAATATCCTATTTTGATGATCCAACAACTAAAAATATTTTAAATTAAATCATAAATAACTCTCATTATCAATATCTACATTTTGATGTAAATTATCTAAATTTAATCAAGAACTTCATCATATAAATTGAACAACAAAATAATATATATAATAATAAAAATATTATTATCATATATTAAAATAAATTGTTAAACAAAAATGTATTCAATATATACACGAATAACTAGATTTTGGATATAACAATTATATCCCTAACATTTTCTTTGTGTAAAGAACATCCTCCACTTATGAGAGAGATTGTTTGTTGTTGTTACTTATTTATTTCACAAAAGCTTCTTGAAATGGGAATAGATTCTTTGAATCAATGATAAAGGGTTGAGTTGTCCATCCTTACATTGAAGAAATAAAGGGCATGAATTCTGTCCATAGTCCGCGAATAAGATAATGATGCAAATGGGCATAATTGATTTGCTCTTCCACGTCTAGCTCTAAAATTTCAACACACAAGGTTTTAACTTCAAAAAAAATTCTGAAATTGAAAGATTACCTCGAGTCATCCCAGTAAATTCATTTTCTAAGTACTACAGTTGTATTATATCTTTTGGGTGAATAACCTCTCAAGTGTCTCCCACACTTGCTTCGACGATTGCAAATCATGAACATGCTCGATATACTCTTTACTAATTGATACTCTTAAAGCAAATGGATCTTTGTCATACTTTATCTTGCATTTTCTATGCAATTCAACATTTTATAGCGTATCCTTTGAAATTACAACTTCGTCACCAGAAATAAGATCCCACAAATCCTACCCTTGTAAATAGGCTTCCATGCATAATTTGTAGTAACTATAATTGTTACCAACAAGCTCTTCTATAGAGGCTTGAGAGATGTTGATTCTATTATTCACATTCATTGAAGAATAAAATCAAATAATTGATAGGCAACCTGGGAAAACCATAACTTAAACACTTGATAAGAACAAAATCAAGCTCTGATACCATGTAACAAAACTCAAACACTAAAGTTTATAAAAAACAACAAATAACATTAGAACAAAAAATTTATACTTAATGAATAACTTAGAACATCTCTCACTTAGAAGTGTTAACAACAGAAGATTGAATATTTAAAAAAATTTCAAAAAATCTCAACTACTTATTTATAAGGGCACCAACGTGCTATTGCTATTATCTCAACTAAACCAACATGCTATTGTCATTATATCAAGAAACTCCTTAAAGAAAGGTAAACACAAACTGTAGCACCCGGAAAAAAAAAAAAAAAAAAAAAAAAAAAAGGGGGGCCACGTCAGCAGCCACGTCAGCAGGCCCGGTCAGCAGTCCCGGCCAACCAGGGCCTGCCACGTGGCAAGATCGCGTCACTCCGAAAGGAGCCACGTTGGCGATCCGCGTGGGTGCGATCCGACGGCCCAGATCAATCGCGCGATCGGACGGCCCAGATTCAATCAAAAATGAACGGCCCAGATTAAAACGAAATGAACGGCTGTGATCAAAAGGCAAGGGGTTATAAATAGAACCCCCACACCAGACCAAAAAACCCTAGCCGCCAGCCGCTCGCCGGAGAAGACGAACCAGAGGCCGACCGCCGCCACCCGCCGCCACTCGCCGCCGCACCGGGGAAATTTCTGACCGCCGATCGAGGTAAATTTCATACCCCCGACTCGTTTTTCCCCGCTGATTCCTCCTATGGCCAAATCGAGGCTGAAATCCCGGCCAAACGGCCGGAATACGCGGCCGAAGCCCAGCGGCGCCGCCGCGCCCCCTCTCGGTTTTTGCCTCCGACGAGGCCCTTCCCGGCCTCCGTTCGATGCAATTTTTATATCACCGTGATCACCATTCTTTTCTCTACAGGTTGACCGGAGCCGAATCACCAAAACACGAACCTCGCCGGAGAGCCGCTGCACCCGAGAGCGCCGCCGCCGGTAAGCTCCGTTTTTCCGTGATTTTTTGGCCCCCCGAGGGCCCTAGGGTTGTTTTCTGACAAGGACCAATGCGAGCGTGGCCGAATTCGGCCGAAAACAGCCAACCCGAGGCGACTCGCCGCCGCCGTGCCGGAGTTGCGATTTGGTCCGAAAGGGGCCCTGGGCCTAATTTGGATTTTTTTTTGGACAGGTGCAGGTACTGTTAGTGTGTTTCAGTTCCCCGGGAAAAATTCAGGAAAAATTAGGGACAGCCTGCAGGCGCACTGTGAATCGTATTCGGATCCCGAAAATAAGTAAGGACCCCTCACCCTATTTCCTATCACGGTATTAAAGTTCAAAATGATAAAACGGTATTTCTTGAATTAACGCATGTGTGAAATTGCTTAAGGTTGCTAATGGAGCCCGAGTCTAGTGTGAATGATAATTTACTGTTATTTGGCCTGTTTTACACTGTTTTACAGCTTTAAATGCATTATGGGGTTTGATGTGTTCATTTTATAGTTTCGAATGCATATATTACTGTTTTATTAATTATGGGTTGAATGACTGAAGAACTGATACTGTATGTTGTCTGTTCGGCATGAATTACGATTTGCTTGTTTAAATGTGAATTGATGATGTTTATTGAGGAAAAGGGAAATGAAACATTGTGTAGACTGATAATTGTGTGATGGGGTCAGCCTGACTAGATATCCTGGGAGATGGTGGACGGACCGGGTCCGTAGGGAACCCTACCGGGATTGTGGTCTCACATGCCGGACGGGGCATGGAGATCTTATGGTTTTGGCGCCCATACCGGACGGGGTATGGGGACGGCCCGTTTCACCCTCATACCGGACGGGGTATTGAGGTTTATGGTTTTGGCGCCCATACCGGACGGGGTATGGGGACGGCCCTGGAAACTGATTATGAATGTTAAAGGTTAACGGGTAGCGGGACCCCTAGGGACCCCCATGGATACTAGTAGGCTGGTAAATGAGAAAAGGATATGTTGTATAATGATTGAATTACAAAAGGCGTGATAAGTGCTATGTTTTACAGCTTATATTATTCCATGATTGTGATAATGTTATTATTTTTCTTATATTGTTTTCATAAATTCCACCGAGGTAAGTGGATGGTAAAGATTTTCATGTTAATAAACGAGTTTATTGTAAATTATGCTCCATTGGTCTTTTTGTGTTTTTCTACCAACCTTTATCTCCGTGACGGTGAGATATCGTGATGTTCTTACTGGGGTAGTGTAGCTCACTCCTTAATTAACCATTTCAGATCAGGAAGACATGGTTCCCGAGCCCGTTCCGCAGGAGGACGACGAAGGGGATGCCTAGAGACTCTGTAGTCATACGCATAGTTTTATTTTCGAGTTTCTTTCTTAGTTAGTTTAATCTTTTATATTTTAAGTACGTTTTTGGTTTTTCGTGTAAGGAATGTTAACTGAAATTTTGATCTCGCTTCCGCATTTGATATATTTAAATACTCATTTCATTTTAATATTTCCGGGGTCGTTACACAAACAAATTCCTAAATAAATAGACAACTAAGAAAAACAAACTCTTGACTTTGTCAGCAACTCTACAACAAACATGATTTGTAAGTTGCACTAATTTATGACATAAGTTGCATGCAACATAAACTCGCTTGTGAGCATTTAATATATATCTTGTTAAGATATATCTATGAAGTCTTTTTTATTAGTGAAAATATATTTTTAATACAAATAATTATGTCACTTTTTGAGGTACTTTGACTCATTACATAAAATTCTAAACTTTTTATTTGTGTTTTAATAGAAAAAGATAATACATGATATAAGTTAGTGTAATTACGATAATGTCTTATAAGATGACATGTCTTGAAAAACTTAACATTCTATTGAATGATTTCTTTGTAAAAGAACTTTATTTAAACATATTTAATTTATTAGGTGATTTATTTAAAAATAGTTAACTTTGTAATTTTTACTTGATGAGATAATAATACAAGATAATTTAATAAAAAAAAATATTAATTGTTAATATCGTAAATATTATGAAGATTGAAAAGTATAAGAATTCAAGATCACATATATATATGTATATATATAAAATGTGAGCACTCTATAAAGCATGCTGAGGAACCCCAAATTTATTAAAGTAAAAGTTTTGAAAAACACTTTTAAATTAGAATTGACATAAACTAGAACATAAGTCCAAAAAAAAAAGGGAGGGAGGGGGAGATAAATTAAAACAAAGAAAAAGGAAAAAGTTAAGAGAAGAAAAAAGGAAAAAAGAAGTTGAATTAAATGAAATATGTTAGACTTTAATATCAATAAGTTTTATTTATTTTCATTTGTCTTAACTAAATTAGTAATTAAATATTTGTAGAGTGTATCAGAACATTATTAACTAACAAGTTAAATCTATGACAATTCAAAATTTCAAGATTTAACTGAACATGAATTTGTATAAAAACTTTTTAATGATCTTGAAGAGTAAAATAACTTATTTTAGAATATTAGAAAATTGAGAGTGACGCAAAATGGTTAGGGTTTTTTTAGGGGGAGTGAACCGAAAAAGATGATCAAAATTCATGAGCCGAGCGACAACAGCCAGCGATTGGGGGTGGGGGTGGGATGAGGATTGTGTCGGTTCCCTTGTCTCTTTTTCCTTTTCCAATATTGCCCTTGCTTGCGGCACCCCACCACTTCCTCAATTCCTCAAGTGTAATTCCGTCTTTTCATTCCAAGAACGTGCCTCATCGGGGGCAAGCGTGGGATTTGATATTGCCAAGAACAACTATGAGGCCGCCATAGATCCATCATAAAACGGTGTCGTTCAGGAAGAGAATGAAATTTTTTAGTCTTGTCAATATCATTTTCCCATGGACGGACCTCCTCCATCTTGCTTTCTTTCTGTTGCTTTTTGCATGATTGAAGGACACCCGTATGATTTAAATAAAAAAAGAAATAAAAGAAAACACTGTTACTATTTTTTGTGCTCTCTTTTTCCATGGTTTAGTGAGGGAGAGAGAGAGAGAGAGAAAAACTGGTTCACAGAGTATATTGTGAGAGAAAAATCAATTTGTAGTCTAGAGAGAGAGAGAGAGAGAGAGAGAGCGGTAGAGGGTCTTCCCTTCACTTGGTTCTGCTTCACTGTTTTTCAAAAATCACACCTTCTGCTGCACTGTTTATCTTTTTTGCCTTTTTATTTTTCATCACCTTAAGCAATTTCTAGGTGGTGGTGTGGGGTACATGATTCATTATTGACCTTTAATGCTCTTTCACTCGATTTTGCTTTGAAGTCTCTTAAAAGGTACCTTCCTCCTTCTCACTGTTTTCTAGTTATGTTAATCCGCAATTACTAAGGCCATTATTTTCCTTTCATTTATCCTCTAAACCATCCTTGTAATACTCTAGTCTACCTTCAGCTCCACTTTACACTGTTAAGAGCTCTTTCTAACTCACTCGCTTTTTTCTATATCATTAGGCATACATGTGACTGTTTCCCTCTGTTGGTCCTCTAGTTTCTCACTCTTTCTCACTTTCCCTGGCACTTCACTTGAGATTTGGGATCTGGGTCGTACTCAGATTTGGGTTTTTGCTTTGTGTTTCTTTTGTTTCTTAGTGATTGTTGACTGCTTGTTTTTCTTAGAGAAAGACAGTTTCAGTTAGAGAAAGAGAGAGATCATGGCAGGAGGAGGAGCTCCGGCGCCGAAAGCAGATGAACCGCAGCCGCACCCACCAAAGGATCAGCTACCCAACATTTCTTATTGCATTACAAGTCCTCCTCCGTGGCGTGAGCATCTTTGCTTCGCACTTTACTTTTATGCTTTAATGAGCTTTCAACTAGTTCTGTAAAATTATAGCTTCAAAATTCTGTTTATTTTTTGAGATATAAATTGGATTTTCACGGAATGTTTTTGGTTCTGAGTGAGTGACTGTGATTCCCGTGAATCCAGCTTAGGAATATTTTAGATAAGCTTTTGGTATTTGTTCTTTTGAGAGGAAGTCTTTTGGTATTTGTTATTGTGTTGGGTATGTGCTTTTCTCAGTATTTCTTTAGCTGAAAGTAGCTTTTTGGGTCCTCTTTTCTTTTACTAGATATTTCTTTTCAAAAAGCAAATGCTCTCTTCTGAAAACAAGTTCCCGGTGTTTCATTGTTTTAATATTCTAATTTTGTGAAAAAACAAAAAAGAAAATAAAGAAGAGAAAACCCAACCACCCTTCTTATTTAAACATCTTAGAATTTTAATTATATTCTGCTGATATGTTTTAGCCTCCTTTTTCGTTACTGTTCAGGGAACTTGGGAACTGGATTTCTCTGTCAGTTGTACATTAATTAATCGGCAGATTCTATTTCCAACAAATTGGAATAATTTTTTTCCTTTATTATTAATTGATTTCCTCTTGATTGAATCTCTTTTTTCACTTATCATTATGGCTCATCTGCACAAAGATTTTGTCTCATTTTGGGGTTGCCTGCATCAACTTCTGTTGCCATTTTGATATATGTAAGGAACTTTCAACAAATGTACTGTTGTGGTTCAGAAAATTTTACCATACTACTCTGGGTAAATTTTTGTAGTCAAATTATCTTTGCTTGTCTTTTTCTTTTATCTTGACTGGTTGTAGCTTTCATCGTAGAGAAATTGCATTTAATTTACTGAAACTCTGATTCATGTTTGTTGCAGCGGAGGCTATACTACTTGGCTTTCAGCATTATCTTGTGATGCTTGGCACAACAGTTCTTATTCCTGCTTCACTTGTTCCGCAAATGGGGGGTGGAAATGTAAGGCATTTCTAAAAGAACTAACACGCCTATTCTATGACATGTATTCTCTCTTTAATAATATTCCACAATATGATGAGAATGATCTTTCCATTCTCGTAGGAGGAGAAAGCGAAGGTGATCCAGACATTGCTTTTTGTTGCTGGTTTGAACACATTGCTGCAAACATTGTTTGGAACTAGGTTACCTGCTGTGATTGGAGGCTCCTACACCTTTGTCCCAGCCACAATCTCAATTATTCTTTCTGGCCGATTCAGTGACGTTCCAGACCCTATTGAGGTTTTGTGACCTACATCCAATCCCGTTTTATAACGTGATATCAGTGGAACATTCAGTTTGTGAATAACATGTTTATAGTAACTGGATGATGTATAATTAGACATCCAGAATGCACGTGTTGCAATATATAGTGTTCGTTTTCTTGTCAATGATTATTTCAGAGAAAAAGGAGAGAACTAGTGCTGAATTATTGTATGACAATCTGCATAATTCCCTTCCTATTCCATGTAAAAAGTTAATGACTTAAAAGAAAGAGGATTATTGTGAAAAGGAAGCACCATGTTGGTTCCATTGATGATCATCAGTTTCTGTCTTAGTAAGCTGTAATTGTGTTTTTGATTCATTTCCAGAGGTTTAAGAGGACAATGCGAGCAATCCAGGGTGCCCTGATTGTTGCGTCCACTCTTCAAATTGTCCTAGGCTTTAGTGGCCTTTGGCGAAATGTTACAAGGTCAGTTTGGAACGTAAATTAGTTAATACTAATAATAATTAATGAAGTTTCTTAATACAGCTAAGGTTCATATTTTCCATGTAATTAATTGGACTGTGTACCAGATGCCATGTGTTAGAATAAAAATCTTCTCGGGAAATTTATTATTAGAGCTTTAAGTTCTCTCTTCAAGCCTTATCCTTGCTTTTTCTTTATATATTTTTTTGAAGGTTGTCTTTTCTGTATATTTCCGCTGCCTCTCTGCATTTGTATTATGTAGTTCATATATGGGGTTTGATCTATGCTTAATCTCACTTGCAAGTGCAAGGAGGTGTTAGAATATTATATAGAAATAAGTGGAACATTTTCCAATTAGCTTAAGCATTGAAAAAATTTGTTACTAAACTATATTATTTCGCAACATGGACAAATTATTTTTCTGTTTCCTTCGTCTTAATTTATTTATTTGAAATATATATGATTTTGATTCAAAGATGATTTTCATTGTTGTTTGTTTGCTTTATAATAATATATTTTTTGTGTTTGATTCATTTTTAGCATCAACCCAAAACTTCAACATGCTCTAGCTGCTTCAGAGTCATTTGGGCTTACTTTTCCTTGTTTCAGGTTTTTAAGTCCACTTTCTGCTGTTCCTTTGGTTGGTCTAGCTGGTTTTGGGCTGTATGAGTTTGGTTTTCCTGGGGTAAGTACTCATTTGTTTCATATATGGGGACACATGAAAACCACATATACATGCTTTCCAAATAATCTCATCATCTTGGATATTGACTGCTGTCTTGCACCTTTCAGGTAGCTAAATGTGTTGAGATTGGCCTGCCCGAGCTTATCATTTTAGTATTTGTTTCACAGGTAATGTTTAATAACATGTGATATGTTGCACATGTTGTTTCCCAAAGGAGTTCTAATGATTCTATGTATCTTAGATTTTGCTACTTCTAACATGCTGATGCTTTTAGAAAGCAATGAATATTAACAGGGTTAATATTTGTTACTTTGTTGCTTTGCAGTATATGCCCCATGTTCTACATTCAGGGAAAAATATATTTGATCGTTTTGCTGTCATATTTGCCGTGGTGATTGTGTGGATTTATGCTCACCTACTTACTGTTGGTGGAGCTTATAACCACGCTGCCCCAAAGACACAAGCTAGCTGTCGTACTGATCGTGCTGGTCTTATTGATGCAGCTCCATGGTAAGTTTTTGGCTACATCCTTTGATCAGTGTATATCTTTCAAATTTCTTCATCTGCAAATCTTGGAAATGAAGTCTTGACTTGTAATAGCTACACTTCTTATAATTTAAAACTCCGGCTTGACGTTCATGATCTCTAGGAACCTGGTTTTGAATGAGTTTAGCTATTTGTAATGTATGTATGTCTATATGTAATATTACTGATGGTTGTTTCAATTTCCTAATATAATTGTGTCGCTAAACTCATTGCTCGAGTTTATCCCAATAAATTGGGTTGTTAGAGTAATGGCTCAATCTCCCTTTTTTCTTAAAGGGAGTAACAAATCTCTGTCATAATTATTATGTTTATATTTTTTAACGTTTTTAATGAGTATGTATAGCTATTAAAAGATTAGCAACCTTGTATCCAAAGGGTTGAGTTATATGGTAAAAAAGTGAATCTTCACATGATTGGAGAAACATTGTAATGCAACAAGTTCTAATTATATGTTGTGGAACTCCGAATCATTTATTATTTTCTTTATGGTGATTATTGCTTTTAGTTTTTTATTAATGGTTTCATATTGAACAATTCAGTTGTTACTTTCAAGCAGTAGTATGGTGCACTCTCAATACTGCTTTACCATTGTGTGTATATGTGTGAGTAGTGTGCAATCCCTAGATAAGCATGACTTATAGCCATTACCTTCCATGGTTTTCAGGATAAGAGTTCCATGGCCCTTTCAATGGGGACCACCAGCATTTGATGCCGGTGAAGCTTTTGCCATGATGGTGACTTCTTTTGTTGCACTGGTTGAGGTCTGTTTACTTATTTCATTCCTTTTTTTCACCTTTTAAACTAATAACGAACTAAATCATTATTCTTGTAATTGTTGTCGTCATCATTATCATTACCATCATCAGCATCATGTGTTATGATGCCAGTTTCTCTAATTCCACATTGTTTTTCACACACCACCTATTTATTTCATTCTTCTGATTGTTTCAACAATGGAATTTGTATATCCATTATAATATGTTCAAGTCATGATTCTGCAATTATGCATGCACTGAAAATATATTTTTCCTTGCTATAATGTTGGTTTTCCATTGAATAGTTCATCTATTTCATACAAAAGTTTTTGTAATTCTGAACTTCATATTCTGTTTTTTTCTTCTATTAGATAATATTTCCTTGAATTACTTGATTAGCATGTGTTATTTAATTTATCAAAGCTTACTGGTTTCTCACATATACCTAATGATATTAACAGTCCACTGGTACTTTTATTGCGGTCTCAAGGTATGCTAGCGCAACGATGTTGCCATCTTCTATTCTCAGCCGCGGTATTGGTTGGCAGGTACTTATGGCGCTTGCTCACTTGTTATTTCATAATGATCTTGACAAACTTGATCAGTTCAAATTTGTTAAGGATTCTTAGCTATAAAGTGGATCTATGTGTGGATCATGTTGTGCGATCAATACTTTTTAACTTCACATGTATGTGAAAAATATCAAAATATGAAACTTGATAATTCAAGTTTAGGGTTATTGGCACTTAAACCTGCTTTATGCATGAATCATATTATTAGATCAATATGTTTTGATTTTACATGTATATGAAAAATTTCAAAATAAGTGATCTTGTCTTATTAATCTGTTTAGTAATCAATTATTCCCTTCAACCAAAGACCAAGTAGCAAATGAATATTTTTTTTTTTTAAAAGTGCGAAGTGTTTCATTTACTTTATGCACAAAGGGAATGCAAACCCATGCACAAGTAGCAAATAAATTTAAAGAACATCAGAAGTGACTGGATGCTTGAAATTCTAACCAATTGATTTGGAACAAACTAGAGAGAGAAATTTGTCATTAAAAAGAAAATGTAATTCAGAAATTGAGGATGGAAATCATTCAATTGAATAATTTCAGAACTCAATAAAAGCAAAAATAATAAAACCCTTCTTCAAGTGGATAAGGTTAACGGCCATTCTTGGGGCTGTCCAGCTGATGCAAGGATGACGCCCCCCGTAGTCAGGTATAGTGCAAAATATTTGTTTTCTTTATGTTATGATCTGCAAGTGATGCTTCTGTGCAAAGTTTTTGGACTTCCACCATAGCTGAATGCTAAGTCCTCATGTTCTAAATTAACATACTTCCTTTCTGGCTTAGGGAGTTGCAATTTTGATTTCTGGGCTGTTTGGCACTGTGAATGGATCTTCTGTTTCTGTGTAAGTTTCTTACTTGGGAAACAGTTCTAGTGCACTAGTGTTTGCATTCAATATATTGAAATATAAATTTCCATGTTGACTTGTGGTTTATTTTCATAGAGAGAATGCTGGTCTTTTGGCCTTGACACGTGTTGGCAGCCGAAGGGTTGTTCAAATATCTGCTGGCTTCATGATTTTCTTTTCTGTTCTTGGTAAGCTGTTAATTTCTGAGCTTCTGATTAAACATGTCCACTTTTCCATATTTCTTTTGGAGCATTTTGTTCATGTTTCCATCACATAAATATGCAGGAAAATTTGGAGCAGTCTTTGCTTCAATTCCAGCACCAATAATTGCTGCTTTGTACTGTCTCTTCTTTGCTTATGTTGGTATGAACCTTATCTTTCAACAACCAGAACTATAAGTATCTGATTCACACACTTATAGGTAATTATGTATTCTGTTTCATCGTAATCTACAGGTGCTGGAGGTCTAAGTTTTCTTCAGTTTTGCAATCTTAACAGCTTCCGGACAAAGTTCATACTAGGCTTCTCCATCTTCATGGGCTTGTCTGTGCCACAGTACTTCAACGAGTACACTGCAATTAACGGTTTTGGTCCAGTCCACACTAGGGCAAGATGGGTATGCATACATTATTAACCCTTAGATCTGGAGTGTCTTAAATCTAAATACAATTTTGCTAGAATCATGTTATAGTCAGTTGAATTCCACTAATCAACATTCCATGTTTTCTACTTGGCAGTTCAATGACATGATAAATGTCCCTTTCTCGTCGGAAGCATTTGTTGCGGGCTGTTTGGCCTTCTTTTTAGATAATACATTGCATCATAAGGATGGTGCCATCAGGAAAGACAGGGGTAAACACTGGTGGGATAAGTTCAGGTCCTATAAAAGTGACACAAGAAGTGAAGAATTTTATTCACTGCCCTTCAATCTAAACAAATATTTCCCATCTGTGTGACGTGCCCGTGCCAGAATTATGAGTTATTAGGTGATGCTCTAAAATATGGTTTCCTTAATATCTTCTGAATTCCTCCTTTCTGGCTCACATGTTTAATCACATCAAGGATCACTTCTTAAAAGCCTGTAACATGATATTGCTCTGTATAAGATAGTCTCCTTTATAGGATGCCTTAGAACATTTGTTGAATTGTTTTTCCTTGCTGTAAATCCAATGGGAGGTGTGGATTTTATGTATCAATGAAGCGATTATATTGCTTTGTCATTCATTTTAATCTATTTCGTAATCCGGTAGCGCACTAATTAACTGGGATGCTGTTTAAAGCATTATATTCCCAATCTGGTTGATTAGGTGCTGCATCTAAACAAGGAAGTTATATATATATATATATATATATATATGTATCAATATTAGGATAAGAAGGAAGTAAGTTCATGTTTTTGTTTGCTTTTTCAGATTGTGTAATATGGGTGCAGATGTCATGGGATGTGGAAAGAGTCTGCAAGAAAATAGAATTGTGTCAAGTTTGTTTTGTTGTGTTGTTTAGGTACGTGGACTGGGATGTAGGTAGTAGTTGTGAATGAGATAAGGGTGTGTGATGGATGACTGATGAGCTGAAAATTGACAGGGTAACTGCTGCTTTTTAAGGCATACTTTATGGGCAAGCAAAGCAATGTGTCAAAACCATGACCTAATGCTTGGAAAGTGGTTTTTTCCTTTTTCTTATTTGAAGAAATTTAATGTTGGATCCAAGCAATGTTTAATTTAAGGGTTGGATGATCACACACAAACCAAAACAGATGCTTACAAATATATCTTGGAATCATTATTACAAGACGTCTGTCTTCTTCAAGTTGCTCAAAGTTGAGCAAGACTAATTCAATCAATAATGATTTGTCAAAAAATATAATATTTTTGTATGATTTATTTTCTTTCTAACCTTTTTAATGCTATCATTTTAATTTTATGCGGACTGAAATGAAGGTAATATTTTTTTTTTTTCAAGTTCACAAAAGGGAATATTGAATCATACATCTCATTTATTTTTATATACTGATAAATTGACTTCTAAATTAATGTTCGAATATCCATCTAAATATAGTGACCCAAGTTTCAAACAATAAATATTTTTTTTGGGTGGGATTAGGAGAAGATATAATTCTTGATTAAAAGAATTGTAAAATAATTTTTAATTTTAATTGAATTAAATATGAATTATAAATAAATTTTAGAAAATTTATAGATTTCTTCTAAAAATAGCACAAAGGAGAAGAAATTAACTACAAATAATAATAATAATAATAATAATTGGATGGGGAGAAAATTGAGAGAACAGAAGAAAAAAAAAAAAAAAAAAAGTTTTGTGTATTCATATTGGGAAAGATTTAATGTGATTCAACATGTTAACCAAAATTTAATTCTTGTTTTGTTAAATTCACTGTTTAATTCTAATGGCTTTGATTGATTTATGATTTAATATTACATTCTTCAAAGGAAGAATCCTCGCAAAGCTCAAGATACCAACTTACTCTTCTTTACTTTGTAAGTACTTATCTGTCATCAATCCATTTCTTTTTCATTAATTCCAAAAAAGAAATTAATGCTTTCAACTCTTAATCCATCATTATGGTGGTACTAATTATGTACTATAAGAGCTGGATTATGCTCTTGCTAATTATTATATTCATTATATGTATAATGTGGTCCAAAAAATGTAAACTATAATTGTTTGTTTTAAGTTGGAGACGCACAAAAAACATTCTCTTTCAGCTTTAATTTTGTATGGAGTATGAACCCATTTGTTTACAACACAAAAGAAAGATCCTAATAAAAAGTTGAATTTTCAGATTTGCTTCATTTATTAAATTAGTAATTAATGATAATAAACTTATATATACAAACACAGCTAAGCTCAATTTCTTCTCTCAAGCAATCCTGGGAATATTCTAAATGCTGTTTAATTCCTAAAATTACACTTTTTTTTTTTTTTTTTTTTTTTTTTCCTAAAATTATAAATTATGGCACCATATGGGCCCCTTCCCAATTCAATTCATGAAAAGGAGGAGGAGCTCAATCATACCCATTAGTTTAATATTATATATATATATATATACACACACACATAAAAAAGATCAACCATAAAAGCAATATAAAAATTGGATTTTTCCACATGTATTATGCATATAAATGTAGAGATTACAAAGGAAAAGAAGTTGGAGATCTTCGTAATATGCAGAGGGATTTTGAAATCTAGCTGTATAAGTTGGCCATATTTTTGCACCAAAGAATTTGAACATTGTCTCAATCATTTAATATGTCTTCAATTATTAAATTATAAAAAAAACTATAATTATTTTTTAAAAAATTTCTTTTGGTTTTTGTATTAAAAATTAAAAAAAAAAAAAAACATTAAGATAGATTAATGACAAATTTATTGTTATTTATAGTGGTTTTGATTTAATTAATTATTTTTATGTTTTCATAATTAATTAACTCTTTAAAAAATTTATCATGAATAAATATGTTCATTAAGATAATGAATGGTAAAAATTTGGTATTATTTTATAGGTTTGTATTAAAATTATGTACTTCCCCAGATATATAAGTTTCTTAATTATGTGATTAGCTTAACCAATAATACTTAATTAAATGGAAATTATTTTTATGTATGCACAAGTAGAAAGTAGTGCTTCAAGACATTGAGAAGTGCAGTTTGGCATGTGATCAGGTTAATTTCACGAGGATTAACTTAATCAATATGTGCTGGAAATTTCTTTCTTTTTTTTTTATAAAAAAAATAATAATAAACTTATCATTAATTGTTGTATTTTATTTATAATTTAATAACATCTTTCACCTCAAATTTTATTTTGAGTAATTATTCATATTAAAATAAAAAAATATATTCTAATTTTATTAATATTTTTATAATATAAACATCAAATAATTATTTTTTATAAAATAAATATAAATATAATCATAATATTAAAATATGAAGAGTTTTTATCTAATTTACCCTTATGAGTTAAATTATTTGACAAAAAATATATATTTTTTGAATTGATAATCTATATATTTATCAATTAAATAATTTAAAAATTGTAATAATATTATTCTTAAAATAAGAACATATACACATAAACAGACTTTTAATTTAGAAATTTTAAGGAAAAAAGAGGGAAAAAAAAAAAAAAAAAAACATGAACGCCAACTTGCTCTCCGGTTAATTTTCTGTGTTTAACATTTTATGCGCAAATTATTAAATTATCGTTGCACGGTTGCAACTTCATGAATTAATATAAAAAAAAAAATAAAAGTTGTGACTTGATGCAATTAATTAATTAAAAAATAATATTAATCTGAGAGAGTAAGTAGTGGGTCCCAAGAGTTGATCTGTATTATGATCTGATCTGATGTTTTTGTTTCCAAGTTGGACAGCAGAGCATGGAAGCTTATCATGGTCCCCCACCCCCCATGATAAATACTCATTACTCAATTCTGTGGGTAAAAAAGGTAAACAAACATACCTTAAATCATGCTTCCGTCGATAATTAAATCACCCTATTAACCATCAAATTAATTTTGAACTAAGAAAATTGACTAGTATAAATAAAAATAAAATTAGAGAATAAATTATTTTATTAATCCAAGTAGTTTGATGTAATAAATAAATAAAACAAATTAATTACCAATTTTGAAATTAATTATTGAAATATTCAGAAACAAACTTCAACTTAGTCTTTTTAATCTTATTCTAAATCTAATTTAAAAAAAATATTTGAATTATAATGAATTCTTTCTCACACTTGAAGCTACATATGCAGTAATTAGTTGTAAAAATATTGATTTTGTTTACTTAAAATTAATGAGCATCATTTATAATAAAAATATTTATGATGTCATAATATACCGCAATACATTTTATTATGCCCACCAACTTACAAAAAGAAGCTTTGGTTTTTCAAAATAGGACGAAAATAATTTAAATAAGTGAGAAAAAAGAAAAGCATTCTCTTGCACACGCGACACGCACTCATTACGTGTCGAGGGATCTGCATGTGGTAGTCGTCACCTGGGACCCACGACCTTAACGGTTACACACGCTATTTTTCACCCCTCTCTTTTGATGTTCCATCCGGTGACCAACGCGAAACGTCTTCCTCCTAATCTCATCTGCTCACGCTCTTTTAGGCGCGTGCCACTTTACATGATTTATATATTTTTAAAATTACGTAAGAACAATGCATTTTCATATTTATTTTTAGTGAAAATAAAGTTATGGTAAAATGTTTTATGTAATTCAGCTTCTGAATATTAAAGAAGAGTTTTATTTTATTTACAATTAAATCAAGAAATAAATTTTAGTTAAGCAAATTTCGAATTTTAAATTAAATTTAAGTGAAAAATATAAATAGGCGGGTGGTCCCTGGGGACAAAAAAGATTTTGTAATTGTACATAGCACCTCTGGCCCCACTTTCTTTCTGTCTCTTATAGAAAACGACGTCATTTCACGCTATCACAATGACCCTTACATTTCTTTTTTAGTTTTTTATTTTTACTTTTTTAGATAAAAATTTACACACCAAATTTTTTTTTTAAAAAAAGTAATTTATTTAACTTAAATTTGTATTAAATACGTTTTTATAATATGGTTAAGACTTACTAACCTTATTTACATCAATCTTAATCAATAATAACACCTCATTACTCTCATAATATAATCCATATTTAAGAAAAGAAAAAGAAAGTAATTAATGGGTTGAGTGGCAATTACAACTAATAATCACATTGTAGTAAATAATGGACTAAAATTAGAAAAGCTTGTCATATAATAAGTAGAAAAGGCATTTTACCATATTTGACAGAGTTGGTGGCTATAAACACACTGTTGAAGCATCTCACTAAACTTCCTCCTTTCATCTTCACTTTAGGTTTCAGAGCTCTGAAAATGGGTAACTGTCAGGCGGTAGATGCAGCAACACTGGCGATACAACACCCATCTGGGAAAGTAGACAGATTGTATTGGCCTGTGAGTGCTAGCGAGGTGATGAGGACTAACCCTGGTCACTATGTGGCTCTTCTTATTTCCACCACCTTGTGTCCATCAAACTCCAACGCCTCCAATGCCGAATCTGTTCGGGTCACCAGGATTAAGCTTCTCCGCCCAACAGATACTCTTGTTCTTGGACAAGTTTATAGGCTTATCACTACTCAAGGTATAGACGCATCTATATCTCTGTCTGGTCAATTGTTGCATCATTTTGTGCTTTTTTCTGGTGATTTAAACTGGGTGGGTCTTGTTTGGTTTTGTTGGTTTATGTAGAGGTTATGAAGGGATTATGGGCAAAGAAGTGTGCAAAGATGAAGAAATACCAGGAAGCTGATCACAAGGATGGTTTGAAACCAGAAACTATACCAGGAAGAAGATCTGGACCAGAGAGGGATACTCAGGTGAATTAAAATAACCATCAAACAATCCATGACTCATATAGTCTCCATGATTCTTTCTTTGATTTTGTTGTACAAGATTAACTGGCCAACAAATTATTTCACATCTGCTACCTGTTAGAATTTGAGTATTGATTAGCGTATATATAACAAAACTTTTGAGCTACAACTGATATATATATATATATATATATCTACTCTTTAATGATTGACTAATGGTCATGTATCAAGGAAATTCATTACTTTTCTTTCTTGAAAACTTGTTTCTAAATCCTAATATCCAACATGTTCAGGTTGCAAAGCATGAAAGGCACCGATCTCGAGTGGCAGCGTCAACCAATCAAGCTGGGTTGAAATCAAGAACATGGCAACCCTCTTTGAAGAGCATCTCAGAGGCTGCAAGCTGAGTAGATTTCATGTTAACATAACAGAGCGGGACCAAAATTTCTCAAATCACCTGTGGAAATCAAAGGGTTTCACATTCAGGGTGGCAGGTAAAAATCAATGTTAACAAGAAGTTTCAAGTTGGGATCTTTGAGTAATGCACACTTGTATAGGGAAGGGTAAATGGTAAAAGCCAACATTACTCTTAATCAACTTATATTCTAAAATGGAAACTATAGTTTCCTTTGAAAACCATTATCATGTTTGCCCAAGTTCTTAAACTTTTTGAGTATTAACAAGGAGGAGGTTCATGTTGGAAAATAAACCACAAATGTAAAAGGTCTAAACTTTTAGTCTCTTAAATTTTTATCAGTGTGGTTAATACCTGAGCCTTGCATATACCAATCTGAGGTCGAAGAATACCCCTATTCAATAGACAAGAAATTCCATTTTAAGTAAATCTTACCCTGATCATACACATGAAATAGTGCAAAAACACGAACACTAGCAACGAGGGAGTTAATATCATTAAGGAATTTTGCAGATAGGCCAGATTTCACTTCAATTGGCCAAATGTACTGTTTTCAAGTCAAGAACCAATTTCTTACTAAAATACAAGGAATACAGCTTCTAATTAATAATCATTGCTTCATCCAAACACCATAAAATAATCAATCACAGAAAAAATTAAGTAGGTATGAAGGGTGATGTCCCTAATCAATTTCATCTCCTAGTAGGGAATGAAGTCAAACAATCGATGAGAATTAACAATTTCCTGTAACAACTATGGCCGAGAGAATTATGTCTCAAAAGCTGGTTTAGCCCTTGTATCATTCACCGTTTTATGGATTTTGTATCTTCTATATGCATAAATACATATCTATATATATATATATGTATATATATCTTGTTCACACATTGAACATGAATGTCTGAAGAAATACACAGTCTTTGCTAAACGACATTGGTCTTCAACTAGATTTTACATGCAGGGTAGATTAGATATTTGGTCAACTTGTTTTGTAAAAAAAAAGAACGTATATATATATATATATATCGGAGTTCTTCTTTTTTCTTTTTCTTAAAAAAGAAGTTATCTGCACAGTATCTAACATAAAATAAAACATAACTTATCAGTTTTTGTCCTGATCATGTTCATCTTATCTCATTGTATATATCAGCTATGTTAACATACGTAGGGGTTTCCTTTTTTATATCAAAAGATATAAGTTAAATAACAAGATGTGTTAAGATCACCTACTCGTTAAAACCTAAGCAAACTGGAGAAGTAAACAAATGTTTTGAATCTACTAAATGGTACTAACATCTTACGTATTAGGAGTATGATCAATCCCGTGGGAATCTGGAGTTTGCAAGTTAATAGTCCTCTGTTTAGTTTTAATGGTTTTCCAGAAACCGTAATCTGAAAGGATAACTCCTGATGCGTGAAAGCAACTAGCTCTTTTGATGTTTTAACATATCAAAACTTGGGTGTATATAGCTAAGAAGATATCTACTGCAACTTTGTCATTAGCAGAAAAGAATAAGATAATAATGATCTCACTCGAAGATAATATTATCAGTAAAGTTAATCATTAGCTCAGGCTAGAATTATTTGGTGGGGACAGCTTACTAAAATTCCTTCAATCACCAGCTCTGCATATTGGACTTTGAGACCACCACCAAATTAATAAAATTTTCATTTGTAATAAAAGCAGCAGTGTTTTTAATTCTTTGTGTTGATATATATATATATATAGATATATATATGTATTCCCTTCCTAGCTCCAGTCTTACAGGGAAGAGCTAGTAAAGCAAGAGATGACCTTTTATTTGCTTGAATAAGAAAAGCGTGTTGCTCCACTTGCTGGACGCTTTTGTTTCATTGGAGTGGGGCAGCTTCAACCAACTCGACCTCAAAACATTCTGCAACTATGAAAACACAATAAAAGTCATCTAGCCCCATAAATATTACATTGAATTCTCTCAATGTGGACCACCAGACTCCTTGTCAAATCAAATTTAAAGCAGTATATAAATTTTGTCTTCGTTTACAACAATCATCCAATATGAGAGGAAGTAAATGTTTGTGAAGGAGTCCTTTAAGTTTGCAGGACTTTGTCATACCTGACCACAACTTGCTGTCTCATAATATCTTGGTGCAAGTTGAAGTCCTCCTCATTAATGTTTGAGGTACATCTTTTAATCAAGGCCATAGAATGAGTGGCTCCCATGAGTAGGGTGGGTCAAATTTCACACTCCAAACAGCTATATCTCATTCTTTTCTAACACAGGACTTGATGCATTATGTGTTTAACACTGGTTGGGGCATCAGAGAACGTAAGATCAACTTTTAATATAGCACTTTGAAATGAAATCATCTTAGCCAAAAAGCGAATTGACCTCATGAAACTTGCTTTGCTTACATTGAAAGTATGAAAGAATTGATAACTAGCAACAATCATTGAAGAGGCAGATTTCTTCATTAAGAATGTGAGAAGACTATAATAATTTCCGTGCTGCAGGCTTGGGAAGTGGACTTTGAAACTGCATGACAATCATCAGCACAAATTTCAAAAACTCGGGTCAAAATTCTGGGCTCCGCAATTATCAACTCATTAAAGCAATTGATAAGATCTCATTGCATCAAGCCGTTGCTTTTTGGTTCCTTAATTTATCAAATGGTTCCAGGATTTCATTTGTCTTCTTTTCAACTATGCAAGGAACTGGATCTAGTCTTCCAAATGTCAACTATCCATACAAAACTCTAAAAAGAGACGGCCGTTAAATGCCAAAATAACAGTTAATGGACTTAATATATATATATATGATTATCCACATGGAAAATTGATCCAAAATAACACTACCATGGGGATTATGCACTTTGATATCCTGAAAACCTAAGACCATTCGTCCAAATCCTATTGTTTCAACTTCCAAGTAAACACATCACATTTGGGCATTTGATCGAGAACTCCATTTGCAGTGTGAATCCCAATTATTTAAGCAAAAAACACACCTAATCAGGTCTAATAATGAATTCCTTCAAAATTTTAACAATTGGAGTCACATCCATTTTCGAGCTCATGCATGGTAAAGGTACGATGAGTGTCAAATCTACTAAAAATAAATTCTTATTTAACTAATAAAATAAAATTGTAATAATGATAAATGGGGTCGAATTTATAGAGAATTGAAAACTAATTTTCTTTTTTGATCAATGAATGAAAAGTAAACAAAAGAATTTTGTAGAATATAATACGCAAAATATAAAATAAATAATAAGTAGAATAATATTAAATAAACTTTTGGTTGTAAGGTAGAAACTAAAAGAATTATAAAAAAAAATTCTTAATTGACGAGATAATTAGTTCCAGTAACATAATTGATTATAAATGTAAGAATTTATTTTATTTAAACCAGTTGTAGTTGTCGAAAACGTTTCGACAACTAATTATTTCTTATTTTTAAACCAATCAAGAAATGTTCATTAGTTGGTTTTTCGCTGCTAAACAGTTATGAGAACGTCAACAAGATTTAACTTGACAATAAACTTGAGAACTAAAAGAACTTGATTCAAGTTGACGTATTCATCCGTGTGAATTGATCAACCAAATTACTTACTTACATTCTTATGTGACACTGATCGTTACTAGGTGTCAGAACCACTTAAACAATTATAGATTTGAGAGGTTCGGTTAGTTGCTTGCTGCCTCTCCAATATTCAACGAGCCCTATTCAAAACCACAAATATGTATAAGTGTAGAAAATAAATAAATATTACAGTTATATAAAATATAGATTAAATTAATTCCATCTCATAAATACATAACTGGAGTTCACTAAATCTCAACTAACAAAAGAAAGCAAGTTAGCCATTCATGATGGTCTTTAATACAAAAGAGTTTTTTTTTTTTTTTAATGATAAAGAAAGGAAGAAGAATGAAAGGGCAGTGCGGAATCTCCAGCAGTGATTGTCAGTGGCGTAGGGAAGAAGAAGGATATCTATTCTGCTTGGCAGCCGCTGTCTTTATAGCGAAAAAGGAGCTACGGTTTTTTGTTTGTTGATTAGGATCTTTTCCCTTGATTCCAGTTTATCCCTACCTTTCCAAAATAATATTTTCATGATTTTCAGCCCTCACATCTCGACATGGAGGATATTTTTTTATTAAATTTCAAAAAATCTATCTTTTCTTTAAATGGTCTACAGATCGCGACACAAGTCTTGAGCAAAGCTTGTCTCCATTACACGCAGGGCCTTTAAACTTCAAGTGCTGCCTTGGCTTAGTTGAACATAATTATGGTCTCATCTCGCTGCCTTGGCTGCAAGCTGTGTCCAAGGGTTAGTTGTGCTTATCCCTTCAGAGGTGTAAGCTTTGGGTAAGACTTATGTGCGTGGGCCAAAATCTAATGTTGCTGCAGGGTCTAAGCCCTTGCCCAAGGCTTAGACTGTGATAGATGGTTGTTTTGTTTCTTTTTCAGCTGTTCTTTTTATATTTTAAGCATCATCAAAATTAACAAAATAATAACTTAATTAGGTAGTAAATAATTAATTTTAAACAAACAAAAAGTAGACGATAAGAATGTTGTTTTTGCATCCTATCAAGATACCTCCGAATTCAAATTTTGAAATACTGGTAATTCTTGGTGAAACTGGTGATGGTGTGATGAATTGGAGGAGAGAAATTTAGGTGGCAGAACCAAAAGCATTTAGAATGAAAAGAGTTTGGTTTTGGGAATGATCTTGAGATTTTTATTCATGGTGATTTTGAAGTATGAGTTGAGGAAGAATATTAATAAGCATACTTAAAATTTACTTAGTGAAGTGTTTAAATGTTTATAGAATCAAGAATAATAAACTTTCATATAGAAATTCATTAGAGAGCTTGACTATTCTCATGATTTTATAATTAAAATAAAAAATTTATAAACCTAATTTTATTTAAATTACCAAAATTTATCTCTCGAACTAAAACATAATAATATGTACAATAGTTATGCCATTTGACTTATTTTCTTGTTAAAATTAAACAGAAAAAATATAAACTCATTTAATCTTTGGTATTTGCTTCTTTGCATAATTCTGCTAATGCCCACTTCAATCTTTTGTATTATGATTGATTTGTACAGGACATAAAAAATATCAGTTGTGTTAAGTACACTTGTTTAGGACATTGATAAATTATTAAATTAACATATTTCGTTTTAAATATTTTATTTTTATCTAAATATAATATTAATTTCTCTCTTCCCCCTCGGCAAAGACTTAAAAACTTAGACATAGTTTGATTTGGTCTTAAAACTCAAAAATAACCAGTAAGAAAATCATGGAAAAATAAATCTCACTCACTATGTATACAATCACAAGAAAATAAAATACAAGTATGAAAATAATAATATGATTTGCTCAGCAAGTAAGAAGAACTTTTATACTAGAATTAATTTAAGAGTGAATTATCAATACAGTTGTGAACCCCTTACATTGATAAATTAGAAAGTTTTCCTCTCAAAAAATTTAGTATATACATAAAATATTTTTCAAAAATAATTATAAAATATAAAATATCTCTATAACCAAACCACATCAAATTGATGAATTTGAATTTTGGTTCTCATCAAATCCCAAAATAAATAAATAAAACAATCACGAAAATTTAAAAAGAAAAATACTTCTGCAATCTTCAATGGAGAAGCATGAGAAAGACAAAAAAGAAAGTCATTGATCTCCTCTGCAGACAGAAATCTGGAACTCATCAAAGCTTTAAATCACATAAAAGGCATCAATGTTTTATTAAAAGGACTGAAACACCAAACTCTAGTATATCCATTTTAAAGCTCACACAAAAACTTTTAGCCAACAAACAAAATCCTCTACCACATATTCATTTTCCCCAACTATAACATAAATATAACTCATGCAAGGAAATTCCAACAACTCTTTTCATATGCTTCAAGAGTCAGCAAAACTTATTATCAAAGCAATCACCAATGTTGCGCCAGTGCAGAAGATTCGGAGTTTTACTCATGCGACTGTTTCTCCATTGGCTTCCTTGGTGTTTTCATGCTTGTCAAGTTGGCTGAAGTTACCCTTCTCCTTGAACAGCTGGTTATGGTGATGCCTACAATAGAGACGATGTTCGTGGGCTATATAGTTTGAGGGACTGATGACACAGCCTCCATGGGTGCACCTGAAACAACCCTTGTGGTATGACGTCCCATCCACTGCAACCTGAAATATGCAGAAGAACGTTTTTGGGCTATAAAGTTTTGAAGTATTTGTTCATTAAACTTATTGGAGATCAAGACATACGAAGCACAGAGGTCCAGTTTCACAAAATGGGATACTGCTAATGATGATCAATTGTACAAGAACAAAACATATGGATGTATATGACAATATTTTTGAAAGAGACGCCCGCTATAGGGTGAAAATTTTTTCATCACAGACAGCAGGAAACAGAAATTTTTGGGCTCATCAATGTCAAATTACCTGAGATATACAGCATCAACTATCTAATTTTACCTTTTCAATCGGGTAAACGGTTTTCTTGCATGCAACACATTTATCCTGAGTTCCAGCAAACATGCTTGAAACTCTGCTGTTGCTGTGGACCTACATGAAGTGCACTTGGTCATATCTTTTGATAGATACCAGTTTACTGACCCAAACTCTAAGTATATTCATTTGTATGACTGAAGAACTACGAAACTCCAGATCATTAGATACCTGATCAGCAGATCTCTCGACCCTAACAGTTTTGGGAGTTCCTAGAAAAGAAAAATAAAAATTAGATCATCAATATGCTCATATAAGTGTTGATTACACCAAAAAAAACACAGGAAAAAAATAAAAATAAAAACAGGCGAGCACCTTCAAAGCTTTTATCCAAGCTGCCGGTCATTTTAAACAGTTGATCAAAGTGAGGCTTGCAATACAAAACACCCTCAAAGGAGCTATAGTTACTCAGCTGCATAGATGAAGAAAAGGAGAATAAATGTGAAGAAAAATATAGAAATGAACTGGGTAAAATCATGCTGATAGACATCTAAATCAAAGCTGAGTCATTTTTATGCTATAATAGCTACATCATAGAAAGGCTGAAGATTACAAACTTCACACCATAAATAATTTAAGATTCAGATGGCAACATTTTCAACTTTCGATTTGCCAATATAGGACCTGAGTGAGAAATATTATCATGATCAACAGAAAAGTAAAACTAGAGCATTCCACATTTCAATCATTAAGATAAGAATGTGGCAAGAACCAAAAGCAGTAATGCTGCCAATGGGGTGATGAGACAGCAAGGTGCCAGATAAATGAATTAATCCACAGAAGAATAAACGAAGATGATGTGGTTCCTGTAAGAAGATGACATAGGAAATTTCAAAGGTTCCGATCAGAGATTCTTTAAAGCTAAACACTGATCATCATTAACTGGTAGAACACTCCCCCCTGTTGCCTTCCATTTCCTACTTCTCTTCACTAAAACAATAATAGCAAATAAGAGCTTTTCACAATCCAGATTTATTCTAAATTTCAATAAAACTATTGAGTTTTCCTCCTCAGCCCGAAATTGAATCCTCTCTTAGATACCAAATTAAACTGTAAAATGAATATATAAAGAATACACAAATCTTTATCATGCTTTTCAATTTCCGATAATATTATGATTTAACATCTTCTTCGCATCCTTCAATGAGTAAACCATGCCTCACAATTAAGGATAGGCCTAGGAATGGCTTTGTAAGAGAAAAAAAGGGTAAACACAACTGCACAAGGGATGCCAAAGAAGATAGGGATCAATCATAAACCAATAGATGATTATGATGCTTACTATTTAATAACCCAATACATACACAAACACAAGCACACCACACACGCAAATATGTTCTTTTACAGAAAACGATGAGAAGGAACTGGAAAGGGAAGTCAAGCTTAGACCATATCCAACTGAAAATTGCGTTGTTCATTAGGCTTCCTTAGATACCCTAATGTTCAGAAAAAGTGAATTAATACTTTTCACTCTACAAACAAGTGAAAATGGTAACTCAATTTAAGAAAGAAAAATGAAACAGGTAATACTCCATCTTGAACCAGGAATTACCCTCATCTGTCATTCCAAAACCCAGTGTTGTTGTGGCTTAATTATGAAAATATCTTGTATATAACATGCGAAATATTATGTGCATATCCAGAATATTTTGTGTATTTCCTGAAAATTATTTTGTGCATATCTTGAAAATATTTTGAGAAAAACTTCTAATACTTTATTTATATAAAGGCTTTAGAACCTACTGGTAATGTAATTTCAATTTTTATTATAATAGAAAACTTTTTCTCGATTTTATCTATGGATATAAACATACTAGCTGAACCACGTTAAATCTTATATCTTTTCTTATTTTACTCTTTAATTTGTGTGATTGTGTGCATATTGGGGGTTATTTTTCCAACACCAAGACTTCAATTCTCTAACATAGATACCACATAATTAAGCAAAATCAAACATCCTTAAACAAAAGAATGGCACTATTCTCATTACAACTGTTCATTCACTTCAGCTCTCCCACTATCATTTATCCAGTTACAACAGAAGACTACCATTTATTAAAAAAAAAAAGAGTTATGAAAGAAGATCCAAGGAGTCCCAGTATAACTAAAAACAAAATTCAGATTCAAAACTTCCAGAATTAAGCACTAAATGACAAATAAACAAGTGGTTATGGATCAAAATCAAACGACAGAGTAAAAAACGATTAAAATAAACACTGAAGTAAACAAAAGGATAATATATATGTTTGTACCTTGAGGGTACCCTTGCAGTGATGGCATCTAAAACAAGCCTTGTGGTAGACTTTGTTATCAGCAGTAAGCTGATCAACCAGATAAACAGTCTTCTCACAAGCTTTACACTTCTGGGTTGTCCCTGCAAAGGTTGCCATCTCTTTCTCTCTCTCCTTCTCTCTCTCTCTCTCTGTATGATCTCTCTGGATCTTCCACACACCCCACCCAAAAAAAATCCAAGAAGCAAACAAAAATTAGAGGACTTTCTTGATATGATAAAGAGGAGAGACTCTCTCTCTCTATTCTCCCGCAGTATATTTTCGAATTTCTGAGTGTGGGGATCGGGGTGGTCTGAGATTTACAGCTCAGATGCAGGAGAAGGCATTTGCTTTCTAAGAGTTTGGACCAATGGCAGGCGCCAACTGTCCCAAGTTGAGGGTGTTTTAGAGATTTTTTTTTGTTTTGTTTTGAGAAGATTTAGATCTCAGTAATAAATACCAAATCTAGCATGTAAATTGACGATATTACCCCTGATTGCACAATTGTCTCGACTACATTCAGGAGCAGTGAATTTGCGCCTGGCGAGACAAGGAGAGTAATATCTACTACACATATTCGGACAAAATCTCGGTATCATCTTCACACCAACTCCCGCAAAAGCGCGTTGCTTACACTTTCTTGAAAGTTTTCAACTTTTCTTCTCTTTTATTTTATTTTTCTCTTTTTTAAGTCCTTGATATTTCTTTTTCTTTTACTTTTTATAATCAATCACTTAATCAATATATATTAAAATAAATAAATTTTTTTTTTTAATATTTCGTAAAAATAATATGGTTTTTATATGAATTAACAAATTCTATTTAAAATCTTAATTAGTTTTAAAAGATATAAAACTTGTTGAGTTTTGAATAATATTAACTATGTAAATTCAACCATAAAAATATTTGATCACACAAGAACATAAGATTTTTAGGTGAAAGACTTTCATTTATAGGAAAAATTACAAGTCAAATTTCAAATTGAATTCATTATCAAGAAATTAATGAGTACATATAATCCAAAGTTAATCATAAATTTGAGTTCTACAATAAAAAATAATACTTAAATTATTTTCCTAACTAATACGCAACAAATCTCTTTCTTTGTAGATATTTATTTAAACAATAATTTTTTAAATACTCTTAAATAATAAATACATGTTAATTTTTGACAATGTTCAAAGGTCTAATAGAAGAATAGAAAAATTATGACATTTTTCTTTGATTTGTAAAGATCACAAAAAAGCAATTTTTTTTTTCCTATTTACTCCCTAATATAGCTCCTCCCCTCTCTCCCCCCCTCCCCCCCTTTTTTTTTGTTTTTTTTTTATTATATATTTTTGGTTGCATCATTTTATCATCCACAAGCTCTTCTTTTATATATATTTTTTTTCTTTTCCACTCATGTTTAGTGATAGTGCCTAAAAATGATATTATTATCACCCACTTTTGAGTTGTTAAACTTGATGATATGCTATCTAATCCGAATTATTTTTTATATTTTATTTCAAGATAAGAGATAAGGACGAAATAAGAAAAACAACATGAAAAAGGGAAGAGCTTGTGAAAAGAGTCATCAGCCCATAAACAAATCTTGGGCAAGGCTTGGGTTAAGCAAATAGCAGTAGGTCCTGCCCCAAACAACTTAGCCTTGGGTAAGGTTAAGGGTTGCGTACAATAGCTGACTTAAATAAAAATGCACGTTTTTTAAATTTAGAAAAGATCTCATTCCAGCCAAGATTTGGGCTCGAAAATCAAGGACAAATTTTTTTTTTTCAAAAAAATCTAGAGATAAGCCAAAAATTTTAAAAAAAAATTATCTCAATCAACAAAAGATAAAAACCCTAGCCTCATTGGGTTATAAAATTGCAGCTGTCATGTAGGTTCATAATCCTTTTTCTTGCCAACGCCACTCACAACAACAACTGTAGATTCCGCACCCTCTGTTAATTTCTTTTCATCTCTTTTCCTCTTTTGAATCTTCAAGAACTCGTTTTATATTAAAAGTCACCATGAGTGACTAACTTGCTTTCTTTTCCTAGTTGAGATTTGGTGAACTTCAATTTAGTTAATTTATATTTTATTTAAATCTTGGTATTTATTTACTTTTTACATTAATAAATATTTGCAATTTTGAATTTATTTGAACATGGTCCGTTGAATGTTGGAGAGGCAACAAATAGCTAATTGAACCCCTTAAATCTGTAATTGTTTGAGTGGTTTCGGCACTTAGTAGCGATCAATGTCACATTGAGGAGGAAAGTAATCTGGTTGACCGGTTCATGTAGATGAATCCGATAACTTGAATCAAATTTTTCTAGTTCTCAATGTCGTTGACAAGTTAAATCTATGGACGTTTGCAAGATTATTTGGCAGTAAAAAATCAACTACTGAACATTGCTTGGTTGATTTAGAAATAAGGAAGAATTAGTTGTCAGAATGTTTCCGACAACTATAACTAGACTGCTATAATTTAAATAAAATAAATCATTGCATCTATGATCAAATACGTTATTGGAGTTAGCTATTTCATCAACTAGGAATTCTTCTTATAATTATTTTAATCTCTAACTTGTAGCCAAGAGTTTATTTTACATCATTCTGCTTATTATTTATTTTATATTTTGCGTATTAAATTCTACAAAACCTCTCATTTTGTTTACTGTTCATTAATCGGTCAGGGAAGAAAATTAATTTTCAATTCCCTATGACTTCGACCCTGTTTACCATTACAATATTGTTTTATTGGTTATATAGGAATTTATTTTTGGTGGATTCGACACCTATCATTTAGAATTCCTAATTTTACACAAACATGTATAATAAATCTACAAAAAGAATGCAATCCATTATATACACCTATACATATATTATCTTTTTGTGTTTAATATAGGCTAGACTCATTTAATAATCTCTCTCTCTAGCTCATGAGGAGAATGTCTACTCTTTATCAATCACTTACAACTTAATCTTGTCGCCTTAACATAAAACTAATGTTTATCTCGAGTCATTACCTTTGTTAACATATCAGTTGATTTTTTATCAACATGAATATTCTCCAAGGAATTTTTCTCTTCCTACATTACTTTCGTCCACTGAGCTCTTTCCTCATGAGTTAAATTTCTTGGAAGCTTTTCTACTATCCTTCATCTACAAGAGTAATATACTCAGAGTTAAAATATTTAATAGATTGTATTGACTAAAATATCTTTTAAGTTGATGTCATGTAACCTAAGGTGGGAGGGGTCGCCTCCCTTACTCAACACACTTTTCATGTATATCATATATCGCCTATTATTGGCTTAATTTCAATTTCATGTTCTTCACTCAAGTTTTCACCTATGACATGATCAATTGTTGATGAAGAATTAATTTTAATACTAGTGCTTGTTTTCTTATTTATCTTTGATTTATATCGGATTTCATCCTTTCGAAATATTACATCTCTATATCTAACAATTTTTTTTTTTGTTGGACCTAATAACTTGTATCCAAACTTAACATTTGCATAATCTAAAAAACAGACACTAAATGATCTTGTCATCAAACATTTGTCTTTGTTTCTTATACATATGCACAACGACTTTTACAACATGTTAAGAATGGTTTTTTAATTGATGTGTTACTATATAATACTACATTCATATATATAAAAATTTTTCAAGACTGAAAAAAATAGAAAATTACTTATAATTAATTACAAAGGGTGTAATTTAACTTTTATACACTTTAACTTGATGTACTTCTTATATGACACCCTGATTTATTCTTTTCTAATATTCTAATTTATTTCTTCTTTAATACTCTGATGTGTTTCATCTCTAACATCTTGATTTACTTCATCTTTAACATTATGATTTACTTCCTATTTAACATTCTGAGTTACTTCTTTTTTAATACCTATATATATATAGAATTGTAATATTTAATATAAATACATCAATAAAAAACTATTTGTAACATGGTATCAAAGCTTTAGGTGAAGAAATACCTAAATTTTTTTACAAATCCTGTTCGACCTTTATTGTCGAAAGAAAAAAAAAACTAAAGGAGCAACCTTTATAACTGGCCACCATAGGACTAGCCACCTCCATCACCAGCCAACCTTAATAATCAGCCCTAGAAGTAATTGCTGCTCCTTGCAGCCGCCACCACCCAACTTAGTGCACCTCCTGGTTCAATCATAACCAATTAATGTTCCCTATAACTGCTAGTCACCAGCTGCAATACGACTCTCATTGTGTTTGTCTTTGTTCAATTATGCATTTAGTAGTTGTCCACAAACACGTACCATCGTGCACAACTCTCTTTGTCGGGTTTATTACGACTAGATGTAAATGACTTCCTAGTTCACCACAACTGCCACACAGATGCCTCTCGGTTTACCTTCATCAGTGATGAGACACAACTCATGACATGAACTACTAACGACCAAACACCATCTTCCTTCATGACCAAACACTAGTCTGGGTAAAATTCTTCGAGTAATTATTTTTTGATAATTAATTACCATCTAATTCTTAAAGAATGTCATAAATAACATCTCAAAATACTAAAGTATATTCCCACATGAGAAATTTCACATACGAGTTTTAACAAATTTAGGCTATATACTAATTCATAGGAAAAGACTACCTGAATTGACCTTAGACCACCTTAAAAGGGAAAGGGAAGCTCGAACATTTTCTAGGTATCAATTGAATCTTAAATACCCTACATTTGATGCCTAAGATGAAGATGATTCCATGACCATGACATAATTTTGACACTCTGTGGCTATAGATATAAACAAAACTGTAATGTTCATTCCCACAATAAATGCAGTATAGGAAGTAATTGGTGAAACTTACTACAAAGTCAATGATACAATAAAAGTTTACGACCTTACGGTCAAGATATGGTCTACAAAACAAGGCCATAGATCAGTACATGAATATTCTAACATGTTAAAAAGCTAGTGGTAGGAACTAGAGTAATACCATAACTTGACCATAGATTATAGTAGAGATGTCTGTTTTAAAAAGTTCATAAAAAAATTGTGCCTATTAATTTTTTTTAGACTAAACCCAAAATATGATCAAGTACGAATTTATATTTTAGAAAAAGAGGAAATATAATTACTTAATGAGGTAATTCTTATCGTAATATAAAAAAAAAACAAGAGAGGGGTCACTCTTGAATCTCGCTCCACTGATAGTTTAACCTTAATCACACAAGGTTCCAAACATCATCAATAATTAAAGGAAGCAAGTTACCATGAGACTGCAACTTCGAGAGCTAATAGTAGGGATATATTTGGTGTGCCTTTTGTAAAATGCCAAGAAATACTAAAGATAAGTGTTGGAAACTACATGGCAAACCTAGTACCTCTAGCAAAAAAATGAGAATACAAAAATATCATAGAGAAAATTCTTAAACAGGTTCATATAACTAACCAATGGGAAGAAAAAACACCTACCGATCTCATTGATTTTCAGGCTGAGATTGAATGTTTGCAAAGTCGATTAAAGAACCTTGAGAAGCCTATAGGTACAACTGTAATAATATACACTGCAATATCTGTGACTTTATAAAAAATAAATTTGTAACATGTAATATTAATAATAATAAAAATTCAGTTTTATTTCCATTAATTCAAAGTGATATTTAGGGACCATCTCACACACCTTATATTTCTAGAGCTTGATGGTTTACGTCATTCATTGATGATTGCACTAGAGTCACTTGGTTATTTCTACTCAAGGAAATATGATCTTAGTCATATCATACATTAGTTTTGTAATATGATAGAAACTTGATCTGTGACATCCATAAGATAATTTTGTACCGAAAATGCTAATAATCTTTTCAATCATACATTTTAATCATGATTTCATTAAGAAAGAATTCTTTATTAATTGTCTTATGTCCACACTTCATAATAGAATGAAGTAGCATAATACAAGAGTAGTCACTTTTTAACCACCTCAAGAGCTTTTTTTTTTTTCCAAAATATCATCCGAAAATAATATTAGAATAAAGTTGTCCTTACTACCACTTACGTTATTAATGACCTCCCCATAAGTATTCTTGACTTTAAAAGTTCTCTTAAAATACTTTAACAGTTTTCCTCAATAGTAAGTGTGATAAACCATTTGATCTCTCGGATATTTGGTATGTTAGTTTGTTCATTTTCATTCCCATCAAAGAGAAAAATTAGATCATTGGGCCTTGGAATGTGTATTTGTGGGGTATTTCTCCACTTAAAAAAGAGTACAAATATTACCATTCACCCAAAAATTATGTGTTTTCCAAAGTTATATTTGTTGAACAAGAATCCTCTTTTATCTAATCTTATTTTTAGAGGGAGCAAATATAAAAGATAAGGATATGTAATTTTCAATGGACTTTAACCTATTACCTTTGTCATAAAATATAAAACCATCACCATAGGAGAACATTTAGAATCCATTAAAAAATTCATCACCAAAAGAGAACATTTAGAGCGTACTAAAAAATTTATCACCATAAGGAAAGCTTGAAAATCCATCATCTCAAAAGATTATACCAGAACCTAGATTTTCTCCCGTGAATATGAGGAAAAAGATGTCGAGTACTAAGCCAAAACTAATCCAAGAATCTAATATTGATCTTGGAACTAAACTAAGTCATAAAAAACTTATATAGACCTCTAATAATTATATAACTATTACACTTTACAAAGATGTAAAAGGATACACTAAACGCCCTTTATATCTTATCTTATAATTTATGTCATTTGATAAATATTCATTGGCTCAAAATTTTTTTTCACAAATTTAAATAATGAGTATATCCCTAAAATAATATCTGAAATATTATCCTATAAAAAATGTTATGAATATGAAAATACATGCACTTAAAGAGAATCAAGTTTTGGAGGTTGTGAATCTGCCCAAAGGTAAAAAATTGATAGAATACAAATGAGTTTTCTCAATCAAATATAAAGTGTGTGGGATAATTGAGAGGTATAAAACGAGATTGGTAGCAAAAAGGTTATACTCATACATGTGAGATAGACTACCAAGAGACATTTGCACAAATAATCAAGATGAATACTGTGTGAATTTTATTATAGTTAGTTGGACTTTGACTAGTGATGATAATAGTTTGATGTGAAAAATGCCTTCATACATTGAGATTTGGAAAAAGAAATCTACATGGATATACTACCAGACTTTGAGAGAAGTAGGAGAAAATAAGATATATAAACTAAAAAATGTGCTGTATGGACTCAAATAGTCACCAAGAATATGATTTGTAAGTTCAAAAAGGCGATGATAGATATAGAATTTAAGCAAACTCAAGAAGATCATACTTTATTCATTAAACACTTTAAAATAGGAGTTACAGCTCTCCTAATATACGTTGATGATATATCGTAATAGGAAACGATGAGAAAGAACAATTAATATTAAAATAATACTTGGCAAAAAAATTTGAAATTAATCAAGTAGGCAAATTGAAATATTTTTTGGTAATTCAAGTTGCCTACTTTAAATATGAGATTTTCATTTCTAAAAAACATATATTCATGACCTATTAAAGGATACCAACAACCTAGCAGGTAAAACAACTAGCACACCTATTAATCTTAATCATAAACTAGAAATCACATATGAAAATATGCTAAAAGACAAGGGAATTTATCAGAAATTAAGGATGTTGATACCTATTTCACATAAAACCAAACATTGTATATACAGTAAGTGTTATAAGTATATTCATGCACAATCTAAAAGTTGTATGCCCATTAACAATCTGTAGGATATTGCAATACTTAAAAAGATCACTAGAGAAAGGAATTATATTAAAAAAATGAAAACTTACTCCTATAAACCTATACTTATGCATATTATAGAAAACTGGTTATAGATTAAAGATTTACTACAAGCTATTGTACATTCCTTGATGGCAACCCAGTCATCTAAAGAAGTAAGAAACAAAATGTAGTTACAAGATCAAGTGCGAAATTAGAGTTTCAATTAATGACACAAGTATGTGAACAATATAGATAAAAAAATTTGAAAGATCTTCTATATCCATATATTGTAACAATAAGTCAGTTATAAACATAGCAAATAATCTAGTACAATGCAATTGGACTAAATACATTAAGATTGATAGACATTTTATCAAAGAAAAACTTAATAGCGACCTAATTTGTATGCTATACACACTAATTCTTAACTTGAAGAAGTATTAACTAAAGGTGTAAATAATATAATGTTAAAAACTCTTATCAACAAGCTGTGATGAACAACATCTATTCCTCAACTTGAGAGGGCGTGTTAAAAAGTGAGTAAATCAAAGTGTTAAATATGAAGTAAATCAAGATGTTAGAGGGGAAGCAAATCAGAGTGTTAAAGAGGAAATAAATTAGATTGTTAGAGAGGAGGAAAATAAGATTGAAGAGTATAAGGATAAATTTACATAATTTGTAATTAATTCTCTATAAATTTACATAATTTGTAATTAATTATCTATTTTATCTTTATGTTTAGAAAAATATATATATAATTGTAATATTCAATATAAATACATCAATCAAAAAAATTTTTTTAACACAACAAACACCTTTAAGTGGGAATAAAAGAATTCTTCTTTGTCCAAATTCTTTCAGATATGTTAAAATCTAAAAGAGTTTATGGAGATAGATTTAATAGGTAACATCTAGTAAGTAGAATTTTACTCCAAAATACCTTCAAAAGATTAACCATCTTGAGCATACATATGACATTCTCGATGATGGTTCGGTTCATTCTCTCAGCCATACCATTTTATTGCGGAGTTTTAGGAACTGTCTTCCCTTACCTGATGTCATGCCTTGAATAATAGGTTTCAAACTCTTTCGATGTATATTTATCTCCATTACACTGTGAATACACTTTAAATGAACACTTTTCTCTCTTTTTTTTTACCATGTCATCAAACTTTTTGAAGTACTACAAGACTTGTTTATTACTTTTTAAAATAAAAACACATGCATTTTGGAAGCATCATCAATAAAGATAATGAATCTACTATCTCTCATAATTTCAGTTTTAATAGAGCCATGTACATCAAAATAAACCAAATAAAACATATTACCTTTTTTTAGAAGTACTGCCAAAAGAAATATAATGTTGTTTGCATAACAAAAAAATATCATAAATGTTTAAAGTCATATATTCGACAAATAGAATGAGAAACTCATTTACAGAAATTTGCAATCATTTGTCACCAATATGAGCTAGTCTTTTGCTCCACATGTTAGAGGAAGTATTATCTTCAACAATTTCTAGTTGACCATCAAATAACCTCATTTGAGTTTTCACACACCTATCACAAAACCTTACCTCTAGCAACCGCCATAGAACCCTTCATGAGTTTTCATTTCTAATCATTAGTGCAGCTACCATAACTATCTAAATCCATTAAATGAGTAGACAATAAATTTAGGTAGACTTACTACATGTCACATATCTTTTAGTGTTAATCTGAACCCAAATCATTTTATACATGAATTATACCAATACCCACTATACTTGCATGATTGGTATTTTCCATATTCAATGTGCCAATTTTTTTTGAGTTGTGCTTAGAAAAATATCACTTCTATGTGTAGCACGATAACATACCTCTGAATCAATATTCTACTCAAAATAAGGATTTATGATTGATCTTTCTTTACATTCTTTAAATACATTTTTAGTTGCATTACCATCATTTATCTTCTTTTTAGTCATTTCATCTTTCTATCATCTCTTTAATAACTTAGAGTTTCTCTTAATATGACTTTGTTTATCATAATAACAAATTTTAAACTTTTTTTTTTACTAAAACTTTTCTCTAAATTACCTTGCCCCTTAAGACCTCTACTCTTGCTTTTATCCATGTTCTTTGTCATTAGAGCTTATGAAGAATTACACCTGTATCCCTTCATTTGATCTCTTTATTTGCATGCTATCTTTTACCATATCTGGTAGTGATAACTCCACTAGAGTAGTATTACCAATGGATATAATTAATATTTCTCAATTATCTGGTAAAGAGCTCAATAAAAGTAAAATATGCAATTCATCATCAAGTTCTATTTTCATTATGCCTAACTATTTCACAAATTATGAAAATCACGTATATGCTCTATTATAAATCATCATTCTTTAAATTTCAAGTTTATTGACCTCCCTTCTTGAGTGATGAAATAAAGAGGGCTATTGATCAAATGCATCCGGACAAATTGCCCGGGCTAAATGGGCTCAAACATGCTTTCTATAAATAAATTGGAAGGTGATTGGAGAGGATGTGGTAACTAATTGCCAGAGATGGCTTACCCAGCACCAGTTCCCATAGTTACTTATTGACACAAACATTGTCTTAATTCTAAAAATTGATAGCTCTGAATCTTTAAAAGATTTTTGACCAATATCTTTATGCAATTTTGTATATAAGATAGTCGCAAAGATACTTATAAATAGGCTGAAACAAGTATTACTAAGTTTAATTTAAGAATCACAGTCGGTTTTTATCCCTGAACGTCTTATTTTTTTTGGGTAACATTTTGGTTGTTTTTTAACTGATTCATGGCATGAAAAAGATGACTAGAGGGAGGTCTGGATGGGCGGCTCTCAAGATCGATATTAGTAAGGCATATGACAGGGTAAGTTGGGGGTTTCTCAGGGCAATGATGCAAGCTTTGGGATTTAGCTAGGTGTGGATTGAGTGGATGATGATATGTGTGACTGATGTAAATTACTCTATTTAATTAAATGGTGAAGGTGTGGGGCTGATAAAAGCCAAGATGAATTTGAGACAAGGCGATTCTCTCTCCCTTTATCTTTTTATTATTTGTGCAGAGAGCTTATCCACCCTACTAAGGCACGCTGAGTCTACTAGTTTGATCCATGGATGCAACGCGAGTTAGCGGGGTCTTAGAGTGTCCCATTTATTTTTTGCGGATGATTCCCTGTTATTTTTTAAGGCTCCGAAAAGGGAGTGCATAAATATAAAAGAGTTCTTATAGGTGTATGAGGAGGAGTCGGGGTAACCAGTGAACCTTTATAAATTAGGAATATTTTACAACTCAAACGTAAATGATGAGCCGAGGAGAAACCTGTCAGAATTATTAGGTGTTCATACTGCATTGGGACATGGTGCGTACTTTGGCCTTCCTTCTGTTATAGGCAGAAGTAAGAGAACTATATTTAGTTTCCTATGGGATTGGAATAACAGGTTCCTATCTAGAGTCAGGAAATAAATTTTAATAAAATATGTGGCTCAAGCAATCCCCTTTTACTACATGAGCATCTTTTTATTACTTATATCTTTACGTGACAAGCTACAGAGAATTATGAACTCATTTTGGTGGGGTTGAAAGAAGGATGGGAAGAGAAATATCATATGGTTAGCGTGGGATAAAATGTGTGACAGTAAGAAGTTCAGAGGCATGGGATTTAGGGATCTTCATTGTTTTAACTTGGCTTTGCTAGGTAAACAATGCTGGAGACTGATCTTACAACGTGATTCTCTCATATACAACGTATTCAAATCAAAATACTTCCCTAGAGGGGACTTTTTATTGGCATAATTAGCTGTCAATCATAGTTACACATGGAATAGTATAATACAAGTAAGGGATGCTATAAGAATAGGGTTCTGGTGGAGAATGGGGAATGGGGAAGACATTAGGGTTGGGCATGACCCCTGGATACTGAAGGCCATTGGGAACTTTATGGTAGATAATTTGCCATCGGACTTTGATGGGAATCTTACGTTCAAAAGCATAATGGAGGAAGATAAGAGAAAATGGGACCTAAGTAAGCTAATTGATAGGTTTAGCTAAAGGGATGTGAGAACAATCCTGTCAATACTGTTGAGCAGAAGAGGGACAATGGATAAGATGATTTGGGATTATGAGAAGAATAGGGCATACACAGTGAAGTTAGGGTATTATACGTACTTGAATTATAAGGGTATGACTAGGGGTAGAATGGAGGTTCATTCCTAGCCTAGGATATGAGAGCTATAGATCCCTCCTAAAATTTGTGACTTTATATAGAGAGTTTTGAAGGATATCTTGCCAGCTAAAGATTGGTTACAACGAAGGTACTTGATGTGTCTCTATCTTCTAATTTCTGTGTATTGAATGAGGATTTAGATCATGTGTTGATCATATGTGATTTAGTACGTGAAACGTGGTTGCATGGAATAGTCAGTATGGGGCCATGAATTTATCTTTTTATGATCTATTTCTATAAGTACTAAAAGATGGGCCTCTTGTAAGGGTGGAGTTCTGCGTGCTGGCATGGAAAATTTGGGGATGTAAGAATGAGTCACTCTGGAACGACATAGTGCACCTACCTCTACACGTGAAGAACCAAGCTTTGTCTTTCTTAAACGGGTGGAAGAATGCAAATCAACTAGTTGTCGAAGTTGTGAATGGAACTACCAGTTGTAATATTACCTAGAATATCATTGAAGAGAATATCAACAATGTTTGGCTGTGTTTTGTTGATGGGACTACCTTTAGGGGCATGTATAGATATGACTTTGGGGCTATTTTTCAAGATGGAGAAGGGAGTTTTCTCCAAGCAATTTTGGGCCATAATGAAGGTTTGTGTCACTTAGGGATTGTGGAGGCCGTAACGATTTAGGAGGCTATTCTTTGAGCTATTAATCATTTCCAAGAACAAGAAATAATTCTCACAGATGCTCAACAAATAACTAATACACTAAAAAATGGTATAATATATATCTTAGAATTAGGGGTTATCCTAGAAGTGTGTAAGGATTTACTTCGAGTTAGACCAAACATTAATGTTAGGTGGATTCGCAGGCAAACAAATATGGAAGCTCATTTACTAGCAAGAGTTTCACATTGTCAAGTTAGCTTATGTATTTGGGATCAATTCCCAAATTTTCTATATGAGTGGCTTCAATGATGAATGGATTATCATTATTTCAAAATAAAAGTTTACTGGCCTCCTAATTATAAAGGGCTTATTAGGGTGTTATTTCTGTCGTACATATTTCTATCTTTTTCCATAGTACTTGAGCATCAATTTCATTACTAATGAGAAGATTACTCAACCAATTGTCTAATATTTCCTACAACCTTTCTATACAATATTTTCAATCATCATCAAATTTTTCATTGTGTTTATTTTTCCTAATTTAGCAAGATCAAATAAATCTTTGCAATACAAATAATCATCTATAATTGATTTTTAAATCAAATAATTCGCATGCAATAATTTAATTTTGACCTTGTCAAATTACCTATCTTAGTTCACACAATTAGTTTTGTGTACTAAATAACCACATTTTGGTGCCACTTGTTATGCTTTGGATAACATTAGTTATATAAATTTAATTAAAACTAATCACAAAAGAATTCAATAATAGAGTAACACAAGATTTTTACGTGAAAAATTATCTGATATAGAGGGAATGACTAGATGTCAAACTCTAAATTAAATCTACTATTGAGAAATTAACGAGTGCAAACAATTCCAAGTTAATCACAAACTCGGATTATATAATTAAGAAATACCTAAATTATCTTATTTGCTGTACATTATAATCATTTTGTTCATAGATAAATACTAGAGAAATAATATTTTAAATATTCTTAAATAATAAATACTCATTAATTGTTTACAATGTTTAAAAGATATAATCAAAGAATGTAAACATCATAACATTTTTTTGGTTTATAGACACTCAGAAAGAAACAAAGTCTTTTTTCTCACTTTTTTTCCCTAATGAAGCTGCTTTTTTCTTGTTTTTTTATAATGTATCTTTTCATCACCCCCAAGCTTTCATTATATATATATTTTAAATTTTCTATGCGGTTTAGGATTTCTAATTCTACACAAATACACACACCAAATTTAAGAAAGAAACTCACTTGTATAAATATACCAATACATATTTTTTTGTCTTGATATACTTAACATATCAAGAATTATTTCTTACAACTATTTTCTCTATATATCTAAACTAATATCATGTAAATTTGTTTTATTTAATTTTACTTTGATTGCTCGTAGATTTGGTATGTATAGAAATCACAAATGCAATATGGTTATCACATAACAAACATTGCTCTATATAGATATGATTTAGTTATGAAATATCCAAAAATCTATTTATTTCAACGGAGAAATTAAATAAATGACTAATCTAAAAAATAAAAAATAAATAAAAGTCTCAACTACAACAATTGAAAAGTTATGAACTAAATAAAAAAAATAGATAAAAAGTAGTGACTTTTTTTTTTTTCTTTTGCAATTAACCCTCTATTAAAATTATGTATAATGTATAAATGTAGGATTTCAAAATAATCTAGATCTGAAATCAAACAACCATGCTCATATTAATCAAAATAATTAGATTTCTAATCGGAAGCGTACTTGAATCCATAGTGGAAGAAATTTGTGCGTAGTATGGTAAATCTTCTAAATCAACACGTGACCTTTCAAACTCTCTTTTTTACTGATAGGATAACAAAAAAAATAAACCCTATGTGCGATTTAGGAATCATAATTGCCTTTAATAGTGTCAAGTTTTGTTATTTCTGATTTAACCTATCATAAAATCATAAATAATACTTTTGGTCTCTGCACATAAAAGAGGCTATACTTTACCAAATGCATTAAGACCCAATATCTGTAACTGATCACTTTTAAGTGGACATAATAAAATTGATAACTTTTTATGTACAATAAGGCCCACATTAAGGCTACACGATCGATTAAAAAACTCAACAATCTCCCACTTGAGTTTTATGTGTCATCTTATAATTATGCATTAAACAATTTTATGAGTACTCAAAATTTTGCTACCAACACCTGAATGCATTCTTAAACAGTCTCGTCCACCAATCATATCAATATAATTGAATGACATAGATCAAACATGGATATAAAACATGGAAATTACATGTTATGTGATCCAAGCATGCCTACTTCCAACTAGTCTTGCCTTAACCTAAGTGAAATCAACTTAAAAAAAATTCAGAGATAAAATATAAAAATAAACTAAATCAATATAGTTGAAATTAATTACCAAATACATAAAACCATATCCAAAATACAAAACTCATGACATGTCTGTGTAAAAAAATAACTATTGTACAAAACTCCCACTGAAACTATACATCCTCAAGAGATACAACACCCATATGAGCAATGTGCTCATAAAAGACCTTTGGTGATAATCCCTTAATGAGTGGTTTGCAACCATGGAGTTCGTCCCGATGTGCTATATTAATATCTGTTTACTCTAAACTCTCTCTTTAACAAATAAGAACTTGATATCTATGTGTTTTAACTTTGTTGAGCTCCTATTGTTATTGGAATACATAACTATAGATTTATTGTCACAAAAGATTTTTAGTGGTCTTTCAATTCTATCTATAATGCGTAGCTCAGTGATAAAATTTCATAATCATATTCCTTGATTGGATGCTTCATAACATGCTATAAACTCTGTTGCATGGTGGAAGAGGCTTTGAGTGTTTACTTAGTACTCTTCCAAAAAATAGCACCTCCAGCAAACAAGCAGATATAACCTGATATAAATTTCTTACTGTCTTGGCATATAGCAAAATTAGAAACAGAATAATCAATGATCTCCAACTGATCTGATCTCTTATATATGAGTATGTAGTCCTTCGTTCTCTATAGATACCGCATAATGTGTTTGACTACTTTCCAATGATTCATACTTGGATTGCTCAAATATCTTCCTAACATCCCAATAATGTACGCAATATCCAAACACTTATAAACCTAAGCATACATAAGACTCCCTACAGTTGAAGAATAAAGAATCTTTTGCATTTTTTTAGACTCAAAGTTATTTTTAGGGTATTGACTAAGAGTAAACTTATCTCCTTTAGACACAGGGGTATCACCTAGTGTGCAGTCTTGCATGCAAAATATCTTTAAAATCCATTCAATATAGCACTTCTATGATAATCAAAGAATGTCTTGAGAGTGATCCTGGTATATATGGATCACTAATACAAAAAAAGCGTCCATAAGATCTTTTATTTCAAAATTTTTTGTCAGAAATATATTTGTTTCGTACAATAAACCTATATTGTTATTAGCAAATAATATATCATCAATATATAAAATTAAAAATATATAATTACTCCCATTAAACTTATGATATACATAATCATCCACTATATTCATCACAAAATAGAACGAGATAATAACCTGATGAAATTTATGATACCATTGATGAGAAGTCTGCTTAAGTCCATATATAAATTTCTTTAATTTACAAACTATTTGCTTCACATCGCATGATACAAAGTTATCTGACTGCACCATATAAATTATCTCATCAATGTCACTATTGAAAAATATTGTCTTAACATCCATCTGATGCAACTCAAGATTAAAATATATCACTAAAGCATTATAATATTGAAAGAGTCTTTCGATGAAACTGGAGAGAAAATCTACTTATAATCGATATATTCTTTCTGTGTAAACCCTCTAGGGACAAGACGTGCCTTATACTTTTCTACATCGCCCTTCGAATCCTTCTTCGTCTTAAAAATCTATTTACAACCAATGAGTTTCGCACCTTCATGCAATGGGACAAGATCCCAAATGTCATGATCCTTTATGAACTCAATCTCTTCATTCATAACATCAATCCACTTTTACGAGTTAGAACTTTCCATGGGTTGATGGAAGTTGATTGGATCATCTTCCACCATTCCAATGCTATCCTCATGTTCTTGGAGAAATATAATATAATCATTCAGAGTTACACTTCTCATCTCTAGTGGATCTCCTTAATGGTATTGATTCTTGAAGTTGTGGAGTTTGTTCTTTTGGAACAATTTCTTGAGCATAAACGGAAGGTACAATGATACTGTCTTGATATGGAATTGCTTCTTGAACAATGTCAGGTATGAGAATCTGATCTTAATCATTGTCAATAGCAACTGAGGGAATATTAATGTATTTCTCTTTAAAGACAAGGTCCTGAACTCTCTCTCCCTCTGCAAACTTAACATCCTCAAAGAACCGGACATTTTTTGTCTAAAAAATTATCTTAATAGTGGAATCATAAAATTTGTAACTCTTGGATCTTTTAGAATAACCGACAAAATAGTAACTAACAGTTCTTAATCCAATTTAATTTCATGTGGCCTATAAGGCCTAGCCTTAGCTAGATATCTTTTATTTTAACCACTTCATAAGAGATTTTTGTAATTGTTTTAGTTGGAACTCTGTTGAGTATATATGTTGCAGTTTTTAATGCTTATCCCCAGAAGATTCAGGTAAAGTAGAATGATTAATTATACTTCTCACCATATCCTTAAGTGTTATATTTTACCTTTTAGTAACACTATTCATACTAGGCAAACCTGGTATGGTGTACTATAGGATGATACTGCATTCCTTTAGAAATCTAGTAAATGGTCTTGGATGCTGTTCACCTAATCTATCATATCTACCATAGTATTCACCACCATGGTCAGATTTGACAACTTTAATTCTTTTGTTTAGTTAGTTCTCAACTTCAGCTTTAAAACTTTTGAACACATCCACTGAATGTGATTTCTCATGAATGAGATATAGGTGACTTAAAATAATCATCTATGAACGTTATGAAATATTATTAATCATTCCAAGAAGCTGTAAGGAATGATCTATATATATCTATATGAATAAGTTCTAATATGTCCGTAGTCCTTTTAGCACCAAATCTCCTGATGTTTGTCTATTTTCCCTTGATATAGTTAACATACACATCAAAATCTACAAAATTAAGGTGATAAAGAATTACATCTAACACAAGTCTCTCTATTCTCTATTTAGAGATATGACCTAATCTCTCGTGACATAACGAGGCAGAATTCTCACTGGTTAATTTACACTTTGCACCTTTTGTTCTTACATGCAAGGATTCATTAAAAGAAGCAACTATATCAAGCAAATAAAGATTATCTTGATCTAAAAAATAACTAATACCAGCTATTTTTGAATCATGAAAAAGACTAAATATTCTATTTTTAAAAGAATAAGTATAACTAAATTTGTCCAAAACAGAAATAAAAATCAAATTTCACATAAATGACAGTATAACATAAATGTCATTCAAATATAAATAATAATCAATTCTTAACAGTAATCTAAATGTGCCAATCGCGTCAACTTCCACTGGTTTGTCGTCACCAATATAAATAAATCTAACATCTTCACGTGGCTTTTGGCAACTTAGGCAATCCTGCATAAACACACTGATGTGAATTGTCGCACTAGAATCTATCCACTACGTGTGTCTAGGTACCGAAGTTAAATTAACCTCAGAATAAATAAAGTTAAGAAACATACCTTTCTTCGTACGCCATGCATGATAGTTGACGCATTGCTTTTTCTGATGACCTGTAACTTTACAAAAGAAACAGACATATGTAGTTTGTACCTTCTGCTATCTCTTATGTGGTGCTTGAACCACAACACTTTTACCTATTTTCCTTTTCTTATTCTTATTGTCCTTTGAGATCATGGCTAAGTGAGTACTCTCTGTCTTTTTATTCTTTAATCTTCCCTCCTCCTGAACACAGTCAGAGATGAACTCATTAAGGACTAAGATTCCTTTTGACAATTGTAGCTCACCTTAAACTGACTAAACTATGGTGGAAGAGATTAAAAAAAATGCGCTAGTAATTCTTTTAATAATTCCAATTTTAGTGCATTGAGCTTAGAATGTATATGAGACATCTCCATAATGTACTCCCTTATGTTTCCTTTTCTTTTATATCTCATGGAAACAAGGTTCGTCAAGAGTATACTAGTTTTGGTCTTCTCATTCTTGATAAAACATTTTTCGAGAACATTAAGGAAACCTTTAGCTGTATAGATCTCATCGGACATAGTGACCTAAAAAGCTTCTGGAATGGCATATTTCATGACCAACAAACTAATACAGTTCGACCGTTTCCACCATTACACCACTTTTTTATCTTTGGGGAGTACTATCTATAGTAAGAGGATCAAGTTGATTGATTCATAAAGCAAGATCTAAATCCATAACTGCAAGAACAATGAGAACATTCTCTTTCCATGCCTTGAAGTTTGTGGCATTTAATATTAGGATGGAATTAACACTCACGCAGATATATTTGTAGCAAAATCGAGAATTGAACAAAGAACAAACAACAACCAGTCAATCAATACTCACATAAAACCTTAAACCATAATCAATAATAATGAATTTAAATAAAGGTAAATCCTATCTCAAGATATTAAACACTCCATTAACACTCTATATGTAGACAGAATATTAATTTGTAAGTGATATTTTATAGTAGTAATTAAATATTGACAGTAAAAATATACCAAACAATAAATCTTCCTTTAGGCCAATTTATAGTTCCATGCTGAACTGAATAAATGTCACATATTTATTACCTCAAATTGGAATGCAATTATATTAAACATTAATCTTTCTTTGGGTGAGTAATATTTATATAAATTATATTCATACAACTGTTTAAATTCTAACACAAAAGATGTCACTTTGGTGACATGTTGTATAAATTGATTTATTTTAAAATGTATTTACATACACTAATATTTAAATATAAAATTATACTGAATTTATACTTTACAAGGAAGAAAAATATCTTAAATATCCTTAAAAAATAAAAAAATAATTAAAAAAAAACAATTTCTATCTAGTCAAACGTTGACCATTGATTGGTTTGGTTCGAATAGAATCGGTCTGGATCGAACTCGTTTGGGCTTTAGGCCCACGCGTATGCAGGCCTCCCCTCCCCTTTTTTTCTTTCTTCCTCATTTCTTGTTTGTTGTGGGCTGTAGCCCACCAAAAAAAAAATCAAAACCACATTAGGCCCACGGCTTAAGCCCGAATAAGAAAAATACCCAAAAAAACCTTTTTTTTTTTTTTCATCTTTTCATCTTCTTCTTAGCGCGGGGGATTAGAGGGAGGAGGAAGGGACCTTTTGGCTACCACCTACCAACCCCTCCCCGCCCGGCGTTGTGTGTGATGTCGTGGCTAGACAGTTGTGGTCACCTTATTGGTCCGGTTGCAGGACCACGTCGATCTCATCGCTGCGGCTTCGCGATTGCGCGATCATAACCACATGAAGATTCAATTCTCTTTATTTTTTTCTTTCGTGCGGTGGCCATGGCCACCGCTTCTATCTTCCTTCCGCTACAACAACTGTTGCAACATGCTAGCTCGTCGAAGCTAATCGATCGCGAGCCTTGTGGTCGCGGCTTTACAACTGCGACTGGGAAGCTTATCAGCCTCCTCAAAACATAACTTTCAATGCCAATGATTTAAAATAATTAGATTTATAATCAGAAGTGTACCTGAATCTATATTGGAAGAAATTTGCGCGTAATACGGTAGATCTTCCAAATCAACACGTGGCCTTTTAAACTCTTTTTTTTGTGATGGGATAACAAGAAAAATAAACCTTACGTGTAATTTGGGGACCATAATTGCCTTTTTATATTGTTAAGTTTCGTTATTTCTGATTTCACTCATCATAAAATTAAAAATAATACTTTTGGTCTCTAAACATAAAAGAAGCCCATACTTTACCAAATGCATTAAGACCCAATATCCGTGATTGTTCACTTTTAAATGGGCCCAATAAAATCGATAGTCATTTATGCACAATAAGGCACATATTAAGTCCACATAATCGATTAAAAAATCCAACAATAAATTCCATCTTTCTAATCAATTTGAGAATGTTGTAACCTATTACAATTACTTCAAATTTTTGGGAGTGCAAGGTGGAAGAAAAATGGTGGAATGGTGTTATTAAATGAAGGATTGCAAATTTTCCATGCAAACAAATAAAAATAAAAAATTTATTTAGCCAACTTGGTTTTACACCCAAGCAAGGTAAAATTCATTTATCTTATTATGTTATTTTACTTTTTTTAGGATCTATCCAATTGGTTTTACACTTGAGCAAAAGAAAATTCATTTCTCTTAATCTAAAAAGTTAAACATCTTCTACTATACCTAAAAAGTGGAATAACATATAAATTATGAAACAAGTTGAATATAATATTTATAACAAGAAGATGGAGAAAGATTATAACTAAAAATATATAACTGTGAATCTATCACTCTTTAGTATATATAAATTTAACAAGAAAGTATACATCTGAATGATTTATTTTAAGTAGGGAATATGTAATATTTATTAGTTATATGATATACATACACCAATAATAATAAAATATAAATAACCTCCAAAAAAAAAAGACACACATAGAGAATATAATTTGACTTAAAATTACAACTTTTGTTGATGAAATAACATATAAACATTAAGGTATGTAATAGTTGTTTGCTAAATAAAATTATTAATATGATGATGAATGAGTTGAAGTAAGAATTGATTTTCTTTTGTCCATTTTATAAAAAGAGAGAGAGAAGCGGATATATATTATCTCACCAGCCTCACAAAAAAAAAAAAAAAAGCAACAACAAATTTTGTGGCCATCACACATGTGGGAGTAAGTTATTTAGTTACTCACTTAACCAAGTAAAAATTAGAAGTAAAAATATGTTGGACGGGTTCAGGTGGAACAAGTCTGAGTTAGGTTGAAATGGATACGTCATCTAATCATATACTTAACAATTTTTTTACCCATATTCTTTCTATGATGCATTCATCGGTTATAAATTCTTACTTTCCTCAATTAGCAAATAAAATGTAACGGCCCCGAAAATTTAAAATGAAATGTATATTAAAAATATCAAATGCGGAAGCGAAGTCAAAAATTCGATTAACATCCCTTACACTAAAACCAAAAACGTGTTCACGAAATATAAAAGATCAAACTACCTAAAGGAGAAACTTGAAAGTAAAAGCTACGAATATGACTATGGAGTCTTTAGGCGTCCCCTTCGTCGTCCTCCTGCGGAACCGGCTCGGGAACAATGTCTTCCTGATCTGAAATGATTAAATAAGGAATGAGCTACACTAGCTCAGTAAAGACATCACGATATCTCACCGTTACGGAGGTAAAGGTGGGTAGAAAACACAAAAAGACCAATGGAGCATAATTTACAACAAATTCTTTTATCAATAATAAATCCTTCACCATCCACTTACCTCGGTGAAGTTCATAAAATAGTATACGAAAGCAATAACATTATCATCATCATGAAATCATATATAAACTGTATAACATAATACTTATCAAGCCTTTTGTAATTCAATCGTTACACAACATATTTTCCTCATTTACCAGCCCACTAGTATCCATGGGGATCCATAGGGGTCCCGTTACCCGTTAGCCCTTAACACTTGAAATCAGATTCCAGGGCCGTCCCCATACCCCGTCCGGTATGGGCGCCAAAACACATAAGATCTCCATACCCCGTCCGGTATGGGAGACCACAATCCCGGTAGGGTTCCCTATGGACCCGGTCCGTCCACCATGTCCCAGGATATCTAGTCAGGCTGACCCCATTATACAATTACCCATTTACATAATCTTTCATTCTCTTTTTCCTCAGTCAGCATCATTAATCCACATACAAACAAGCAAAATGGTAATTTATGCCAAACAGACAACATACAGCATCAATATCCCAGTCATTTAATTCATAATCAATAAAACAGTAAAATATGCACACGAAACTATAAAATGAAAACATCAAACCTCATACTGCATTTTAAGCTGTAAAATAGGCCAAATAACAGTTAACCGACAAACATACTAGACTCGGGCTCCATTAGCGACCTTAAGTAATTTCACACATTCGTTGATTCAAGAAATACCGTTTTATCATTGTTGAACTTTAATACCGTAATAGGAAATAGGGTGAGGGGTCCTTACTCGTTTCGGGGTCCGAACACGGCTTCGCAGTGCGCCTACAGGCTGTCCCTAATTTTTCCTGAATTTTTCTCGGGGAACTGAAACACACTACTAGTACCTGCACGTGTTCCAAAAAATCCCAAATTAGACCCAGGGCCCCTTTCGGCCAATATCGCATTTCCGGCACGGCGGCTCCGCTGTACTCCGGCGACGACGCCGCCGCTTGCGGCGGCGATTCGCCTCAGTTTGGCCGTTTTCGGCCGTTTCTGGCCGAATTCGGCCACACTTGCATCGATCCTTGCAATTAAACAACTCTAGGGCCCTCGGGGGGCCAAAAAATTATGGAAAACTGAAGCTTACCGGCGGCGGTACTCTCGGGTGCGGCGGCTCTCCAGTGAAGTTCGTGTTTTGGTGATTCAGCTCCGATCAACCTGTAGAGAAAAGAATGATGATCACGGTGATATAAAAATTGCATTAAACGGAGGCTGGGAAGGGCCTCATCGGAGGCAAAAACCGAGGAGGGGCGCGGCGGCGCCGCTGGGCTTCGGCCGTGTTTTTCGGCCGTTTGGTCGGGATTTTGGCTCCGATTTGGCCACAGGGGAAATCAGCGTGGAAAAACGAGTCGGGGGTATGAAATTTACCTCGATCGGCGGTCGAAAATCCCGTTCTGTGAGGCGGCGGGTGGCGGCGGCCGGCTTCTGGTTCGTCTTCTCCGGCGAGGGCAGGCGGCTAGGGTTTGTGGTCTGGTGTGGGGGTCTTATTTATACCCTTTTGCCTTTTGATCTCAGCCGTCCATTTTGATTTAATCTGGGCCTGCCGTTTTTGATTGAATCTAGGCCGTCCGTGCGATTGCATCTGGGCCGTCCGATCGCGCATACGCGGATCGCCAACGTGGCCCGTCCCGGATCGACGTAGTCTTGCCACGTGGCAGGTCCCGGTTGGCCGAGACTGCTGACTGGGTCTGCTGACGTGGCCCCTTTTTTTTTTTTTTTTTTCTTCTCTTCTTCTTCAATTTTTCGGGTCCTTCATAAAATTTTTTGCCCGGTTGGTTACTTTAACTTTTTTTATTTCTAATAATGACACCATATTGTGGCCAAGAAAAAGAAAATTCATTTATATGTTTATATTTAATTTAATAATTAATTTTTTTTTTTTTTACGTTGAGACCAAAAACTAAAAAAAAAAAAGGCTTCTCGACTTATTATAAATTGATATATATTTATTATTTAGTTATTTTCAATTAGCTTTTTATATGTTGAGGTTAGAAATTAATTCCAAGTAAAAATGATCAAATTATGTAAAAATCAATAATTACTTGTTAACAAATTTATTTTTTATATATTTGTTTCTTTTATTTAGGTGAATAACAAGGCAGGTGGAATGAACGCACTGTGAGAGCGAGTGAGTGTGTAGAGGGTAAATAGTAAAAATTGAGGTGGGTCGCGTGGTGGGGTCCCTTTCGGTGCGGCCAGCGTATAAATGATTATTATATTATATTATTAATTAATCATTTTTTATTTTTTTTTATAAAAAAAGATAATTATGACAGACAGAATACAACCCCAATTAAATAAGTCATCAATCAAATGAAAGTATATAATAATTATATATTTACAAAATAATTAAAAGATAAATAAATAATTTTAGAAAAATACTTTTAAAGAATTTTTTATTTTATTAGCATCATAACTTTTGCTATTATTCTCAGTTAATTCATATAATTTTATAAATAGTATATAAATTTAGAAAATAAAAAATATCTTATTTGGGTAAGGTACGGTTGGATGATAAGTTGGCAACACCACTAAAAATGCAGGCAGGCAGAGGAATAATACCAGATTTTATTTATAAATTTTTATGTTTTTAATTCTCCACGTTTACAGACAATTCCAAAAAAAAAAAAAAATGTAAAATTTATTTTATTATTTTTAAATATAATAAAATTATATCAATATTTTCTGTTGAAGTGGATTAAAGAAATTGAATTACTCAAACATATAACTAAAATATTTTATTCTTTTAATTTTATTAATAAAGTTTGATTATAATGTAATTAATTATCTGTAATTAATAAATAATTTGGTAATTGTAAAGAGACGGAGAGATATGGTTTATCAATTATCTCCATTAAGTTATACATACATACATATATATATATTAAAATTTATATATTTAGATAATATAAATACATTCGTTTTTCAAATATTTTACATTTATTCAATTTTTTGGCTCCAACCTTATGATTTTATTTTCCTCTATTTTGTTTTTTGTGTTTTTGCGTAGAGGAAACATAATTCTTTCGTCTACACTTGAAGTAAAGAAATTTGGCTTCTCTCAGCCCACATATTTTCTTCTTAGACATATATAATATAATAGCCATGTTATGCGTCAGGAATAAAAAACTTTATAATTCCTTAATTATTTTTCTTAATAAGTTTTAATGATTTGACTCACTCTTAAAAACTTGTTTAGCCTAATCAATTAATATGATATTTCAATCTCACAATGAAAAAGTAGGTAATTATTAAGTTTTATATAAAAATTTAACTTTTAAACCTTCGAGAGTTACTAGTTTGGGTTCAAAAGGTTGTTAGACCGGTGCTCTTTGGGTTTAAAGTGCTATAAATAGTAGTATTAATTTGGTGACTCTACCTGGTACAATCATAGTGTCTTGTAGTCTTTTATATTATGATTTATGATTGGGTGATGTATTTTTCTAATGAGAAACATCAAATATTTGAATGATGAAGATTATACTACTTCAATCCTAAACTTTAAAAAAAAATATATGTAATTGTTGAACTTCATATAAGAGTTCAAATGATATATTATGTAACAACCCAAAAATTTTTATTTTATTCTTATTTTTATTGGAATTTTATTTGATTTGATTTGATTTATTAATTAATTCATAAGGTTGTAATTTAATTTTATTTTATTTAATGGAGATAAAAATAATAATAATGATAAAAATATTTAAAATTATTTTTGAAAAGAAAATCAAAAATCGGGGATCAAAACGCAATTTAGAAAAGATACGCTACGTCAACAACCCCAGCCAACTAGGACATGCCACGTGGCAGGAACGCTGACGCAGGAAGCCACGCGGGACGAGGTCACGTGAGCAATCCGCGTGCGCGCGATCGGACGGCCCAGATCCGTTCCCGCGCGTACGGACAACCCAGATCAAAAGCGCGCACGGACGGCCCAGATTGAATCACGCACGGACGGTCCAAATCGCATCGCGATAGACGGCCCAGATTTATTTCTATTTTAATCACGATCGGACGGTTCAGATTAAAACGTGATGGACGGTTGAGATTAAAAGGAAAATGTTATAAATAACCTCACCCACACCCAACCCCAAACCCTAGCCGCCAGTACTCTCATCGGAGAAGACGACCCAATCACCGGAGGAGCCGGCCACTGCCACTCGCCGCCGCACCGGAGGATTTTCTGACTGCCAAACGAGGTAAAATTTCTCTCCTAGGCTCGTTTTTTGGCGCCGCCACAGCTTCCCTCGATTTTTGCCTCCAATGAGGCCCTTCCCGATTCCCGTTTGATGTAATTTTTACATCACTGTGATCAACGTCCTTTTTTCTACAGGTTGACCAGAGCAAAACATCAAAACGTGACTCGCGCCGGAGAAGCTGCCGCACTCAAGAGCTCCGCCGCTGGTAAGTCTCGATTTTTCGTGATTTTTTGGCCCATCGAGTGCCCTATGGGTGTTTTATCACAGGAATCGATGCGAGTTTGGCCGAATATAGCCGAAAACGGCCAGCCCGAGGCAGATCGCCACCGTGGGCGGCAGTGCCGTCGCCGGAGCACGGCGGAGCCACCATGCCGGAATTCTGATATTGGCTGAAAGAGCCCTAGGTCTGATTTGGGGTTTTTTGGGGACACGTGCAAGTATCGAAAGTGTGTTTCAGTTTTTCAAAAAAAAATTTAGGGAATTTAGGGACAGCCCGTAGGCGCAGTGAGAACCCGATTTCAGATCCCGAAACAAGTAAAGATTTCTCACCCTATTTCCTATCACGGCATTAAAGCTCAATAAATGAATAAATGATATTTAATGAATTGTGTATAATTAATTAAGGTTGCTAATGGAGTCCAAATCTGATGTATTTTTCGGTCAGTTGTTGTTTGATCTATTTTACAGTTTTAAATGCAGTATGGTATTTGATGTGTTTATTCTATAGTTTCGTATGCATTAATCACGATTTCGTTTATTATGATTTGAATTATTATGAACCCGTTGTTGTCTTGTTTGGTGTTCATTACCGGTTTACGTGGTTATGTTTGATTGGATAATTGAGACCAAGAAAAATGGAAAAAAAGTATGTGAATTGATAAATGGATGATATCGACAGCCTAACTAAATATCTTGGGGGATGGTGGACGGACCGGGTCCGTAGGGAACCCTACTGGGAATGTGGTCTTTCAAATCGGATGGGGTATGGAGACCTTATATGTTTTGGCGCCCATACCGGACGGGGTATGGGGATGGCCCGTTTCACCCTCATACTGGACGGGTTATTGAGGTTTATGATTTTGGCGCCCATACTAGACGGGGTATGGGGACGGCCCTGGAATCAAGTTATTAATGTGAATGGTTCACGTGTAGCGGCCCAGCTCCTTCCTTGGTCGACCTAGGCTACTAGAGAGGTACAGGAGACTGAACCCTTTCACTTTTGCAGGGGGGTCCTCTTTCGAAGATGCCCAGTACTGGTTGGCGGAGACTGAGAGAGGTTTCAAGACCTTGGGAGTGGTTCCTGAGTAGAGAGCTGCCATTGCTTCCTACATGCTGGTAGGGGAAGCAGGTCGTTGGTGGGAGCTCAAGCAGACCGCCCTGCCTACACCAGCCACTTAGGAGCAGTTCTTAGCGGCCTTCCATGCGGAGTATCTCCCTGAGCACATCCGACACCTAAAGGAGATGGAGTTTGTTCAGCTGGTCTAGGGAAACATGACGGTATCAGAATATACTCGTAAGTTCCTAGAGCTGGGCCTATACTCTCTGGAGACATTGATAGATGAGGGCAGGAAGGCCAGGAGATTCCAATGGAGCCTCCCTCCAGAGTGATAGCAGCACTTATTGATACTGGAGCTCAAGACATACTCTGCCATTCTAGTAAAGGCGCAGATTGTGGAGAGGAGTTTCAACACCCGTCCTTAGTCAGCAGGGAGTCACCGACCCTCAGCTCCACCCTGCAGACCAGCACCTACTGTGCCGGTCCAACCAAATAAGAGGCCCAGACCAGTGATCCAGGCCCCTCCTCAGGCTTCAGGGGCAGCACGTGGAAAGATCTGCCAGCACTGTGGCAGCGATCACGGGGACTGACCATGCTACCGCCTCAACAACACCTGTCGCATATGTGGTAGTGCCCAACACAATACGAGAGAGTGCCCGAGGAACCAGAACCAAGGAAGACCTCCTTTTTAGGGCAGGGTTTACAACCTCACCTAGTAGGATGTCGACGCCGACCCGGACGTGGTACAAGGTATGTACACTATCTGTGACCATTTGCTCATGTTTTATTTGACACTGGTGCATCGCATTCATTTGTTTTACATATTTTTGCATCCAAACTTAATGTGTCACCTAATAAACTTGATTCAATGTTGTTTGTGTCTACTGTTGGGGGTGAAACACTATTAGGAAAAGTTGTCTATAGGGCTTGTGCCGTGGAGATAGCAAATAGAAAACTAAGTGTAGACCTGATAGGGTTAGACACGGGGGATTTTGATGTAATCTTAGGAATGGATTGGCTAGCGGCGTATCACACCACCATAGATTGCTTTAACAAGAAAGTTGTATTTAATCCTCCTAATGAGGAGCCATTTACAAATTAATAAAATCATTTAGTACTTATTCCTTGATGGCAAGTTTTCTTAATTTTCTAGTACCTTAATCTTGCTATTTTCTCTAACTAGACAAGCCCAAGAAGAAAATTTGTATCCAAGAGATTCCGGTAGTCCGAGACTTTTCAGATGTGTTTCTGAACGAACTACCCGGACTCCCAGTGGACAGGGAAGTCAAGTTCACTATAGACCTACAGCTAGGCACCCAGCCCATTTTAGTTGCTCCTTACCGCATGAGCCGCATTGAGATGGAAGAGCTGAGAAAACATATCACTGAATTACAAGACAGTGGTTTTATTAGACACATTGTCCCCTTGGGGTGCTGGAGTCACTTTTGCCAAGAAGGGAGATGGAACATTGAGACTGTGTATTGATTACAGAGGATTGAACAAGGTTACAATTAAGAACAAATATCTCATTCCCAGGATTGATGACCTCCTCGATCAGCTGCAGGGTGCACAGGTCTTCTCTAAAATAGACCTGCGATCAGGTTATCATTAGGTGAAGATAAGAACAGAAGACATCTCCAAAACGGCCTTTCAAACCAGCTACGGACACTATGAGTTCCTGGTCATGCCATTTGGGCTAACCAACGCCCCGACAATCTTTATGGATCTGATGAACAGGGTCTTCAAAGAGTTCTTGGATCAATTTATTATCGTGTTCATCGATGATATCTTAGTCTACTCAAAAAGCAGAGAAGAACATGCTCACTATCTTGCCCAAGTTTTGCAGGTCCTCAGAAAAAAAGAAGTTATATGCAAAGTTGAGTAAGTGCGGATTCTGGCTTGAGCAGACCGCCTTCCTAGGACACATCATATCGAAGGAAGGAGTATCAGTGAATCCCGAAAAGGTTGAAGCGGTACTTGGCTGGGAGAAGTTGATATCAGTTAAGAAAATACGGAGCTTCCTGGGGATGGCAGGTTATTACCGCAGGTTCGTTGAAGGATTCTCCAGTCTAGCAGCTCCTCTAACCCGACTCACAAAGAAGAATGCCAAGTTTGAGTGGAATGAGGACTGCGAAAGAAGTTTTTCAGAATTAAATAAGTGACTGACTACTGCACCCGTGCTGGCTTTACCGAGTGGATCGGGGGGATATACAGTTTATAGTGATGCCTCCTATCTAGGCCTGGGTTGTGTCCTGATGCAACATGGGAAGGTCATAGCATATGGGTCCAGACAGTTAAAGAATCATAAGAAGAATTATCCCACCCATGACTTGGAGCTTACCGCAATCATACATGTCTTGAAAACCTGGCGCCACTACTTATACGGAGAGACCTTTCAGATCTATACCGATCATAAGAGTTTGAAACACATATTCACTCAGAAGGATCTCAACATGCGTCAGAGAATGTGGATGGAATTCCTTAAAGACTATGATTGTGATATCTTATACCATTCGAGTAAGGGCAACGTGGTAGCAGATGCTTTCAGCAGGAAAAGTGCAGGTATCTTAGCCCATTTGATGGTTTCAGAATGCAGGCAAATTAGGGCCATACAACAGGTTCGACTTCAGGACCTGAGGAGAGTCACATGTTTGGGCTGCCTGACAGTCCAGCCCGAGTTAATCCAGAGAATAAGAGAAGCCTAGTTAGTCGATCCCGCCTTAGTAGCCCGCAATATCGATACAGAAGAGGGAGCAAGCTCAGAATTTCGAGTATCCGCCGATGGGTTACTCCGGTTCCAAGACAAAGTGTGCGTTCCAGATGACAGCGAGTTAAAGAGAGACATCATGACAGAGTCCCACAGCTCGAATTTTTCCATGCATCCCGGAAGCACCAAAATGTACCAAAGCATGCGACCCCAGTTTTGGTAGAATGGGATGAAGAGAGACATAGCCGACTTTGTATCTAAATGCTTGGTATGTCAGTAGGTTAAGATAGAGCATCAACGCCCAGGTGAGCTACTTCAGCCTTTACCGATCCCGAAGTAGAAGTGGGAACACATCACCATGGACTTCGTGACGGGATTACCCAAGGCACGTTCAGGACATGACGCCATCTAGGTAATTGTTGATCGGCTTACCAAATCTTCCCACTTCTTGGCCATCAGGATGACCAACCCCTTGGACAAGTTGGCAAGAATGTATATCCGAAAAATATCAGATTTCATGGAGTTCCAGTGACAGTGGTATCCGACAGAGACCCCAGGTTTACTTCTCGGTTTTAGAGTAGCTTTCAGCAAGCCATAGGAACAAAGTTTTTTCTCAGTACTGCCTTCCATCTTCAGACTGATGGACAATCAGAAAGGACAATTCGTACACTTGAGGATATGCTCCGAGCTTGTGTCCTTGACTCTGGAGGCCATTGGGACGACCATCGACCCCTGATAGAGTTTGCCTACAACAACAGCTACCAAGCGAGCATCGGCATGGCTCCATATGAGGCGTTATATGGGCGCCCACATAGATCACCGATTTGTTGGGAAGAAGTGGGCGATAGAAGATTGTTCGGCCCGGAGTTGGTAGAGGAGACCAAGTTTAAAATAGTTAAAATCAAGAAAGAACATTCAGACAGCTCAGAGTAGGCAGAAGAGTTATGCGGACACCCGGAGGAGAGATCTAGCATTTGAGAAAGGCGACCGGGTGTTCCTTAAAGTCACTTCTTTCAAGGAAATTAGTAGGTTCGGCAAGAGGGAAAAACTGAACCCTCGATTTATTGGACTTTTTGAAATCTTAGACAGGATTGGTACTGCTACCTACAGACTAGCACTGCCTCCAGAGCTCTCCAAGGTCCACAATGTGTTCCACGTATCCATGCTACTTAAGTACAACTCGGACCCCTCTCATGTCTTGGCTCATGAACCGCTTCTACTCTAAGAGAACTTATCTTATGAAGAAGTACAAGTCGGTATCACGGACCGAAAGAGCAAGATACTCCGCAACTGGGAAATATCATTTGTAAAGGTCGTGTGGCAGAACCACACGCCAAGGGAGGCTACCTGGGAGTTAGAATCAGACTTTAGAGTCCAGTATCCCCATTTGTTCGACCAAGAGTAATAGAAAAATTTGGAGGACCAAATTTCTTTATGGGGTGAGAGTTGTAACAAACCAAAAACTTTTATTTTATTTTTATTTTTATTGGAATTTTATTTGATTTGATTTTATTTATTAATTAATTCATAAGGTTGTAATTTAATTTAATTTTATTTAATATAGATAAAAATAAAAATAATAATAATGATAAAAATAGGTAAAATTATTTTTGGGAATTAATTGAAAATGATTTTGGAAAAAATGGGTGAAAATTTGGATTCTGTGGGTGTTTTTGAAAATAAAATCAAAAATTGGAGGTCAAAACGCAATTTAGAAAAGATGCGCCACGTCAGCAGCCCGGTCAGCAGCCCCAGCCAACATGGACACGCCGCGTGGCAGGAACGCTGACGCGGGTAGCCACACGGGACGGGGCCACGTGAGCAATCCGCGTGTGCGCGATCAGACGGCCCAGATCCTTCTCGCGCGCACGGACGACCCAGATCAAAAGCGCGCACGGACGGCCCAGATTGAATCACGCATGGACAACCCAGATTGCATCGCGATGGACGACCCAGATTTATTTTTATTTTAATCGCAATCGGACAGTTCAGATTAAAACGTGATAGACGACTGAGATTAAAAGAGGAAGGTTATAAATAACCTCACCCACAACCAACCCCAAACCCTAGCTGCCAGTACCCTCGCCAGAGAAGACGACCCAGTCACCGGAGGAGCCGGCCGCCGCCACCTGCCGCCGCATCGGAGGATTTTTCGACTGCCAAACGAGGTAAAATTTCTCTCCTGGGCTTGTTTTTCGATGCTGAATTCACCTGTGGCCAAATTGAAGCCAAACCACCGGCCAATCGGTCAAAAAACACCGCCGAAGTTCAGCGGCACCGCCGTATCTTCCTTTAGTTTTTGCCTCTGATGAGGCTCTTTCCGATTCCTGTTTGATGTAATTTTTACACCACTGTGATCACCGTCCTTTTCTCTACAAGTTGACCGGAGCAAAACATCAAATCGCGACTCGCGCCGGAGAAGCCGCCGCACCTGAGAGCTCCGCCGCCGATAAGTCATAATTTTTCGTATTTTTTGGCACACCGAGGGCTCTAGGGGTGTTTTATCACAGGAATCGATGCGAGTTTGACCGAATTCGGCCGAAAACGGCCAACCCGACGCGGATTGCTGTCGTGGGTGGCGGCGCTGTCGCCGGAGCACGGCGGAGCCACCGTGCCGGAATTTTAATATTGGCTGAAAGGGCCCTGGGTCTGATTTGGGATTTTTTGGGGACACGTGCAGGTACCGGAAGTGTGTTTCAGTTTTCCGAAAAAAAATTCAAGGAATTTAGGGATAGCTATTAGGCGTAGTGAGAACCCGATTTCAGACCCCGAAACAAGTAAGGATTTCTCATCCTATTTTCTATCACGGCATTAAAGCTCAATAAATGAATAAACGGTATTTAATGAATTGTGTATAATTAATTAAGGTTGCTAATGGAGCCCGAATTTGATGTATTTTTCGGTCAGTTGTTGTTTGATCTATTTTATAGTTTTAAATGTAGTATGGTATTTGATGTATTTATTCTATGGTTTCGTATGCATGAATCACGGTTTCATTTATTATGGTTTGAATTATTGTGAACCCGTTATTGTCTTATTTGGTGTTCATTATCGGTTTACGTGATTATATTTGATTGAATAATTGAGACCAAGAAAAATAGAAAAAAGTTTGTGAATTGATAAATGGATGATGTCGACAGCCTAACTAGATATCCTGGGAGATGATGGATGGACTGGTTCGTAGGAAACCCTACCGGGAACGTGGTCTGTCATATCGGACGGGGTATGGAGAGCTTATGTGTTTTGACCCTCTATGGATCCCCATGGATACTAGTAGGCTTATAAAAGAGAAAAATTGTTGTCCGATGATTGAAAAATGAGAGTTTGATATGTGTTATGCTACAAAGTGTGCATGATTTTATGATGTTTATGATGTTATTGTATTTCATAAGTTGTCTTTCATGAATCTCACCGAGGTAAGTGGACAGTAAATGTTTTTATTATTGATAAATGAGTTTGCTATAATTTATGCTCCATTGGTTGTTTTTGTTTTCTACCAACCTTTACTCCTGTGGCAGTGAGATAGTGTGATGTCTTTACTGGGCTAGTGTAGCTCATTTCTTACTTAACCATTTTAGATCAGGAAGACTTGGTTCCCGAGCCCGTCCCGTAGGAAGACGGCGAGTAGATGACTAAGGATTTGATAGATTTATTTATAGCATTCATTACTAGTGTTTACTTCAGTTAGTTTATTCTTTCATACGTTTAGTACGTTTTGATTGTTGTGTAAGGGATATTAATCAGAATTTTTATTTCGCTTCCTCACTTAAAATTTTTAATACATACATTTTTTTTAAATTTTCGGGGTCGTTACATATTATCAATAACTTAACTTGACATTTTAAAGATCAGTTGATTGAGTAAGAAATGTTATTAGATTAGTATATTTGGGTCCATAGTGTTATAAATGATATTAAAATATGTAGTTATTCGGTGACTTCGACTTGATGAGTCTTTAAATTGTGATTTATAACTGTACAACGTGTAACATTTATGAGAACATCAAAGATTTTAGTAAATACCCTAATTCTACTTAAAAAAAATATATGTAATTGTTGAGTTTCGTATAAGAACTCCAGTAACGTGTTACTAATAATTTGAGTTTAAGCTTTTAAGAACTAATAGTTTAGGTTTGAAATTAATAGTGTTTGAGCTCAAAATATTACAATTAATATTTTTTTTTACTAATAAGTCATATAGTTTAAAAATAAAAATAAAAAAAAAATTTATTGTCAATGAGGTTGAACAATTCAAAGAATATATAAATTAAGCCAAACAAATAAATGATTAGAAACTAATCTCAACTATATAGTATGAGAAAATAAAAGTCACGCTGATAATTATAGAATATATTATAAATGTTTTCTTGCATACAACTACTTTTTAGGCTGCTCATTACGCCTAATATATCAATTGCCACTGCAACCCAAATATTGAAGAGTTGTGCAACTCTACACTTTACTTTTAACACTTAAACACATTAATCCTATATGAAGAAATATTGGAGACATAAATCAAACATAATCATGCAATCTTCTCGTCTGTCATGGCTTTATCCTAAAAAAAATTCACACACATCTTATAAAGAGTGTGTCATTAACGTTTGTCCAAACTTTTTCTTCCTCGTTCATGTAAGAAAATTTATAAAAATAAATAAATTTATATTATTATTATTATTATTTTTAAAAAAAAAAAAAAAAAATTGTGAGTTGTTGAGATATTATTAAAATATGAAATTTCTAGCAAATGTATAAAAAGAAGATGAGTTCTCAAAGAACCACTGCACTTATAACTCAGAATGTTACTGTTACTACTGGCCAAAGTTTCCTTTTCTCTTTTCTATTCATGATAGAGTAGTTGAATTATTACTGATATGAGCTTGCTTTTTCAATTATGTCTTACAATTTCATCTGAAAAAAATAAAATAAAATAAAATAAAATTATATTCCGATGTAGAAATAAATAAATTATATTTTATTAATAAAATATCATATTAGAGTTTAAAATCCTTGTCATGCAATAACTTTACATAATATGATGTGTGTTCCTTGACTCATGTTATAATTTTTATACTAAATTATGAAAATATTATTATACTAATATACAAAACCATGGTTGCATTTTGAGGATATGTAGAAACATAACTCATTCTTTATTATATCACGTATTTTGCAGGAAAGCGTTCCATGTCCTTTTAAGTAATATTTTTTTAAATATATTTACAAATATTTTTAACACTGCATTTAAAAGATTTAAATATTCTATTTTCGGGCATTTTATGTTCTCCCACATAAAAAAGCTCACTAGTAAAATTTATAATATTCGAATTTAAAATTTGATTCAGAATTAATTTTAAAATTTTAAAAAATATATATAATTTTTATTTAATATAAAATTAAGAAAAAATAGGTGCGGAATAAAATTGAAAACAATTTTGAGAAAAAAGGGTGAAAATTTAAGTTCGAATGTATTTTTGAAAGAAAAATCAGAAATTAGGGATTAAAATACAATTAAAGAAAAGTATGCTACGTAGAACTGCCCAATCAGCAGCCCCGACGTACCGGAGCACATCGCTTGGCAAGGCACGCTAACTCGGTACCACGTGTGAGGCCTCGCTGGCAATCTATATGCCCTTGATCGGACGGCCCGAATGCAATCCCGCGCATGTGAACGGTCTGGATCTGTTCCCTCCTCAGGCGCGATCAGATGGTCGTGATTAAACACGATGAACGGTCCAGATTCGTTCTTTCTTTAAATGCGATTGTACAGTTTAGATCCAATCGCATTGAACGGTTCAAATTCATTTTCTCTTTAAATACAATCGGACAGTTGAGATCAAACGCGATGAAAGACCTAGATTTATAGAAGATGGATATAAATATCTCACTTCACACTGAATCCAAATCCTAGCCGCCAGCCCCACGCCGGAGAAGAAGAACCAGTTGCCAAAAAAGGGAGCCGACCGTAGCTCACCGCCGCACTAAAGCCACTTCCGACCATCAAATAAGGTAAAAAGTTCTCCAATTCGCTCGAAATTTGATTTTGAACACTCTCATGGCCAAATCGGAGCAAAAAGAATGACGGACGAACCGAAAACTGCAGGTAAAGCCTGGCGACGCCACCGCAGAAAAAATAAAAATTCGCCTCTGATGAGTCCTTTCCTGTTTCTCATTTTGTGTGATTTTTCCATCATTGTGGTCACTATTCTTTTTTTTACAGGTTGATCGAAAAAAAACACCCAGTCGTGAAGGTGAGCCGCGGAGCCGCCGCAGGTAAGTTTTTATTTTTTGATTTTTTTGGGGCCAACCGATACCCCTTAACGTGTTTTCTTATATAGATGAGTATAAAACCGGCCGAAACCGGGCAAAACTGGTTGAAAACGGCCAGTCAGAGGTAAACTACCGCCAAGGGCGGCGGCGGCGGCGTGCCAGAATTTTGAAATTGGTCGAAAAAAGTTTTTAATACCGATTTTAGATTTTTTTTGAGATATTTCTAGGTATGTAAAACGTGTTTTAATCTCTGAAAAAAATTTCAAGAAACTCGGGGACCGCCAGTAGGCGCAGTAGAAAGTTCAGTGTTTGGGATACCGATTTGAGTAAGAATCCCTCACTTTATTCCCTGTTATGGAATTGAAGTCTAATTATAAATAATACAGTATTTTACAAAATTTAGAAATCTCGATAATTAATTACAAATTGCTAATGGAGCCGGAACTAGTTATTTATTACTGTTTGTTTTATTTTAACTGATTGTTTGATTTTACAGTTTTAAATGTATGATAATACTCTGGAATTGGTAAGATAATTCAGTTGTGTTTCATTGATGCATGTATTGCTTGTCTTGCGTGATTTACAATTAAATTGTGAAATTAAAAATTAAATGTAAACGAAAAATTGATTGATTAAGTGAATGAATGAATGATACCCTTACTGGATATCTTGCGAGATGGTGGACGGACCAAGTACATAGGGAACCATACTGTGAGCATCGCCTCATACTGGACGGGTTATTGAGAATTAGTATTTTTGGCGCTTATACCGGACGGAGTATGGGGATGACCTGTTTCACCCTCATACCGGACGGGGTATGAGAACGACCCGTTTCATCCTCATACCGGACGGAGTATTGAGGGATAGTATTTTGACGCTCATACCGGACGGGATATGGGAACAACTAGTTAGTTGACAAGGTTAGATGTTGGTTTACGCATAGTGAGATTATGATGGACCCCTATAGATACTAGTAGGCAAATAAAAAAAAAATTATTATTCTTACTTACTTGAATATGAGATTATGATGTTGTTGAGCTATTATATTTATAGGTCGGTTTTAGAAATCTTGCAACGGTAAGATTGCAATAAATAATTTTATTTATAATAAATGAATTTACTTAAATTAAGAACTTTATTAATTATTTTTATAATTTTTACCAACCTTCATTTCTGTATCGGTGAGTAGTGTGGTATTCTTACTGAATTAGTGTACCTTACCTTTTAATTAATCATTTCAGATCAAGAGAATTAACATCCAAATCTCGATCAATAAAGAGATTGTGAATAATTCATCAATCAGACTCTTTTTAAAAACTAGTAAAGATCCTCATAAAGTAACTAATTGTTTATTTTTCATTTATTTCTTAATTTTTCGCTTATTCTTTTAAAAAAATCATTCCCGTAATTTTATTGAATATTTTAAATTATTATGTAAAAAATATAAATTATAATTCTATTATTTCGCTTTCACATTCAATTTATAATTTCGAAACGTTACAAAATTTAAGAAAGATATATGTTTATGAAAAACATGCGTAGCTAACCTGGAACACAACAATATGCACAACTTGGCATCAACAAGTATCACAACATAATACAAAACAACATAAAATATAAAATTGATGTGATGTACCGGTTCAACACTATCTGGCATTGCAAAACATCACATGGTTACCCAACAGTGTCATTTGGTTAGAATTCGTTTGAAATCAAATAAATTCCACAAAAATTTATGATATTTTTTTCTAAATAAAGCATTGACCAGCATTTCTCTCTCAAACTTGAGCTAGGATGAAAGGAAGATCAATATTTCAAGCACTTCAGACTAAATGCCTCCACACCAAATTTACTTGGCCACAAATTCCTCAAAACACAAGATATAACATGAAAATTTTATGAGATACACTATGTAATTGAACAGCTCCAATATTTCAAGCATTTCATAAAAATACTTCTGTTCTGCTTATTGAACAACGAGGTAAACCCATGACAATTTCAATTCTAAGCAACAAAAAGAACAGCTCTAGACGAACAGACTCTACGCACTCGCACTTGCAGCACCTGCCTGTTTCCGAGCTTTTTCTCTCATCACTGCTTTGACATAAATTTCATAGCAACAGCCTGAAAATAAAAAGGAAAAAAAGAAATAATTACAATTATGTGAGAGATTTATGATGAAAGACAAACTTGCCATAGTTCTACAACCATACTCATCTAATATCACAAACACTAGAAAAAACGAAATTTAAACATGCAGTGACTGTGATGATTCAGTCAGGAAAAAAAGGAAGAAACACACTCACACACAAGTACATATAATCTACAGCTGCATGTTGATATAACTTTAAAATTAATTTTTTCTTTTTAGAAGAAAAATAAATCTAATATACAAGTGGCCAAGGAGGGTGCTGCCTCTACATAAAAGTATTTGCAATAAGGACCTCTAGAAGTTCCTTAGATCTTCCCCTGAATACAAAGAATGACCTCTGAATAAAATGTTTGGAATCAATTAACTCTAACCACCTTGAAAGCTCTCTCATTCCCCTCTGGACAACCCCAAAGGAGTACTTTACAATAACAGAATTCACAAAAATCAGCATTTAAATTTGAGAGTATACCCAAAAGTAAACGGGAATCTCTTCATGACAGCCAAACATTAAGAATTGTTTTGGAAGACCAATCATCTTCACAGCAGTAAACTAACATGAAAACCTACTTATGCTCAGTACAACTAGAATTAGGCTTGTTATAACAAGCCAGCAACCTGATGTCCTCCTCCCGGTTCATCTAATCTTCTAAGAAAACATTCTAGATTGTCTTCATCCAAGGAAATGCAAATCTTCCATAAGGCAAGTTTACTAATGCTCCAACATCCAGAAGTTCAACATGAATTTTATAACTCAAGCTCCTCAGAGTGGTCGTTTAAAGAGCAAAAGTTACAAAAACTTCAAACAAAAATATAGAAAAATTACGAACTTAGTCCTCAAACTTTAGCTCATTTTTCAAATTGTCATAAATGTTTTTTCCGTCACAAAACAATGTCCGAAAATTTCAAATTCTTTTCAAATCATTAACTCTGTCCAACTTAACTTACAAAACACAACTATTAAGCTTGTTTGGATTCTCTCTTCTCTCCTTCTCCCCCCTCTTTTCTCAATCTTTGTAGATGGAAAAAAAAATAAATTGAAATATATTAATAAGCAGGCAAAGCCACCTCTGTCTCTTCCTTTCGCTTCTGCTGCTGGCATTTCCTCTCCTTGCCTCTGCTGCTACGAAATCTCTGTTGGCCAGCTGGTGGAAGCCAAAATAAAACGTGAAGGACCTGCATGTGGTCAAGATCGAGAAGTACTCGGTCGCAGAGCACAATAGGCAAGCCAAGTCTGAAGATTGTGAAAGTTGTCAGCAGGAAGCAGCAGGTCGTTTCCAGCGATGACTAAAAAACCAGCCATCTCCTTAAACTGAAACCTCTCCTTTTCTTTTTTCATCCCCTCAATTTTATCTCTTTCATATAATTTCTCGTACTTTTTTTTAACCTAAATACTAAATTGGCTCCTATACTATTTTTAAATATTCAAATTACTTCTTACACTATTTTTTTACACTTTTGGTCTCTCTATTCTTAAAAAAATATTTGTTTTGGTCCTTGTCTGTTAGTGCGACAAATATTCCAACGAGTTGACAAGTTTCTTGTTCTGATTGGAAAAATTTTCACATCAGATGCCATGTGTCCAGTGACATGGCATTTGACGTGGCAAGTTTTTAAAATCTGGGAACCCATGAACTAGTCTAAAGAAATAAAGAGAACCGAGTTTTTATCAATTGAACCAGTCTATGTATATAATTCCCACCTCCATTTCTCCTCCTCCACAGCTGCTGCCATCCCACACTGTCCTCCTCATCCTTCATTTTCAGGTTAAACCCAAGAAATAATGACCAAGATCCCCGACCTCATCCAAGCCGAGGTCTTGGCCTCAATGACCAATGCCATATTCAATATCGCCCAAACCTGATTCATCCTCAACACACTGGGCCCCCACCTTGACCACAAGACTGTAGATAGGGCCTACACAAAAGTGGAGGAGATTGCCACTTCCCTCTCCAAATCACTTGATGAACTCGTCCTTTGTCCACATCCTACTAACATGGACCGCCTTCAATAGTGTCCTTCATGGCAGAGGAGCAACAGTGCCACTTGATGAGATGTGCGAGGCCTATGGGAAGCTTTTAAAGTAGGTGGAGGCAAGGCTCATGAAGATTTATGAGTCAGTGGAAAAGGTAGCAGATGGCGCGCCTGAGAGCTCATCATCAATTGAGGAAATCAATGAGGAAGTTGTCAGGATCATCCACGAGGCATTGGGAATTTGTTAGTATTGTATACAGGCAGGTTCAAATCAATTGCCTTTATTTATCTGGACCTGTTCATGAATTCCTAGATTTTAAAAACTCACCACGTCAGATGCTATGTTACTAATAGGGGTATGCAACCGTCAGTTTGGTTGATTTCGGTAAAAAAAAAATTTAACCGAAAAAACCAACCTATATCATTTTTTAAAAATAAAAATAAAAAACCAACATATCTCACTTAACCAAACAGAACTGACCAAACCAGGACTTACAACCAAAATCAAACTGACCGGTTCTGGATGGGACTTAGAATTTTTAATTCTTTTGTTGGTTTCCAATTTTTTTTTGTTCCCAAATGAGACATAGGACTTTTAATAAATCCAACAAAAGTTGGACCAATGGCTTAATTAAAACAAGAAGCAGAAATTTCCTCAAAAACAAAAAAGAAGCAGAAAACCTCTCCTTGCAAGTTGGCTGGCAGCCAAACTTTGTAAAACCAAACTTGCGTAGAAATAACATCAGCCACATTAAATATAAAATGAAAATAAAAATACAAAATTAAACTAAAAATATATTTATGAGAGTTTGATACATAATCCAAGTTGAGGGTGAGCACCATGGACCCTCGCTGTGGTGGGCGACTGGTGAGTGCTGAGTAGGGGGGACCGCTGGACTGAAGGATGAGGGTGACTGGTGAGTGTGACTGAGTGAGTGAGAGTGTGAGATCATGAGGGAGAGATATTAGATGAGATGGGAAAGAGAAATAGGCACAGACTCACAGAGACGAGAGAGAGTCGAGTAGACTCAGGGGAGACTAGAGAGAGAGCTTTTGTGGACCTGTGGTTCAGCCGTTCTGGTCTGGACTCTAGATGGCTCACAACTGGACCTCCTCTGGTTCAATTGAGAAAGATGTGGGAGCAAGGGTGAGAGACTTTAGAAGTTGTTGAGGATTGAGGGTGTTTGTAGGATCGAGTGTAGGGGTTAACTATGAAGAGGGCTGAACTGGGGGATAATTATATATTATATTATATATAACTATAATTTAAATATAAAATATATATTCGATTATTCTTTTGGCTTGGTCTGCTGGTCCGGCGAACCATAATCAAACAGAATTTCAGTTTAACCAAGTTGGTTAAACTAATTTAGGGCAGTGAACTGCTTTAATCGAATCGGTTCCCCTAACCAGTACGGTTTGAACCAATTAAATCAATTCAATTGGTTCCTGCTCTCCTCTAGTCATCGAACACGTGACAGCTGATATTTAACAGACATGTATCCAACTTATTGCTGCATGGCATTACCACTGATGATGTTAATGGCATTTAACAGCCAGGGACTATAACATATAGTTTTTTAAGTAGCACCAAAAGTGAAAAAAAAATAGTACAGGGACTAATTTGAATATTTAAAAATAAAATATGTACCTACTTTTTAACCCTGAACCAAAATTGTCCATCTAATGCCCCTTGGCTTCTGTTTTAAGACTCATTGTTACCGTGAGATCAAATCCAGATAAATTTTTTAATGGCTCAATCAGCCAAATGGAAATGCTGATGTCAATAGTTGAAGTTCTACTGAAGTGGATTGTCAAGAAAATGAGGAAATCTTCTTATATTTCTCTAATCCTTATATTTTGGATCACCGTCGTTGTGGGTTGTTGAAGAAAATGATGAAATCTTCTTATATTTCTCTAAATCCTTATATTTCCAAGCACTTTTGTTGTGGATTATTGAAGAAAATGATAAAATCTCTTGTTGAGGATTTGCATGGTGAAGGGAGAGAGCTTCGAAGAGAAGGAGAGGGGGAGAGAGAAGAGAGAGAGTTCTATATATATATATATATATATTCTGTAAAAGTCCCGTTTTTTCCTATTAAAATTAATGCTGCCAGTGCCTTTGAAAAGAATTAAAGAATTTAGGGACTCTTTTGTAACAAAAAAATATTTAGGACTAAAATAAAAAAGGTTAATGTTTAGGAACTAAATTGGTAATTTGCTCTAAAAAAGTCAATTAGACAAGATCGGTTATGGAAGATAAAGCACTTTTCCTTGATAATTGGAAAACAGAATCATTGCTTACCAAATTTCCAACAAACATATAGGAAAGTTAGATTTCGTAATTTTGCATCCTTACTTTGAGAAGACAAAACTACAAGCATTTGGGGTAATGTGATCCCTCTCTTTCTCTCTAAACTCTCTCTCTAATCCCTCTTGCTCCTTCGTCACAACTACCCATTCCATCTTATTTTCTTATCCTTCCCTCTGCTTGGAGAATATTTTTCGGTCTTGCTAAGGTCTCTAGGACTGAGGTCGGCCTCGTCTGGCGTTGCCTTAATAATTTTTTTCCAGCCTGTAATGTCCTCGAATGTTTCCAAACGTTTCATTCTTGTTGACTGGAAATCTTTTGATGTTGCTTGTGACGGTAAAAAGCTTGATGGGTCAAGAATTAGTGAAAATGGGAGGGGCTCCCGCACCACAATCTCTCTGAATAAAGCTGAGGCCAAATGGTTGGTGGACGCATTAAGTGATTTTTATTGGCTTAAAAGTGGAGTCATGCGGGGCAAGAAATTGATTGATAATGCCCAACACCTCTATATCGTGCTCTGTCGGAATTGAAGAGGTCGAACGCTTGTTCTATCTGAGGTAAACAGAAATTCCTTCAAACGCATTTTCATTCCGGAGGGCTACCAAGGTGGGGGATGGTGGCGCATGATGACAGCAATCTTTGAGCTATTGGTGGTTCCGCTGGAAAGTCCTTTTGAAAAAGCCAAACCTGTTCCTCCAGTGTGCCTCCCAGATAGTCACAATGTTTCGGACGACCCTTCCGCATGCACACTTCTCTTCAACTGTCCTCAATGCAGATGCGGTGTGCAAATTCTGGTTGGAATAGTGGGATTGAAATCTTTTGCTGAGGTGCTGAAAGCAGACCGCGCGTCACCATTCCAGGTAGAGAAGGGATCCGACCCAATCTTTTCAAAATTCAAAATTCAAATTAGTGACCACTTTCCTGTGCTAAGCAGGGGAAAAGCTAAATCCATCTCTTCCAAACCCAATACGAATAGGCCCAAACCCACTCGGGCTGAAAAAGGAAAATGGATTGATCACGTGGGGACAAGCAAGGAAGCCCAGAAAATTCTTGGGACCAAGACTAGAGGCCCAAAGTTTAAAACAAGGAGCTCGAAGGTTAAATGGAGACCCAAACAAACCAACCAGACCCAAGACTTGGACCCTAAAGTGCTGAACAAGCAAGTCATGGGGGGTCCTTCACCAGTCACACCCACAGCGTCGAAGTTGTGCCCTAACAGTGGTGATGGTGAAGATATGGTCGTGCTTTGCTCTGAGATGAGGTACGTCGACTCTGTCCCCTATCATGAGTTTTCTTTAAATTCTGATCTCTTCCAATATGTCAACCATTTGGCTACTGGGTCTGTTGTTCCTCTTGAGGTGTTATCTCCGAATCATGAGGGTGATAGCCTTTGCGTTTTGGCTATTAATGAAGAGCCTGATTATTCTCTTTCTCCCATATCTTCTGAAATGACGAAGATTATTCAGCCGATTAGTGTGCCTGCTGAGTGGAGTGAAGCTCAGATATATTCTTTCTGGGTTATTCAGAATATAAGAGCTATTAGCCAAATGCTTGGTGTCTCGTATGACGGGATTGAAGACAGAGCTTTAGCTCTGTTTGCTGAGCTGGATAGAAGAAATGCTCAGAAGACTGAGAATAGTCCCTAAACAACAAAGGAAAGAATAAGCAGCAAGTTGGGGGTTCAAGGGAATTGAAACGACTCCAGTGCTCTATAAACTATGACAGAATCGAAGGTCATACAGAGGGAGCTAATGCAGAGAATTCTTCAGTGAATCAATGATAGAAAAAACTATATCTTGGAATGTTCGGGGTCTCAATGACCCAAGTAAAAGGAACACTATTAGAGGGTGTCTAGCTAGATGCAAATCAACGATTGTCTGCTTTTAAGAAATTAAAATTCAGGAGGTTATTGAGAAAATCATTAACAGTCTGTGGAATGTGAACTCTATTGGCTGGGTTTCTAGTCCGGCTAGGGTAATGCTGGGGGCATTTTGGTTATGTGGAATAAAAACGTTGTTGATTGCAAAGATATGCTCTTTGGGGGAAATTACCGCATCATGCTTATTTAACAACTCTATTACAGGTTCTGATTGGTTCTTCACTGGTGTGTATTGTAGAGACAACAGCGCGGAGCGGGCCTCCTTTTGGGATGAAATATTAGCTTGCTTCCACAGATGGGAAAATAAAGGTGTGATTGGTGGAGATTTTAACATGACCCCGAGGAGATGAGAGAGGTCCAGTAACCTGTTCTCTACTTCTGAAGCTAGTGATTTCCAACAATTTATTGATGTTTGCGGTCTGGTTGATCTTCCGCTGAAAGGGGGGAATTGGACGTGGAGCAATGACAGACATATTCCATCCTTTTCAAGGATTGATTGCTTTCTCGTCAGCCATGAACTCCTACTGGAAATGCCTAATCTTTCTCAAAAGGTATTTACTAGAACCCTCTCTGATCATTTTCCTATTGTTCTAGATCCTGGGGGTATCAAATGAGGTCCTTCCCCATTCAGAATTGACAATAAATGGTATTAAAGTTGAGAGTTTCAGGGTCATGGTTGAATCTGTGGAATAATTCTATCTACAGAGGGACACCTAGTTTCCGCCTTGCCAGCAAGCTTAAAAAACTGAAAGAAGAAATTACAGTGTGGGTTAAAGAAGTGGACAGGGTGGAGAATGGTCTAATCAGTGATCTCATGAAGGAAAATGGTATTCTTGATAAGCAGGATGGTGAGCTGGGCTTATCTGCTACTGACAGAGAAAGAAGGAATAATCTTAAACTTGAGTTAGCCTCCAAACTCAATCTGGAAGCTATTTCTTGGAAACAAAATGGTAGGGAAAAATGGCTCAAAGAAGGCGATAAAAATACTAAATATTTTCACTGCCTGGCCAACTACCGCAGAAGTATAAATTATGTTGAGGAACTTTGTATTGACAATTCCAGAATTGAGGGCAACAACGATATGAGGGACAGTGCTCGCAATTGTTTCCAAAATTTGTTCACCGAAGATTGTTCTTGGAGACCGAAATTGGATAATTGCCTTTTTAACAGATTGGATGAGGCTGATGTTTCCCTACTTGAAGCTGAATTTTCTGAAATGGAAGCTTATGATTGTCTTATGAGCTGTGAGGGTGATAAAGCTCCAAGTCTAGATGGTTTTAACACGAAATTTCTTCAACTGTTTTGGGGTGTGGTTAAGAAAGATATCATGGATTTCTTCATGGATTTCCACAAGAACTCCTCCTTTGTCAAATCTCTGAATGCTATTTTATGGTTTGATTCCAAAAAGGAAGAATGCTTAAAAAATTAAAGACTTCCACCCTATCAGTTTGGTAGGCTGTGCATACAAACTTCTCTCTAAAGTGTTGGCCTCTAGATTGTCCAAAATTCTTGGGTCGATCATTGGGGAAAATCAGCAAGCTTTTGTGCATGGTCGGCAAATATCCGATGCCATCCTTATGGCCAATGAGGTGGTAGATGATGTGATCCGAAATAAAAAAAGTGGCATCTTAAGTAAGCTAGACATGGAGAAAGCCTTTGACCATGTCTCTTGGGGTTTTGTTGATCATATGCTTGAGAATCTTGGATTCGGAACTAAATGGCATAGCTGGATTAGAGAATGTATTACTACCACCCCTGTTTTGCGGTGATGATAAATGGTGATCCATCAAAGTTTTTTGATGCTATTAGGGGTTTAAGGCAAGTTGATTCCCTCTCCATACTTTTATTTATTATTGTCATGGAAGCACTTAACAAGCTTGTAATGCAAGCTCGATCTATTGGGACGTTCCGAGGCCTTCTAGTGGGAAAGAATAAGTGTCAACTGGAATTCTCACATTTATTCTTCGCTGATGACACTTTTTTTTTGTCAAGATAATGTTAATAACATCTTACGCTTTCGTTGCATTTTATTGTGTTTTCAGGCTGTCTCAGGGCTGAAGATTAATATAGATAAATCTGAACTGATTAATCTGGGGGATAATTCTGCTGGTCCTCTTGCTTATGCTCTCGGTTGCAAATCTGGCCAACTTCCATTAAAATATTTGAGTGTACCTCTTGGTGCTAGACATAAAGACAAAAACAGTTGGGAGCCAATTATTGATATGTTTTAGAGCACACTGGCATGCTGGAAAAGTAAACTCCTATCTAAGGGAGGGCGTTTAACTCTAATCAAAAGCACCTTATCCAATCTCCCCATTTATTTTTTATTGGGGCTCACTATTCCCAAAAATGTTGCCAAAAAACTTGAAGCTATTCAATACAGATTTTTTTGGGGGGATGACGCCACGAGGAGGAAGTTCCATTTAGTTAAATGGGAGCATATCCAAAAACAGACCAAAGATGGTGGCTTAGGCATAAGATCAATATTGTGTCTTAACAAAGCTTTACATGGCAAATGGATTTGGAGGTTCTGGAATGATAATGACAGCTTGTGGAAGAGAGTTATTGCTTGTAAATGGTTTGGCAACGATACGTCTGATTATAGTCATGTTAATAGGAACTCTTTTGGTTTCAGTCTTTGGAAGAGCATTATGACTTCCAAGGAGCTTGTATGGAACAACTGTAAATGGGTGGCCGGGAAAGGAGACAAGATCAGGTTTTGGCAGGATATTTGGTGTGGTCAGTTAAGTCTGCAAAATCAGTTTCCTCACATTTATACTATTGCCAAAGACAAAAACATGCTTCTAGAAAAAGCTTACAGGATCAGCAACCCCCTGGTTTAGGATGTATTTGTCACAAGAAATTCAAAAGATTGAGAGGTGATGGAATATGTGAATCTGCACCGGTTGCTGGCTGATGTGAATATGGGGACTGAGCCTAATAAATTATGCTGGAATTTGTGTAAAAAAAGGCTCCGTTACAGTTAAATCCTTCTATAAATTCTTAATTGCTAGCGCGGATTCTGCTATTGTTTTCCCTCGCAAGATTAACTGGAATTACAATGTTTCTCCCAGAATTTCTGTCTTTGCTTGGGAAGCCTCTTGGGTTGTATTCTCACCATTGATAACCTCATGAAAAGAGGTTATGCCATGGTTAACTGGTGTACTATGTGCAGAAGAAACTATGAGTCTTGTAACCACCTTCTTTGGTGTCTGGTTGCCTTTGAGCTATGGTCTATGATCTACAAGCTTCTTGGCATCTCCTGGGTTATTTCTGGATCTGTTAAGGATCAATTGCTGGCTTGGGAAGGGCTTAAAACAAGGAATAGATGGCATAAAGTAATCCCATTAACTATTTTACGGATCATTTGGAAAGAAATAAATTATAGGATATTTGAGGGTAAAGAGACAAATTTTGATTTTATCAAAGAATAGGTGGCTGTACTTTTTGGTACTATTGTACTTGGCCACAATCTTGACTCTTTTGAGGATTTAGGTTCGATTGTAAATATTCTCACTGAGCTCTAAATCCTCTTTCTTGTATATTACGTCTCCTGACGTCCATTTTAATTGCATTTCTCTCTTTTATCTCAAAAATAATCTGGGGTAATGTGAAGGATTTATTACCTTTTCTTGATAATGGAAAACAGAAGCATTTATCATCATACTTCCAACAAACATAGGCAAATTAGATTTTGACTTTTCCCTTCATATGGACAATGCAACACTACCAAGCTTAAATTGCATTTGGTTTAAACTAATTATTCTCACTCAAGTCCTAAATATAGTTATTTGATCCGTAAAAATTATTTATAATTTACACATAATTTACACTAAAAAACACCACTTTTGATGTTAATGTGTTTCAATTTTTTAGTATAAATGCTTTACAATACTTAATCCAGCATAAGCAGGAAAGCTAAGGGTGTTGAATTTTAAAAATATCATGACCACAAAGTTTTGTTTGATTCAGATCTATTCTATTCTCATTCAAGTCCTAGACTAAAACTATTTGATGCATAACTAGATCAAGATCACTCCTATCTTAAGTGCACAACTATGGATTTTGTATTGACAGTGATCAAAATATGTAATATCCCACGCCAGAAATTTAGACTCGAGATGGCATAAATTAATTTTAAGAATAATAATAAAATATTTAATTTTAATTTTTTAGAATTGTTTTTTAAATATTTGCATTTTGGATGTTTTTGAAAACAATTTCAAAATGAAGGATCCAAAATAAAAATAACGGAGAACCCATTTAAAAAGAAAAATTGAAAGAGCCAAAGTGCAAAAATGGGGAAAACGGTCATGTAGGACAGCCACGTTAGTAGCACGGTCAGTCGTTGTGCGCCGCATGGTGAACACGCTAGCACGCGTTCCACGCAGGTAATTCACATGCCAAACAATCCAACGGCACGTAGTCGCTCCAGCGCGTGCAAATAGCCCATATCCATTCCCCCATGAGGCGCAATCAAATGGTCCGCGTGCCTTCAATTAAATGGTTCGGATTTGTTTCTCGAATAAATGGGATCTTACGGCTGAGATCAATCCACGTAGCCCCGAATGGACAGCGCAAATCAAGAGAAGAGGAGTATTTAAACTCCTCTTTCACCGAAACTCTAACCCTAGCCGCACACCTACTCGCCAGAGAAGAAGAAGGGCGGCCAGAGGAGAAGCCAACCACCATCGCCGCTGCATCAGAGATCCAAATCGATGCTGGTAAGCACGATTTTCTCCTGTTTTTCCTGTTTTTCCATTCTAAACTATCCAAAACACTTCTTGATGCAAGAAAACTCGAGAAAAAGCAGTAAACGAAGGGCGGAGCTCGACCGAGCTACCGCAACCGAAATTGAAAAACACTTCCGTAAAGAAATTCTTTCCCGTTACTTCTGTTTCTCAACCCTCGGCCATCTAACATATTTTACAGTGTAGGGTGACCCAATAAGCCGCAAAGGACGAGCGGCGGAGCCCAGTTGAAAACACAAGTCTCAGTTTTCTTCCTTTTTCCACCAATCGACGCCGCCTAACCACGAATTGAGCATATTTTCACCCAGAACCGCCTGAAACTAGCCTAATCGAGAGGAGAAGCCGTAGAAGGCAGAACCAGTGGCGCAGCACGGCGGCCAAAACCCTAGACTGACCCCGATGAGATTCTTTTTGCCCCTTTTGGCCGTTTTTCGCGTATTTCCATGTTATTTTGACGTAAGTTTTGATTTTAGCAAAAAAACCTAAGAAATCCAGGAATCGGCAACTATTGGGAAGCGTAGTGAAAAAAATGGTGTTCCAGACACCGACCTAGGATAAAGATCCCTCACCTCTTTTCCCTGTTATGGCTAAATTGATAATAAACGAAAATCTTAGTTAATCTGCAGTCCTTTAATTAATTAAGTACTGATGGCCAATAAAGCAAGTAACCGATCAGTCTATACTTGTTTGAGTTTTAATTGCAGTATTTATTTTTTCAGTTGTTTCCTTTACTTATTTATTCACTATCCTGCTCACTATAATTTATTTGCTTTAAATCTATGACTAACGTGGTAAGGTTCCTCAGTCTATATTGTTCGGTCACTCTATTGCGTGCACAACATGTTTATATCAATTTAATATGTTTTTTAATTCATGTGCCTATCTTAAAAATGTGCACTCATATATTTGTGATATAGATGTACAGACCCTACAACACCTCGCTCACGACTGTGCTTAATTTGTATTTGGAAAACCTAAATTATTCAGGCTTTAAGGCCACACTGAATTCATTTATTTTATTCCACAACTTCTAATCGTAATTCGTAAATTATGCTGATTTTTATTTATTTTGATTTTATTTAATTTTATTTTAATTTAATTATTTAATCGTCATTTTTTTAAAATAAACGAATTTAAAGAAAAACGGAAAACGGGGGAAAAAATCCCGAGAGAAAAATCCTACGAGAATGGACTGCCCGCGCGTTAGTCCGTGCGCATGTGCGTTCACGACAGGTGCAGAATGTTCGCACAGTTTGCACGTCCCATTGTGCGTGGCGCAAAGGATAGGCCTGCACGCGTGCCTAGTCGCACGCAGGTGAGACTCATCTGCGCGCGTCACATCGCATGTAGACAAGCAGGCACTGCACACTGTGCACGTGCTGTCTGCGCAGCAGGCTTGCGTGGATAGGCCTACGCGCCTGAGGCCTGCGCGCGGAAGGGTAGCCCGGCATCTACAGTCTAGGCCAGCAACGCACGCGCTGGGCTGGTGAGGTCACTGCCACCCCGGGCAGTGTACCGCCGCCCACCTTGTGTAACATGTTGCTGCTGGTGGTGCCGCCAGTGGTGGAGGAGGTTTTTCTCCTCCCTTTTTCGTGCCAAACATCCTTTTACTCTCTCTTCACCAGATTTTACCACTTGTTGCAAATCTAACAACTACTATTTTCTATAAATAGGGGTCCTTCCTCCCATTTTCTCCACACTTTTGTTCTTCCACCTTTCAAGAGTTAGAGAGAGAGAGAGAGAGAGAGAGAGAGAGAGAGTGATCTAGAGAGAGAAGGAGATGAAGAAAAGAAGAATGATGTAGAAGAAATTATTAAGGTTTTGGTAAAAAATTTAATATTTTTTTAAACGTTTTAAGGAGTATTTTTAGACAAAAAGAAAATATTAAATTGATAATTATGTGATTTTGCCGGTTTTGCATACTTTGTATTTTGTAAGCTTAATAAGTTGAATTGTTCTTAATTTCAAATATGCTATGTGAGTGATAAACACTTGATGATTTGCATGTAATTATAATAATATAAAACCGATAAGGTTATCTAGAAAATAAAAGGAATAAAAAAAAAATATGTGGAATGAAGCATAAATGGTCCGAAATATGTATTTGTATTGACATGCATAACGCATCAAGTGTTTCATTAACCTCTTTATCACTAAGGGGTATCTGTTCCCCTATTCCCATCCGGGATATCTGTTTTCTCCCTCCCCCATCTGATCTGAAAAGATGTAAGATGACTGCTCCTTGTGGATGAGAGAATGGTGACGCGAATATCTGTTAGTAGTCAACTTTAACTATGTACTATCGTGACCATAAAATATCTGGTAGGACCACTATGGTTGGTACGATCGTGGGCATAAATCGTGCCACGATTTGACAAGCTGGAATGTGCCTAAACAAATTGTCGTTATCTGAATCTGATCTGATCATTCCACATAAGTAGTCGGAATTCTATATCGGCCTTCAGAGATTGAAGTTGTAATGACTTCGCGAAGCATGACACGAAAATCTGAGCATTTCATGATTTATTTGATTTTCTCTATTGTTTGGTATGTTGTGTTTATTTTGATTGTTGGCTACAATGTGATATTTTTTTTTAATAAATAAATTGTTTTTATAAAGCAAAATAGGTCTATAACGTAACCAAATAGTAAGTGTATGTTAAAACAATTCACCCTTTAAAACGTTACGATATTATCTAAATACTGTTTTTGTTACCGAGCATATGAAACTCACTCTTTTCATGCCCCCCTCCCCCCAGATGAGGAAGATAATGAGGAACCGCCAGCTGACCTACTCGTTGAAGTTTATGAGGATCCTGTGAATTCGCAAAACTTGAGTGCATGATCGTTCTCGCACTCTGATGAGTCTAATAGTATAATGAAAGAAGCGGTTTCTTTTATATTTTGACATTGTATTTTGCAGTTACTTCATGGCTCAGTTATATGTATAATTGGAACTTATATATTTGTACTAATTTGCTCAACTGCATATAATTTTTATCATGCATTCGTAATTCTGTTTCTGTATCTGACACCCACATCTCTTAATTAGCATCTGGGATGTCACAGACCCCTTAAAGCTAAATAGTAGATAATAGAGAGAATACACATAAATAAATTGTGTCAAATAAACAGGCTTACTGAGTGCCTAGGAAAAGAGTAAACGGACTTGGTACATAGGGTAAACTCTACCGTAAATGTTATTCTCAGTCGAACGGGGCTGAGAAGTCCCATATCGGAAGGAATTGGGAATTGATTGAATTACACTCATACCGGACAGGGTATTGAGGCGATTGTATATTTGCCGCCCATTATCGGAAGTGGTATGGGAACGGCCGTTTGATTTATGGAGTGAATGTTTGGTCCACGTGTAGTGGAGACCTTTATGGACTTTCAGCGGCACCAGTAGGTAAGTGAAAATAATAAAAATTAATTGTTGTTAGTCTTTTAGAATGCGTAGTGTGAATTACTATTTTGATTCTTATCTTCATAAATGACATTTAGGAACTTACAGGTGAGTTAAAAAAAATATATATTTTCAGATAAACGAATTTATTTTAAAAATGAACTCCATTGGTTGTTTTACGATTTCTACAAACTTTTGATTTTCTGTATCAGTGGTAAGGTGTTGATATTCTTATTGATCTAGTGTAACTCACCCCTTTATTATTAACCATTTCAGATCAGAACGATCAAGATCCGAATCTTGAACAATAAGAAAACTAGCTAGAAGTTGTCTCTCCGTTTCTCCAGTTTCAAGCAGAGGTTGATCACATTAGTTTTACTCATTACACTTTTTATTTATGTTCTTTAAGGGCATTCTCGTATCCCTATTAGGCGTTTTAATCAAACTGTGCAAGAAATATAACCCTAAACTCTAAGTTGCTTCCGCTAATTAATAAATTTCACTATTATTTTAATTCCCTAATTTTGAGTTTTTACAGTTGGTATCAGAGCTGCGTTTCTCGAAACCATTCCTTGAACATAGGGTTAGAGTAATTCAATGCAACCCAAATCTCAAACCTTTGTTATGAAATGTAGGTACAAAAACATGAGAAGAGGAAGACCCCCGTTAAATAGAGCAGCTCGAGAAGGATCACTTCGGGAGGATGTTGATCGGCTCTTCAAAATGCTTGGGAGATTCATCTTTGTCTAGTAGGCTAGGGAGGAGAGAAAGGAATTGCCTGATCCCCCTCCACCACTACCACAGTATAAACCACCTCCACACCGAGAGGATCTAGTACCACCACGGTAAAACTCTGCTCCTCCACAGTATCATTCGACACCGTCATAATACAATTCGGTGCCTCCACCATACAACTAGGTGCCGCCACAAGGCTACCCGGTTCCTCTCCAGCATAATCCAGTTTCCCTTCAACAGGATCCAACTCCACCCACGATGGACTCAAACTACATCGAGAGGTACAAGAGACTCAATTCATCTACTTTTACAGGGATATCCACTTTTGAAGAAGCTGAATACTGATTAGTAGAGATAGAGAAAGCCTTCGCAACCCTTGGAGTAGTTCCCGAACATAAGGTTATTCTTACCACTTACATGCTTGTAGGTGAGGCAGGGCGTTGGTGGCAACTGAAGCAAGCTACTCTATCCACTCCAGTCACCTGATAACAGTTTCTGACAACCTTCAATGTTGAGTACCTTCCAGAATACCTCCGACATTTGAAGGAGATAAAATTTTCTATCTGGACCTTAGTCTAGGGAGATTTGTCAGTATCAGAATATGCTCGAAAATTCTTGAAGTTAGGCCGATAATTTCCTGAGAGCATAATAAATGAAGGCAGGAAGACAAAAAGGTTTGAGTGGGATCTCCGTCCTAGGGTCAGACAACAGTTTTATGTCTTCGAGCTCAGCACATATTCAGCAGTCTTGGACAAGGCACAATTGATAGAGAGGAACCTCCGCATTTTTCCCCAGCAATGGGCAACTCCAGACTCCCGGTTCCACATCCAGGCCAATACTTACTACACTGAACTAGCAGAACAAGAGACCAAGACCCACAACTCAAGCTCCTTCCTAGGCCTCGTAACAGAATGCGACAAGGGTTGCCAACACTGTGGCAAGGATCATGGAGACCGACTTTACTATCGTCTCACCAACACCTGCCGCATATGTGGAAGTGCTCATCACTACGCAATAGAGAGTCTGCAAAATCATAATTAGGCTAGACTCGCAGTTCAGAGCAGAGTCTATACACTCACCCAACAGGATGCTGAAGCCAACCCAGATATAATACAAGATAAGTATACTATCTGCAACCACCTTGCATATGTTTTAATTGATACTAATACTTCACATTCTTTTGTTTCATATGCTTTTACTCAAAATTTAAATGTATTACTTGAAAACATTGATTATGTACACTTCGTGTCAACACATGGGAGTGAGACATTACTGGGGAATATTATATATAAAGGTTGTATCATAAAAATAGCAGGTAGGGAATTGAGCGTAGATCTTATAGCACTTAACACAGGATAATTTTGATGTAATTTTAAGAATGAACTGGTTAACGACTTATCACGCTACTGTGGATTATTTTCATAAAAAGCTTGTATTCAACATTTCTAATGAAGAGTTTTTCACGAATTAATAAACAAAATTTAGATATTGTTTACACGTGATAACTGCATTGTTTATCAAATGTCTTTAACTCATTTATTCTTTCCACGCTAGGCAAACCTAAGAAAGAGATTTGCACTCAAGATATTCCGATTGTCCAAGATTTTCCGAATGTATTCCCTAATAAACTACTAGGATTGCCAATAGATCGAAAAGTTGAATTTGCCATAAATCTACAGTCTGACACCCAACCCATCTCGGTTGCCCCATATCGAATGAGTCGTATCGAGATAGAAGAATTGAGAAAACAAATCAAGGAGTTGCAGGATAATGGGTTCATCCGATATAGCATATTCTCTTGGGATGTTGAAGTCACGTTCGCAAGAAAAGGTGATGGGTTTTTGAGGTATTAACTACAGAACTAAACAGGATCACAATTAATAGCAAATAATCCCTCCTCAGGATTGATGATCTTTTCAACCAATTACAGGGTGCCTAAATTTTTTCCAAGATCAACCTACATTTGGGATACCATCAAGTGAAGATCAAGACAGAAAACATTCCTAAGACAGCCTTCGGGACCCAATATGGGCACTATAAGTTCCTGATCATACCATTCGGATTCACTAATGCATCTGCAATTTTTATGGATTTGATGAACATGGTCTTCAGGCCGTTCTTGGATTAATTTGTAGTAATATTCATTGATGATATCATAGTCTACTTTAAGCGCAGAAAAGAGCAGGCTCAGCATCTGACTCAGTTCTTACAAGTTTTTAGGAAAAAGAAACTATACGCAAAATTGAGTAAGTAGGGATTTTATCTCTAGCAAATTTCCTTCATATGACACATAATATCAAAAGATGTAGTGTCAGTAAATCCCGACAAGATTGATGTAGTGATAGGTTGGAAACAGTTATTTCGGTCAAGGAAGTTCGAAGCTTCTTGAGTATGGTAGATTATTACCGCAAGTTTGTAGAAAGATTCTCAAATATAACCGCTCCTCTAACACGACTTACGAAAAAAAATGTCAAATTTGAGTAGAATGAGGAATGTGAAAAAAGCTTTACAGAACTTAAGGAATGACTAATTACCGCACCAGTCTTGACTCCACTGAATGGAACGGGTGGGTATACATACAGTATACAGTAATGCGTCCTACCAAGAACTGGGTTGCGTTCTTATGCAGAACAAGAAGGTCATAGATAATGGGTCCAGGCAGTTGAAAACTCGTGAAAAGAATTACCCCACCCACAACTTGGAACTTGCCGCAATTATCCACGCCTTGAAGACATGACGTTATTACTTATATGAGAAAACATTTGAAATCTATATGAACCATAAGAGTTTAAAGCATATATTCACCCAGAAAGACCTCAACATACGTCAGAGGCGTTAGATAGAACTCCTTAAGAATTATGATTGTAAAATCCTGTATCACTTGGACAAGGGTAATGTAGTAGCCGACGCCCTTTGCAGGAAAAATGTAGATATGTTAACTCACATAATGGTCTCTGAGTGCAGAATGATAAAGGCCACACAGCAGATACAGCTCCAAGACTTAGAAAGGACCACATGTCTAACTCATTTAGTAGTCCAACACGAGTTAATCTAGAGAATAACAACTGGCCAGTCCTACTCTAATAGCTCTCAGAAAGGACGCAGAACAGGGTTTGAATTTAGAATTCCGAGTCTCTACTGATAGGTTGCTCAGGTTTCAAGATATGTAGTGTGTTCCTAGTTATAGCGAGTTGAAGAAGAATATCATGACAGAAGCTCACAATTCGAAGTTCACCATACATTCAGGAATTACTAAGATGTACCAAAACATGCAGTCCTAATTCTAGTGGGGCAGGATGAAAAAGAGAATTGTTGATTTCATCTCCAAGTGCATTGTATGCCAACAGGTCAAAGCAGGGCATCAACACCCAAGCGGGCTACTCCAGCCTTTACCAATCCTGAAATGGAAATAGAAACATATCACCATGGACTTTACAACAGGATCGCCTAAGGCATGCTCGGGACACGATGCGATATGGGAGATTGTTGACTGACTCACCAAGTCCTCCTATTTCCTGACTATCAGAATGATAAATCCCTTGGACAAGTTAGCTAGAATCTATATTCGGGAAATAGTCAGATTACATGAAGTTCTGGTGACAGTGATATTGGACAGGGACCCCAGATTCACCTCTCAATTTTGGATAATTCTTCAACAAGCAATGGAGACGAAATTGTCTCTTAACACAGCATTCCACCCCCAGACAAATGAACAATCAGAGCGAACTATTCGCACATTGGATGATATACTCAGAACTTGTGTTATAGATTTCAGAAGACACTGGGATGACCACTTACCCCTGGTAGAGTTCGCTTACAATAACAATTATCAGACAAGTATTGGTATGACTCTATATGAGACATTATATGGCCGACCTTGTAGGTTACCAATCTGTTGGGAAGAGGTGGGCGACAGGAAGAAATTGATTAGCCTAGATCTTATAAATGAGACCACAGTGAATATTGTCAAGATCAGGAAAAACATTCAAACGGCCTAGAGTGGACAGAAAAGTTATGCGAACACCCAAATGAGAGATTTGGAATTTAAAAAAAATGATCGAGTGTTCCTTAAGGTCATCCTCTTTAAGGACATCACCAGGTTCGGAAAAAAGAGAAAGTTGAACCCCGATTCATCAGACCATTTGAGATTTTGGACAGGATTGGAATATCCGCCAACAGACTAGCACTGCCTCCAGAGCTATCCATAGTCCATAACGTCTTTCATGTGTCGATCCTACATAAGTATAATCTTGATTCTTCACATGTTTTGTCCTACAAGTCACTTCCACTTCAGAAAAATTTATCTTATGAGGAGGTAGTGGTAACGTATTTTGGACTGGAAGAGCAGAGTACTTTGCAACACAGAAATCCTATTTATCAAAGTACTATGGTAAAATCACTCGTAGGACGAAGCTACCTAGGTGTTGGAATCAGACTTCAAGATCCGATATCCTCAACTGTTTGACTAGAGGGCAACAATTTGATAAACCAAATTTTCTTAAAGAAGGAGAGTTGCAACATCCCAAACCCAAAATTTAGGCTCGGAATAACATAAATTAATTTTAAGAATAATAATAAAGTATTTAATTTTAATTTTTTAGAATTTTTTTTTTAGATATTTGCATTTTGAATGTCTTTAAAAACAATTTAAAAATGGACCAAACTGGAAATAAGAGAGAATCCATTTAAAAAGAAAAATTGAAAGCAGGGGCCAAAGTGCAAAAATGGGAAAAGCGGCCACGTAAGACGGCCACGTAAGCAGCACGGTTAGTTGTCGTGCGCCACGTGGCGGACACGTGAACATGCGTTCCACAAGAGCAATCCTTGTGCCAACCGATCCAACGGCCTGTATTCACTCCCACGCGCACGAATAAATGGGATAAGATAGCTGAGATCGGTCCATGCAGGCTCGAATGGACGGCCTAGATCGAGAGAATGAGAGTATTTAAACTCCTCTTCCACCAAAACCTTAACCCTACCCGCACACCTGCTCGTCGGAGAAGAAGAAGAAAAAAAGCGGCCGAAGGAGAAGCCAGTCACCGTCGTTGCCGAACCAGAGACCTAAATCGATGCTGGTAAGCACAATTTTCTCCCATTGGTCCCGTTTTTCCATTCTAAGCTACCCAAAACACTTTTTGATGCAGAAAAACTCGAAGAAAAGCCATAAATGAAGGGCGGAGTTGGCCTAGCCGCCGCAACTGAAACTAAAAAACACTCTGGTGAACTCAAAATCCTTTCCCGTTCCTTCCGTTTCTCGATGGCCATCTAACGTATTTTCCGGTGAAAGGGTGACTGAAGAAGCCACGAGCCGCAAAGGACGAGCGCCAGACCGCGGCAGAGCCACCACGTTGGAGATCGAAAACATTAGTAAGTCTCGATTTTCTTCCTTTTTCCACCAACAGACGCCACCTAATCACGAATTGAGTAGGTTTTTACCCAGAATCGGCCGAAACCAGCCTGCCTGAGAGGAGCCGCCGTATAAGGCAGAACCAGCGGTGGTGCCGTGCCGCAGATTTTTTTTGCCCTTTTTGACCCTTTTTTGCGTATTTCCACATTATTTTGACGTAAGTTTTGATTTTAACATTAACATAAAACCCAATAAATCCAAGAACCGGGAACCGCTGGGAAGCATAGTAAAAAAAAAGCGGTGTTCCGGACACCAACCTAGGGTAAAGATCTCTCATCCCTTTTCCCTGTTACAACTTCATTGAAACTAAACTGATAATAAACGGAAATCTAAGTTAATCTGCGGTCCTTTAATTAATTAAATACAGGCGGCCAATAGAGTAAGTAACCGGTTAGTTTATACCTATTTGAGTTTTAATTGCAATATTTATTTTTCAGTCGTTTATTTTATTTATCTATTCACTATCCTACATACTATAATTTATTCACTTTAAATCTATGACTAATATGGATAGATTCCTCAGTCTATGTTATCCGATCACTCCATTGTGTGTACAACATGTTTATATTAGTTTAATGTGTTCTTAATTCATGTACCTATCTTAAAAATGTGCACTCGTATGTTTGTGATATAGATGTGAGGGCCCCTTAGGCCTAAATAGTAGATAATAGAGAGAATACACATGAATAAATTGTGTCAAATAAACAGGGCTTACCGGTGCCTAGGGAAAGTGTACGAACACGATGCTTAGGGTAAACCCTACCGTGAACGTTACTCTCAGTCGAACGGGACTAAAAAGTCTCATACTGGAAGGGACTAAAAATTGTTTAAATTACACTCATACTGGGTGGGGTATTGAGGCGATTGTATGTTTGACACTCATTACCGGACGGGATATAGGAACGACCGTTTGATTTATAGCGTAAATGTTTGGCTACGTGTAGTGGGGACCCCTATGGACCCCTAGCGGTACCGGTACGTAAGTGAAAATGATAAACGTTATTGCTGTTGGTATTTTAGAATGCGTAGTGTGAATTAATATTATGATTCTTATATTCATAAATGATATTTAGGAACTTATAAGAGAATTAAAAAAATTAATGTTTTCAATTAAACGAGTTTATTTTAAAAATAAATTTTATTGGTTGTTTTACAATTTCTATAAATCTTTAATTTTCTGTATCAGTGGTAAGGCGTTGATATTCTTACTGAACTAGTGTAACTCCCCCCCTTTAATATTAATAATTTCATATCAGGACGACCAAGATCCGGATTCTGAACAGTAAAAAAACTAATTAGAATGTTGCCTCTCCGTTTCTCCAGTTTCGAACAGAGGTGGATCACAACAGTTTTCCTTATTACACTTTTCATTTATGTTCTTTAAGAGCATTAACCCTATTGGGCATTTTAATCAAACTATATAAAGAATGTAACCCTAAACTCTAAACTGCTTCCGCTAATTAATAAATTTCAGTATTATTTTATTTCCCTAATTTTGGCCTTTTACAAAATATATATATATATACACACACACATAAGCACCTAATTTGAATTGGATATGGAATTAATCTAGAATTAGACTATGATTTTCATTTAATTTCCATTACATTTCTATTCTTATTCCACAAAATTGAAATTTGAATCAACATTAGGATAGTAGTATTATTTTTAGTAAAAATAGTATAATATACAGGCATCAATTGTATAGCCTAATAGTACATAAAGCTTTATAGGTCTATAAAAATATCAATCAAGTCTAATTTTTGAGATAAAAATATCAATCAAATCTATTAAATCATCATAAGTATAAAAACGATGAACCTTTATTAGAAAACTTAGGTTTCGAAACCAATACTCTTGACCTTATAAAAAGAAAATTCTACGCCCTCAAAAAACCTTCTCTTCTTTCCTTCCAAATAACTTATAAGGTAACCAGAGGGATAAGGCTAATATCTTATTTTAATGCTTATCCCCATGAATGCCCCTTCATGCTCCAATCTTCCCTCTTACCTAAACAACCATTATCCAATTAACCCCCAATGGACTAAAAAACTATAGAACAATGTCGATAAGAGAAGTAGCACCAGAGAAGAAGATGATTACCCGACTTCGCATGTCTCTTACATAAATAACATCTATCCACAATAACTATTCCCTTTTTAATGAGATTATCCATGGTTAAAGTACATTCCCTTGTCACTTCCCTTGCAAAGAAGGCCATTCTAGGTGTAAAAGCCCCCAAAGCAATTTCTATAAGAATTGCACAGTGGCTCTTCTCACCCTTTGCTAAATAGAGATAGTAGGATTTTACCAAAAAGACCCCTTTTGAATTGAGTTTCCAATCTGGGTAATTCAAGGTTTCCTTTGACCTTTTACGATATAGACAAACAATGGAATAAACTGACATATTCATTCACCTCCCAAGTCTAAATCATCAAGATCTGTGGTCAAATCCAGCACCCAAATACCATTATTTGGGGTGTTGGAGAAAGATTCTGCTGTTGTCGCCTCTTTTTTCGAAGCTAAGGAATAAATAAGTAGATAGCGTTGTACAAATGTTCCACCTCGTTCCATACATCCGACCCGTAAGCTTTACTAAACCTTAGATGTGTTCTACTTTGCTTCCCAGCGGTATCTGATCTCAAAATCAATATGACCAAGTTTGAGTTGGTACCAACCAGAAAAGGTTGGGATTCAATTTTCCTTCTCAGATTTGGGACATAAGGTGCCTACATTTCCATAAAATATTTGAGACTGTCCCTTGGGACTCAATTGTGAGTAGGTCTGAATTTAGACTTGCGAAATGGAAAAAGAGTTAACCTTTCAAAGGAGAAAAGTTTGGTACTGACTAAGAACAACTCTAGCTAATTTATCAATTTATTATTTGGCGCTTTTAACTATTTTGGTCAATGTGGGGAAAAAAAGAAAAAAGAAGCTATCAGTGATGCTCTCTATGGGATGATTCTGATGAGAAAAGTAGCTTCCACTTGGTGGCTTGAAATGCAATTAAAGGCCCATTTATGGAGTGTTCTAGGAGATACATCAAAATAAGCATAATTATGCTACACTTTTTTATTTCAAAGAAATAGCTATGACATTTACGTTTAATGAACAGAATGTCATAAATCCAAAATTTTTTAGAAACATGGCCAAGATTTTTCATAATAACTTTCATGAACTCCATCTTATTTCTTTCAAAGTGTTATTCATTTTTTCTTTCCAGAGAAAAGAAGCGTATTAGAAGTTGCATCCCAGTGCATCCATCCCATGTAGGCCTTTCCCAAATAATGTCTTCAAAGTTAAACGTCAAAAACAAGCTAAAGGCACAACCAAATTTTTTTTTCCAGGTGCATCAAAGATTACAAAAACCAGACTGGAACCATCAACTCTACTAATCACCAAAAAGAGCACAATAAGATATCTTCTATCATTTTTTCAACCTTATCAACAATAACTTGCATACCTGCAACTACAACAATCGTTAGTACATCCCCCATTCTTTTTATCCGCCAAACACCCTTCTTATGTGAGTTGAATCTCTTCAGAGCTGGATCCTCAACCAACAGCTGCATGAGTATGAAAGCAAGAATAAGCTGGTGCTCCAAGTGAACCAGACACATGTCTGAAGAAGTACAGAAAACTAAGTAATATTTACCATTTTTTTAAAAAAACGTTGACCCAGAAATGATCAAATTTACATATAAGATTAGCAGTTAAAAGCTATTATCTCCTACCGTGAAGGACCCTTCCACCGCCATTCAGCCACATGCACACACAAGCTCAAATATAAATTTCAAGCTAAAAAAAATAAAAAACTAAATCGTCCAATAGTCCTTTAATTTGATACTGAACAAATTTAACTCAATCTAGAAGCTAAAACGCCGATTTTGTCTTATCGCAACTAAAGGAAAAAATCAGGCATATCACAAAGCCCTAAAAACCTAAATGGACATGAACTCTAGATGAACGAATAAGCAAATAAAAATCTGGGAAAAAACGAAAGAGAAAAATGAGCAAAGCAACATCTATACGAGCAATAATAACAGTGAAAATGGAAGCGAGTCTCACAGCTTTCTCGCGAGCCCCGAGCTCTACATGGAATCCACGGCGAGACAGACAAAGCGCGTCCTCCGTCTTCTGTTAATTTTAAGAGAAAGAATAAAAGAGTTAGATAAAGATCACAAGAAATCATACAGCAACTAAACAAAACCGATACCTGATGTATTCTTACATATATGTTCATGTGTACATATATATATATATCTACAAATAGAATCAAATGAATACCTGCGAATGCGATCGAAAGTGAGAAGAAATGGAGGTTTTATTCAGTAGAAACGCCATTTTCAGAGAAACTCGTCGCGACTAGAGAGAGAGAGAGAGAGAGAGAGAGAGAGAGAGAGCGAGAGAGCCAGGGGAGGTGATTGAATTAAGTGACGAGGTGTTGATGTTTCCAGGCAGCCAAAACACCAAATTTGCACAACTGATCCTCCGGGGTACATAAATTAATTATCGATTTTTCGGTAGCACCCGCACAATATACCATTTCCTATTTTTCTCCCACTTTGTTAGAATCTTTTCTTTTCCCCCCCTAAAATGTCTGCGTGAAGCCCAGATTGCCACGTGTACACGGAAACCAGAACCATGAATAAATTAACTAATTAGGTTCGAAGTTACAGAAACCTCAAGCTCGGCAAGACAAGAATCCATGGCAATCAGAGGAGCTGCTACTGCTTGCATTGGGAGACAAAGACACCCTTCTCTTCTATCAATTCCTCACTGTCTTCATCTCAGCTTCCATCCTTCTTCGCGTCCTCTCCATGGACAGCTCCTATCTCCTCCCATTTCCCAAAGAGGTCAGTCCGCCACTATTTTCTTCCTTGGCTAAACGCACTCTTCATTTGATGGATACCTCTCCTTTATACAACTCTGTTCCTTGTAACTGTTTTTTTCTTTCTCGTGGCATGTATGAGATAACAAGAGTAATTGGATTTATGGGTTGGTTAAGTTAATGTTTTGGCCCTTCTTCTCTAAATATATTGACCATTCAAGAATCTTGTGAAGTTTTTGATTGTTTCAAGTGCAGCGAATGTATGATGTTTATGTATATGCGAGAAATGATAAGCTTTTGTTTGCAGGAGGATATAAGTATCCAATTCGCGCTGTCCAGGGTGCAACAGCGGATTCTGTTGCTACCAGGAAAAAGGATGAAAATGAAGTCCCACAAGATTGGAAGATTAAAATGCTGTATGATGGAGATTGCCCTCTCTGCATGCATGAGGTCTGTTAGGAGAGACCCATCTGGGTTGATATTTAAGCTTTTAATTATGTTAGTGATGTCTTTGTGTATTATGAGCAAGGTGGCATAAATGCTTTCGTTAATTTGTTTTCAATTTGACAGGTTAACATGCTAAGACAGAGGAATAAGGGGTATGGTACTATAAAATTTGTCGACATAAGCTCAGATGACTACTCTCCTGAGGAGAATCAAGGCCTGGATTTTAAAACTGTATGTAAATAAATGATGGTGATTTTGTTGTCATTGAGAGCTTTGGCATACTTGCATTTTCTAGATGTCAAAAAATTTAATGATTTGTCTACTTCCTGGGTCTTCTAGGCTGAAAAGTGTTTAGTTCTATGCAAAGTAAAAGATAACAGCTAGAATATTCATTTAACAATTAATGAGCAAATAAAAGGACTCTTTTTGTCAAATACCTTACAAAGTTCTGTTCTTATTTCTTAGGCGATGGGGAGAATCCATGCTATTCTTTCTGATGGAACAGTAGTCACAGATGTAGAGGTACAGTAATCCTTTCCCTATCCTTATCATTTCTTATCCAAAAGTAGCAATTTTTTCAACTAATGGCTATATCAATCTTTTATATAACCTTGACTTTTTTCCTTTTATTTTCTTCCATTTAGCATCAGTTTGAAATGTGCATGCTATCTCTATTTCAACTAAGGATTATGAAAAACCAATTTTCTTCAATTGCATGCATTTCTCACACACGTATTATGTGAGAATCTAATTGAACTAAGCTAAGGGCTTGTCATGTTGTGTTAGATAGAACAGTGACCCCACTTCGCATATGTGATCAATTACTTTTCTCTCTCCCTCTCTTTCTCATTAACCCAAATGCATGATGTTGCAGGCATTTAGAAGATTATATGAACAAGTTGGTCTCGGATGGGTTTATGCCATTACTAAATATGAACCAGTATGTCTTTTTGTTCATTATGATCTATAGCTCCGTTAGTCTGTTATTCCATTATGAAGTTATAATGGTTGAGAAAATTTTGTTTTCTTTTCTCTTTTCGGAATCTATGTTTTATCACTCACTTAGTAACCTTGGTATCTGCAGATCACAACAATAGCTGATGTCATATATGGTGTTTGGGCTAAATATCGTCTTCAAATTACAGGTCTGTTACTACAGCAGGATGATCTTTGCTATCACACTCCTTCGTAGTACCTTTGTGTGTGATCTCCTTTTTAGTACTTGTATAATTACGAATTATATCTCTTAAGACAAGTCTATGATGATAGACATCTGATGACTAAGGGAGTTTTTCTTTTATTTTACCCACGTAGGATGTCAGGACCTTCAGGCTATCGGACAGATGCATGGGAACCCTTTTTCCTTGATTACAATTTCTTTCTGGCATCTTGTGTAACTTTCCTGCAGTATTGAAAAAAAATGATTTGGGGATACAAGCTGCTGCCAAACCTGATACTAACAATACCCCATATTTCTCTCCCATTAGTCTTAAGATTATTTATTTGATACTAATGGCCAATTTTGGTTTCAGGTCGACCAGATTTAGAAGAGATTCTAAAAGCGCGAAGGAAGAAGGTAAGCATTCGCTAGTTTGCTATATTTGGTTTTTGTAACTTCTTAAAGTATTATTACAGAGCAGCTGATCGGGTAGCATGGAAGTAATAGATGGCCAAGTGGATTGCAATGAAACATCAAAGTAGACCTAGGTGCCTACACAAAGAGCACCGGGTTTTTCCAAGAAGACTACTTTCACACAAAAGTTAGGAAAAGAACTAACTTAAACAAGAAATAAAATTTATAAACTGAAGAAGATAACTTACCATGATAGTTAACTCGCTAAAGAACTAACTTAAACAAGAAATAAAGTTTATAAACTGAAGAAGATAGCTTACTATGATTGCTAACTCACTAAAGAACGAACTTAAACTAGAAATAAAGTTTATAAACTGAAGAAGATAGCTTAACATGATTACTAACTCACTTTTTATACAAAGGAGGTATTTGTGTGGACTTTTGAAGCATTCTGAAATTGGACAGTAATTAAATGCTGATAAGAATACTACTACAGAGAGTAATAGATCTCTGGCTATGACCTCATCTCCGTATATGTCTGACATTGATGTCCTAACTAATGCAGTTCCTTTCAATTTCGTCCTTGTTCATGTTGTCTTCAGGCTTCAGCAATTAAAATGATAAGGTACTATTTGCGTATGTTTTTATCCTTTTTGCTTACAGGTTGAAGTATGTGGAGACAAGAATGCTTGTAAGATGTGAAACTTGAAGACAGTTGAAGGCGAACGGTGTGCTTCTATAATTTCTTCATGTTTGTTTCATGGGTTTTGTTGCAGCATTGATCTAACTCCAAGTAGGATGAGAAGCAGTATTATTTTCTCTCAGTTGCAGCTATTTATGGCCACAGAGAGTTATCATAGAGAATACCTCACAATTCAACAAAAGTATATTTTAGTCATGGGAATGTAAATGCTAATTTTGCTCTTGTACATGTTTCTGTACTTAATAAAGTATCTGGTGGATCTTTTCATGTGCTTCTGGATCTGCTCAAGTTCCTGGTGTTAGGGTATGTGGTTTGATGTATATACCATGAAGACTTACTTGGTTTAACCTTTTTGTCATCAGCACTAAAAACCCACCTGTGCTGCTATGATCACTTGGAACCAACTTCAGATTTGGGATGTTTAACAGGAAAATTCTTTTCTAAGCAGATTACATTTTACTATTACAATGCTTTAAATGCTTAGAAAATCCCAAACTATGTAGGGCGAGTTTCCCATTTATTAAACATTAAACTTGGTTGTACGTTCTGTATATGGGTATAGGAGACAACACCCGTCTTGTTTGTTTCATCAAGTATGTAGACAACTATGGTTCCCTTTTTCTGTCTATTTCTGGTATCTTGGCATCAAAGTCATCAGGGTCAACATCTGAGTTTCCATCCAACACTAACAGCTCTCTTGGCCTTCTCCCTCCATTTTGCAGCATTTCTCTGGATCTCTGCTTTCTTCTCCAACCACAAATACCCTAATACACATCTCTAGTTCTTGCCTCCTTACATTTCCTTCTTCATCATTCGCAGCCCTGACTCCCACTCTCCACACATTCTCCACAAACTTGGCATTAGTTGGCTGGTCACTTCCCTGTGGAATTCCCACCATTGGAACCGCCGGGCCATCCACAATGTATTACGAAACAGCTTATGGCTGGGTGAGCCAGCACCTATACCTGGTTGCATAATTTCAACATAGGCCCTGAATGGCCAAGTGAAGTCACAAACTCAGCTGGAAAGTTATCTCCAGATTCCTACGCAACCTAGATGGAAGATCTGTTGCTTGCTTTCAAGTCCCAAGCAATTTCTTCAACTTGTTTAGCTGCAATGCTTGTCATACTTCCAAAGAATATGTACATTATTAATTTCTGTAGTTTTGTGTAAAGCCATTTGAGGTACTGATCACTTGTTCGCGTTAATAGGCTAGCCCCATAAGCTGTGTCTCCCATGTTTTGTTGATGGAGGTAGGCTGATGGAACAATTGAATCGATCTGTCTTCACTTGCTAAACTCCTCACATGGCTTTCATCACCTGCTAAAACAAATCCAGTTCAACCATTTCACAATAGTCAAAATTAAAAAATAATTTATACAATAAATAATTAAAAAATTATTAAACCACTATGAACTTATATTATTTTTCTAAATACATCATAATATATATATATATATATTAATCTTACTTTAAATAAGAGTTTAGAAATTTAAATTTTTATGATTTGGATAATCATAGAGACAAAACCCTTTAGTTAATGATTATGAAATAAGGCTCGCAAGTATTAGTTATCCTCACAGAGTCTATACGGAAAAAGTGAGTGTTTAAAGTAGTTGTTACTTTATGCTTTTAAGTTTAAAAAATGTTATTAAAATACCTATTAAATAAAAAAATAAAAAAATTAGTAAAAAATTGTTAGATGTTTAATAAAAATAACTGCAAAAAGTGGTGAAATTATTTTGAATGTAAATTTTTATTAAAATGTAGAATTGTTTTGTAAAAGTAACACAATATAATTTTTTACTTCAAATATATCAAAAGCAGATTTTGGGTCACAAATATTTTTTATTTTATCTGTTTAATTACAAAAATATTTTTAAAACACAAAAGCTATAAATAAAACGCTTCTTAAATTTCCAAACTTGAGTGTCAATTAAGGAGGAGGATTACCAAAAGGCTGAATTAACTAATCTCTTTATAAATTCGTAAACTAAATTTGAAACAGTTATCAAGATGGGTAAGCATGGAATGGACTCAATCACCTCAGGTCTTAGTTGTTCAAAACGAATTACAGAACACCTAGTCATCTTCATGGAGGATGAAAAATTGGTCCAAAATAAGTGCCAATATAGAGAGTAGTGACTTTGATCAACGGTGATCTTTTTAATCTTCTGTTTTCATAATTTTTATTTTTATTTAATATTTAAAATAAATTAATAATTTTAATTAATTTATTAAAAAATAAAATGATATTAATTTGTATGTTATTTTAAAAATTTACTTATTTTAATATGTGTACTATTTTTGTAAGCTTCTCAAAACTATATAAAAAAATTTTGTTGTAAGAATTAAAGCAGAGAATAATGAAAGTTGTCTTATCTTCTTCAAAAATAAATTTTCTCTCTATTTTCAATTAATATTTATTTGAGAGTTGTCAAATTCTATCACTCTCGTACGGATTATATTGGTATCAGAGCATTTTGATCCTACCTGTATATGGTTAAGACTAGAAGTGGTTACAAGGAGATAGGAAAACTGTGTTAGAATAAAAATATTTTTCAAATCAATAGATGTATAAATCTAAACACGCAATCTCATACTGAATCAATGAAAAATATAAGCAGAAGTGTACCTGGATCTATCGTAGAAGAATTGTTCGCATCCGACAGTAAAATCTTTCGAATCAACATGATGCCTCAAACATTAATTTTTTCTTGTTACAAGATTTTAGAAAAATAAAATGGTGAACTTGTGATTCAGGAACCATAACCGCCTTTTATATCGACAAACTTTTGCAATTTATATTTTGCCCATTATAAAATAAGAATATTACAAAAATGATATCTACACATTATAAGTCCATACTTACGCTTGATGCATTAAGACTCAATATTGTTTAACCGTATTTAATCACTTTTAAACAGACTCATTAAATTGATAGTCTAAACCGCATACCAAAACCCACATTATGCCCACATGTCCAAAAAAATCTAACAATCTCTCACTTGGGCTTTATGTGACACCTTAACTATGCGTTAAATAACCATAGGAGTACTCATAATTGTGTTATCAATACCTAAATGCATTACCGAATAATTTTGTCCATGGTCACGTATATTAGTATAACCAAATGACATGGATCAAGCATGGATGTGCATGATAAAAATTATATGTTATGTGATCTAAGCATGCTTATTTCCAATTGGTCCTACCTTAACTTTAGTGAGATCAACTGTAAGAAAACTTAGAGATAATATATATAAAGAAAAACACAAAAACTGGAATAAAACTATATATACATAAACCAAAATCAAAACCAAAGTATAAATTTTATAACATCTCTTACAAAATAAATGCAATTATGGTACAAGACTCCCACTGAACTTATACATCATCTAAAGATACAATACCCATATGAGTTATGTGCTCATAAAAGACCTTATGTGGTAATTCTTTAGTGAGCAAATCTGCAATCATGGAGTTTCTTCCAATGTGCTCTATCGATATCTGTTTACTTTGAACTATTTGTTTAATAACGAGGAACTTAATATCTATATACTTTGATTTCGTCGAGTTCCTGTTATTAAAATATATAACTGCCGACTTATTGCCATAAAATAACTTTAATGGCTTTTTTATATTATCAATAATATATAACCTAGTGATAAAATTTCGCATATATATTTCATGATTAGATGCCTGATAAGTACAAACTCTACTGCCATAGTAGAAGAGGATACAAGTGATTGCTTAGCACTCTTTCAGGAAATAACTCCCTCAGCAAGCAAATAAATATAGCATAGTGTAGAGTTTTTGCTGTCTTGACATCTGGTGAAATCAGAATTAGAATAAAAAATAATCTCCAACTGATTTGACCTCTTGTATGTGAGCATATAATCTTTTCTTCTCTATAGATACCTCATGCCACTTTTGATTGCTTTCCAATAATTCATACTTGGATTGCTTAAATATTTATCTAACATGTCAACAATGTACGTAATATCCGAATGCGTACAAACCTGTGTATACATAAGACTCCCTACAACTGAAGCATAAAAAATATTTTGGATCTCTGTAGCCTCTAGACCATTCTTGGGGTATTGATTTAGAGTAAATTTATCTTCTTTAGACACAAGAGAGTCACATGCTTTATAATCCTGTATGTCAAACATTTTAATAACCTTTTCGATATAACTCTTTTGTGATAATTCAAAAATACTACAAGAGTGATCTTGGTGTATCTAGATCTCTAATACAAAAAAGGCGTCCCCAAAATTTTTCATCTCAAATTTCTTTGTAAGAAATATATGAGTTTCGTGCAATAAACCTATATCACTACTGGTAAGCAGTTTGTCATCAATATATAAAACTAGAAAAATATATTTACTCCCACTGAACTTATGATATACACAATTTTTTACTAAATTCATCTCAAAATTAAATGAAATGATGACTTAATGAAATTTGTGATAATATTGACGGGGAGCCTACTTAAGTTTATAGATGGATTTCTTTAGTTTACAAATTATTTATTTTGCATC